>NW_025318872.1:2582500-3182500 GCF_018153725.1 Drosophila mojavensis
TAGGCGAAGAGAAGAAGGTGAAGCATTAGAGCGAGATCTTAGGATTCTTCGACAACTACCCCCAACGATAAAAGTGTCGAATGCTATAAAATTTATTGCCGCACGCTCGATCGCCCTAAATTCCGATTCGATATGATCGTGCCCACCTCTACAGAGAGTGCTCTGGCGGTTGCCTTTACACCGGCCTCTACCTGACTTCTGACTCTTCTAATTGCAGCCACTTAGCACTCCGTCTAGCTGTCCGGCTGGCTGCATTGGACCGAACATCAAAGTGCACAACAATTGCTGTTGATTTTTCCAAGATTTTCGTCGATACTTGCAGAGTCCAAAAATAAATTTCCTGCATGACAGTGACTCTTTTTGTTTGTGTTTCGTAAATCCGTGCAGGATCAAAGATTCGAGGAGCATTCGAGGACCACTGACAGCTGCACTCGCTGCAATTGTTGTGACTACACTCGATTTTTCCATTGTTATTGTTATGTTTTGAGGGAAATACACAAAGGTTACCAACGCCAAATGCCAAATGCCGCAAGGGACTCGATCAAGGGACATAGAACGAAGAATTGTTAGCCAAAGAGAGCAAAGCTTTTAGCTATTTCCAATTCGTAAAGACAAATTTCAACTACATTCGCAGCAGCTCGAGTCGGCTGAGAGAGTTAAAAGTTAAGAGCTATACAAGTGCCATCAAGAAACGTGAAAACAATAAGCAAACTAATTACAAATACGCGTGAAAATTTCAAAAATCTTGCCCAGGCATGTAAAAAAGGGTTCACTTAGGGGGTTGGCCAGTGGAAACCCAAAATGGAGGCAGATGAAAATTATGCGCTGCAATTTTTATTGCTTCATTGTTCTTTATTTTGAATACGCTGTGCCCATTACAATATTTGAATAGGGTATATTGAATTAGATAATGCGTATGTGACAGGCAGCATTAGGAGAGTCCACAAAATATAAGCTATAGGGGGTATGATCAAACGAGGTATTCTAGTTTTACAACAAGCAGATAAGAATTGCTTCAAATCAACTCGATAATTTTCAGAAAATCTAGTGAAATCTTTAGTTTATAAAGGTCTTCCATCATACCTCACTACTTATAAGAACAACAGTTCTCAAATTTAACATAAAGTTTCCTTTCAACTATAGAGAGGTTTTGAGCAATTCTTTTTTTTTTTTTTTTTTCTATACCTCCTTACAAACTGCAGAGAGTTTTCAAAGATTACATTTGTCAGCTGTAATTCTCAGTCGGCCAGGGTATTTCCTAGTCATGCACTTCCGACTTGAGCACTTTTACTTGTATTGTTGCTGGCGTTTGACTCCTGGCTGGGTTCTTTGCATTGTGTTTTTGGTACGCTTTTTGGGTTAATGTTAATTACCAAAACTGCTTTGGCACTTCGGCTGACCGACAGAAAAAAAAACAACAACCCAAAGCAATTAAAATTTTTATGACGCACTGAGTTATTACTTCAAATCCACAAACTTGAGTAATGCCAACGCCTCTGCGAAAGGACGTGAGAAATTTTCAAAAAAACAAAAAAAAACTGAAAAGGAAAATGTACGCCCCCGAAACGAAGAAAATGTGAAAAGCAAAAGAAACGGCAGAGATATTAAAAAGATTTATTGTTTTATGATATCCAGTAAGAGAAGAGCGAGACAGACAGAGAGGGTAAGAGAGAGGGGTGGGGGAGAGAAAAAGGTAGCACTGAGTGCGCAATTGCGCTGCTACCTGTGCGGCCAGAGGTCAAAGGTTGAACGGATCGCATCGAATCGAATGGGATCGTAGTTGAAGTCATGTGTTGCCAATCGATAGACGCTTTCCCTATCGAAGTAGAAATGCTGTAATTAAAGTCTAACTGTCAAAATCCAATAAATTATTCCATTTCCAATACAATCTGAGATGGCCAAGTTCGTTGGCTTCTTGGCCATTTAATTGATCATGGCAAGAAAACAAAGCAGCGATCACTTCTTCTCTCTGACTCTCTGTTGCTTCTTCAGCAATAATTTACATATAACGATTCGACATTTATACCACTGCAAGTGAAAATGTTACCAAGGCGGAGAAAAAGACTGAAGATGTGAAAGTTTATTAATTAGACAAAGCCAGAAACAAGACGAAACTCAACTCTCCATCGAAAGACAATACCTTTCGGATATGTAGGTCTATCACATCGCACACTATTGATAATTCCGTAATTACTGTTCATATATATATATATATATATATAAATATACTAAAATTACAATCTCTCTCTCTCTCTCGCTCTCTCTGGCAATGGATTGCATGATAAGGGCGCATATCAATTACAGTTACACGAGCCAAAAACTGTGCGATTAACATAAAAGGGCAGCAAATCCAACAACAACAACAACGCAAAGTAGTTAAAAAAAAAAAACAAGTAATAGGCGTAATAAGAATAATTGGCGCTGAGCGCCAAAGCCCATGTGTGTGTGTGTGTGTGTGTGTGTGTGTGTGTGCGTGGGTGGCTAAAGATACGGCTGAGGGGGAGGAGGAGTCGGGGGTGGTGCTTGGCAGTGCGTGTCCTTCGACTGTCTAAGGGTTGATGGCGTTGACTTGTGACCATTTCATAAATACCGTTATAAACAAATTACGACAACAATAATGACCCAACAACAACAACAATTTGCTACTAACACGGTAACTAACTAGCAACAGCTACAACAACAACAACAACGAAACAAAGGGCTGCCAGGATAACAGTCACAGCAGTAGGCAGGAGCAGCAGCAGCAGAAAGCAACAAAAAAACTACATGAAATTCGTTTTTTATTGCTCACATTTACACATGTACAAGTGACATCCCACCCAGCCGAGCCCCAGCCCCCACCTCCGCCTCCACGGACACCCACTGACCGACGCCGCCTCCTGCTACCCTTTGACCCTAACGCACACTGTGAACCTATTTATGAATTTCTAATGAAATTAAGCGTAATGGGCGCACGGAACACATGTATATAGCACATCTATGCACACTGAGCGAAAATCTTGATTCCTTTTAAATGAAGAAATATTGAAAAAATGCAAATTCAGGTTACTCTTGGATTTGTTTAATTACAATTGATAAAAGTTAAGTATTTTAGGCGAATGCGTGTACATATACACTGAGAGAAATAATTTAAGTTCATATTATAGCATAGTGACACTGCGGGATATATCCCAAGTTATAAGGAGACCTCTTTTATTGCTAAACCAGATAAAGGTCAATTAATAATCTGCAATATGCTTACTTTCTTTAGATCACTATACACTGAGCAAAAAGACTTGTTAATTTTAACGTAAACTAATATATTAATTGACAATTTTGGTTTAGCTCCAAAATAATAAAATTACTTATGAAAAAATATTAGAATACACATTAATGTATTTTATAATTCAATATATATATATATATATATATATATATATATATATATATATATATATATTATATATATATATATCAATATTTAATAATATGAGTTACACATTTCAAATTTTTAAGTGTCTATGCAATTTTTTCTTTGAGTGTATTTTTATGTGCATATGAACTGACCTCCCCAAGTCTTTTGACAGGGGGCACCACCCGTCGACAGGTATGCTGAGTGTGGAGTGGGGTGTTTATTTGTCGACGGGTCGCGACACACACACATACTAGCACACACACACACACACACCCACACACACACACACCCACACAGGTATGCGCTGGCCGAGAACAAAGCTGCTGTTGACCCTTAAGACCTGAGCGCGAACTCAACCTGAAGTCCGCTTCGCGCTTGGACTGAACCTGGAACGTACAATTAACGTTTTACCCTTCGGCTGGCACCTTTGCTGCTGCTGCTGTTGCTGTTGCTGTTGCTGTTGCTCTTGGCCAGTTGCAGGCGACGCACATTGTAATTTTTGGTAATAAAAAATATGGTAACTTCATAATTTCGTAGGCTGCTCTAGTCCTGGCGGGCGTGTCGCCTGCCCTGCGAAACGAACACACAGGATAATTGCGTCCATTTGAATATTCAGCAGTTGTGCTGCATGGCCACGACTCAACCTCAACCTCAACCTCAAACCCAGACCCAGACCCAAACTCAAAGCAAGACCAAACCCAATTACATTCCTTGGCAATGCAATGCAAATTCGTGTGAATCACCTTCCAGTTAAGGCCAACAACTTTGCGGAGTCAACTGTCCAGTTAGGCTTAAGTAGGTATTAATTTCTCCCCAGCGTCTTTTACGGCCCCCGCGACTGCACGCGGAGAGAATTTTGTGCGCGTCTCATCGATACGCAACTTTTTGGCAAGGTGTGGAGTGTGGAGTGTGGAGTTCGAAGTGCTGCTAGGGGGCTGTGTGTGCTGATCCGGCCAATGACCAGCAAAGAAACACCCAAAGTTGGCTAAAAGCCCGCTCCTCGATGCCCGTTGTCCGGGCAGTTACTCACAATCGTGTAATTAATTAAGCTCGTCAGCTGGACAATGGACAAGACGGCTCCGACCATTACGAAGGTGACGCACAGTGGGACTGATAAGCCAAGGCACAGAAATAAATCAAGAAGTAAACAACAGTCAATAGCTGCTTATTGATATAGCTCTATATTCTAATGTCTATTAACTATCTTCAAATCATAGTCCCTGATTTAAGTTTGAGCTGCCTGGCACCACTGTGCAGCACTTCTGGCTGTCAGTAAAGCCTCATGCTGGGCACGAGTTTATAACCTGCCCAAGGCACACCTGGGGGCGACAGAGGCAGAGAGACAGCGAGAGAGGAAGGGGGAGAGAAGGAGTGGGGGGCGGGGGAGAAGGACACGCATTGTATTGGCCTGGCACAAACACACCTCAAATCGCGTTTTGTCCTTTATCAGGTAATTCACTTTTTAACTTGCTCTTCACATTTCATTTTGTAATTCCAGCTTTGGATGCGCGCAGCTCGTTGGGTTCTTTTTTTATTTCATTGTATTTTTTCTCCCTTTTTTGTAATTGTTTGCCATTAATTACAGCAACAGCGACAACAACAACCAGAGCAATGAGGCAGAAGGAGATGCGTAACCCAACAACAAGAGCTACAACTTGAACAGCAACAGCAACAACAACAACACTTGAAGCGCAAATATTTCCGCTTGTGCTTGCGGTTAATTTTATTTATAAGTCGCAATGACACACCTTCCATTTCGATTTACGATCTGCCGCATTAACGGTTAATGAACAGCTTACCAAGCTCTGTCCAAGCGTGCGTTGTTGAAAGAGTGTCAGAGAGAGATAGCGAGAGGGAGAGGCGAAGGTAGTTGAAGCAATTGCCTTGGTTCAATTCTCTTATTCGGTTTGCAATGCTTCTAATAGAACTCGCCCCGATATGATTTCCTTTTCCGACGCCTTGCCTCTCGCTCTCTCATTTGCTCGCTTACTTCTGCCGCCCTCCCTCGCTCAAACACCCACATTCTTTCGGCGAATTCGAACAAGTTCGAAACGACACGAAGTGCAAGAAAGACAACAACGAAGCTAGCACGAAACCAGGCAGTCTGTGTGTGTGTGTGAGTGAGCGTGTGTGTGAGAGTGTGGGTGAGCGAACATTCATTCAACGATTCGCCAAGCCGGCATAACGCCAAAGGAAAACAATAACAAACCTCAGCTGAGGAAACTAGGCGAAAACTTAAGAGTCGGACTTAGCAAAAGAGAAACAATGAGCGAAACAGAAAGAGTGCAAGGCTGCAAGTGCAAGTGCGAGTGCGAAGGCGAATGCGAATGCGAATGTGAGCAATGCATTCAACGATTGCACAATTGGCCAAAAAAGACACCTACACACGTCGCAATGGCGGCGGCTCTTCAGGCTGGCGATGGGCAAAGGTGTTTGAGTGCCGCAACATCCTCCGTATGTAGAAATATATATCAAATACATATATCTTTACATACATATATATATTTTGCAAATATCTTGAGAAATATTTGAGTAAATTTGCTGTCTCTGCGCTTGGCGTTCGGCCAAAAAAGCAGCCAGTAATCAATAATTTTTGCTGAAGCAAAAGAAAAAGGCACAAAAGTGAGCCAGAAATTGCAATGCGACTTGGTCAACGCATTTCCTATTGCAGCTCATTCGAAGCGAGGGGGCGGGGCCAGGTGCTAATCCCACGAGACAAGCGAAGGCTAAAAAAGCGAACGGCAAACAGCGAACAACTTCATTATGAACATCATCAATAACGGCTGCAAGCTGCCAAAATCATTATGGGGTTTTCCCTGTTTTGCTCTGTCTGTGAAATGCGAAACAGAAACAACAGCAACGGCAACGGCAAGCGCAAGCATCAAAATCAAAAGGAAATTCACAAAAGCATAAAAATCAAATAAAGCTCAGCAAAAGCCGTGAAAAACAGCGAGCAAACGAGCTAAAGCGAACGAATTGGCGACCATGAAAAGGGAATAACAGTGAGGCAGAAGCAGCAAGAGCAACACCAACACCAACAACAGCAGCCGCAGTCGCAGTCGCAGTCGACTGCCGTCGCAGCAGCAGTAGCAGCAGCAGCAGCGAAGCGCGTGGAAAACAAAACGTCACAAAACGCAGACAGACGACTTTGACGTCGACGTCGACGCCAAACTTCGCTGGCAATGACGATGACACGTGCTTTTTTCAGCTGTTTTGTGGAAAACTGGCAAACTGTGCGAAAAAAAGGACAAAAACAAAAATCAGAAACGAGAATATGAGTGGAGATAGCAGCAAGAGCGCCAAAGAGAGAGATAGTCTGAAAAAGAGCGAGGTAGAGAGAGAGAGAGAGACCAAAACGAAGTCAAACAGCAAATAAAATGGAGAAGGGGACAACCAAGACCTGCAGGTGGCAGCAAAAATTGCACTGTTCTCTGTGTGTGTGTGTGTTCAGTGTGAGTGACTGCTTATTGAAGGCGTGTGCATGTGTGTGTGTGCGTTTGTCGTTCGGGCTGCCGACAGACAGCGAAGCTTACGGCACTGTTGGTCGTGCAGTCTTTTTGGCGCGTGACGTCGACAACTGTGTGCGGAATGGGCAATTGTATGTGTGTGTGTGAGGAGTGTGCGGGTAAACGGGTGAACGGGTAAACGGGTGCCGGGCAGCTGGCAAATTGCATTATTATGCGAGTGTCTGCAGTCTGCAGTCAGCAGTGCAACAACAACAACAGCGAACGGCTGGGGCAGTAGCACAACAAAAACAAATTGCAACAAAATACGCAAACAAAAACAAAATCGTACGATTGCTCCTCCTCCCGCCCTCCGCCTTTCCACCTCACACTTCCCATTTCCCATTTCTCTTCTCTTCTCCCCTGCTTCATTCAGCATTCTATGGCGATTAGGCAAACTGCACGCAGCAGTAAATAGTGAAACGGTTCTCGTGTGGGCGCTGGGCGGGAACTGCGGCTGGGGCTGGGACTGGGGCTGGGGCTGGGGCTGGGGTGGTGGATTATTGGGGACAGACATTACATGCAGTTTTGTTCAAAAATTAATAGAATTTCATAAGCATTCAGCTCTGTCTATCCCATTCGCATGTGTTGTGCATCGCTCTCTTTCTCTCTCTTTCTCTCTCTCTCTCTCTCTCTCTCTCTCTCATTTTTTGCTATTCGCTTGCTCGCTCGCTCGTATGCTCCAGCTCTCTCTCCTTCCCATTGGTTTGCTCTCTTTTGCACGCTCATGCCTGCTCGCTCTTTCAAATGTTAATTTGAATTTTTATTAGGTTTTAGGCTTTTATTGTTGTTGGCCAAAAGCGGCTGCTGTTGTTGTTGCTGTAGTAGTTTGTTTTATTTTCACTTAAAACTGCAATTGTTGCTGCCGCTGCCGCTGCCGCTGCAGCTGCCGTTGCCGCAGCTGGCGTTGACGCCGTTGTCAGCGTCGAAAGTGCGGCTGCGTTAGAAAATTGCATTTGACAATAGTTGCACACACACACACACACACACACACACATAAACTCATGAACACACACACACACGGTTGGTTTTTAGGTCGTGGGTTTGGTTTTTGTACAGCCTAATATAAACTAAAAAAATTTCTAGAAATTTTGCAGTTTTTTTTTTTTTTTTTTTTTATTAGCGCCGTTCCTGTGCTATCGCCAGCTCCTAACGGTCTAACTGTCAACTCTTGTTAAGGCTTTAACATAAAAGAGCTAAGAACTTGTTAGTCAATTTATTTATTATATAATATATTAAGGGTATTCTGTATATTCTCAAAATGAAAAATAATTGCAAATCAAATGTATATATCAAGTATTATCAGTTACGAAAGTGTGCAAAAAATTATGATGAACAAAATTAAAACTATAAATTCTGAATGTGATAAAAATAAAATAATATGTATTTATATAAATACATATGCCACAATAAAATGGTAAATATTTGCCCGAATTTTCTCAAACTGTAAACTCGAATGTCGCCATCGATATTATCACTCGATGGCCCCGACTTGAGAAATGGCAAATCATCTTCTCAGAACAATGGCAATACAATGCTCAGAACCCACAGTCATCTCGAGACTCATGTGTGTAAAGCATTTGCCACTGCCGGACTAAGCTAAACTAAACTCAAGTAAACTAAGCGCATTTCAATTTCCAGCGCGGATTTGCCATTGTGTTGGCCGATCACAAATCTGTCAAGTCATGGCCAAGGCGTGGAGGCGCCACTAAGAAAACAATTGTCCTTCCAGCCCGAATTTGCTTTGCCTCGGCTGCAATTACCCAGATGCACCTGTGTGTGTGCCGAGCAATGGAAAAAGTCATTGTCATTGGCCAAGTCTTCATAATTGGCCACACGTTTTGGCCACTTTGAATTTTTCATGAGAATTTCAAGAGTTATTTGGGGGCAGCTAATGGCTAACGACAAAGACGTCTTCGGCACCCTTTTCCTTTTTTTGCGGGCAATAAAAACATTTTCCTTTTTGCCCGCCATATAATAATAATAATAATAATAATAATGAATAATATCAAGAAAAATACTTTTTATGCTTCTTCTTATTCTGCTTGTTGTTGTTGGCGAAACAGAAAACGCATTAAGTGCGCGGTTTTTCCATTTTCCATTGTTTATAATATTTTTTGTTATTTTTCTCTTTTTTTCTGTTTCTGATTTTTTGTGTCCAGTCAAAATGGGGATAATTAAGAATGCTTATTTATCTAGAACGGCGACGAATGAGGCCCGACGGCCCAGTCCTTGACCACAGCGGGGGGCATGGTTAGGTAGTTAAAAAGCCAAAAGGAGAAAAACTGAAGAAAACTTTTATTTTTTAATGATAAATTGTTTGAGGCCTTGCTAAAGACACTCAAACACACACACACATATACACACATACACTCAGAGAGTTAGAAGGCGCCTGTCAAAGGTCATATCAGTGTCCCCCTCTCTCTTTCTCTCTATCTATTCTCCACTCTTTCTCCTTGGATGCTTTATTGCAAAATCAATAAAGGAACAAGTAAAAGTGCTCAAGTCTTATGTACACGACTTGAAGATACCTCGTACCAAGTGACATGCAGCTATTCGGCTTTTATCTAGGCTTACAAAGGAAAAGGTATAGAGAAAGTACTCCATATCTCTAAATACTTTGAGAGCACCTACATATATATAGAATTTTAATTAAATTCTAAATATTACAATATAAAATGGAAAGAAGTAATATTCTGAGATCTATAAACATTGGTATGGAATGGGAATGATAAAAGTTCACAAAAGCTTAGACCAGAGTTAAGACTTTAAAAGTTCTAGTTCCTTCCTAAATGAGATTTTTTCGAAATGGTGACGTCTCCGATTTCATAGAATAAAGTAAGAGCTCTAAAAAATATTTGATTTGGTTGGATCATTCCGTATAGTAGTTTTAAATGTCAAGTACTTTAGTGATACATGAAGTATAAAAGGGGAGATCCATACTCCAGCTCTCACAGCTCCAACTTCCTCTGCTGCTCTTTGCTATGATACTCTTCATTATTTCAAATGGCTTTATAATATACCCTACGAAATCTAATCTAGAGGATTCGCATCAACAATTTAGCAAGACTAAAAACAACTGAGAAAGCTAAAATCGATTTTAATCGAAATTGGATCTTATCTGAGCACGCTTAAGAAAGAGACATTGAGAAAAAGACTAAGTCTAACACTTTGCGAATGAAACATATGTCATTCAATTTGTAAAAGCTATCGACAACTCGAAGAGGAATTGCTCAATTCTCGAATATTATCAGAGATTGACAGATTAATGAACAGATCTAGTTCGCATATGCTATCGATCCTTACCAAAGGTGGATGTCAACACCGTCTGTTGCCTGCATCCTACATCCCCTGCCTGCTATGCATACCAACGTAAACCCTGTCATCGTCTAACCTGTCCAGCTCATTTTTAATGGATGTATGTAAAGAAATGAACTGAACCATTACCTCGTCTTCAAACCAAATTCTTTTACTAATTAGCTACGCAAGTTGCTGAGTTGCAAATTACAAGCGGTACAGCAGCAACAAATTTGAAGCACTTCAAAATTGTTGTCGTTGTTGCTGTTGTTGTTGTTGTTGTTGCAAAAGTTGCCTGTGGGGCACGCAAATCACTTGTTTTTTTTTTTTTTTGTGTAATTAGTTGGCTCACTTCAGGGCAATGGTTAGCGACGACTGCTGCAAACCCAAAAGCTAAACTCAACTTTGACTTTGAAGCGTAATTAACCGAAAACCGATCGCTGGCATACAACAACAACAACAACAACTACCGCAACATACTGTGGGCCGCACCGTTCTCTGTTTGGTTCAGCCCTCAGCCTCCAGTTTGGATAGAGAATTCGCTTGGAAATCTTCTCGTTCAACGACCGATAAAATCAACTCCAACTCTCTATCCCCAACCCGCTAAGACTAGCGCTTCCCCCACCCCTCTATTGGCGTCTTGGCTGCTGCCTTTTAGCGGGTTATTGATTATTAATATATTTTGTTGTTTTTTTAGTTTGGTTTCCCAAACTTTTTTTTTTTTTCTCAATTTTGTGTTTTAGCATTCGCTGTAATTACAGCAACGCGTTAATTGTTCAACTCCTCTGCATTCCGTTTTTGTGGTATTTTGAGGGCTTTAACTATTCACTTCTGTTAGCTGGCTCGAATGTTTTCTCTATTTGTATTTGCTTTGTTGTTGGCCCGAAAAAACAACATTAGCCGGGGCGAGAAAACTACACTTACGCAGCAGCATCAGCAGCATCGGCAGAAGCAGCAGCCGCAGCATCCGTAACTCGACATCCATTATCTACCATTACCATCATTGTCTCTGCCATTACCAGACCCCCTCCCCTTCCCTTCCCTTCCCAAATAACAGCCAACTATAGTTGGCTAAAACTGTGAAGAGCTGAACTGGTTATTAAATATGAGAATTACTTCGATTTGATTGATGAAATGCAAACACAAATCGCAAATGAACTTGAATACTCCGAACACCGCAATATCCTAATACCTAGTTTAGTTCCCTAGTTTTATACGATCCAAAATTTATAGCTTTTTTTTATATAGAAATAAAATAATTTAAAATTTATCTTGGATAAATGACTTATTTTTATTTATATCGCATATAAAAATATTTTAATTTTTAGTTTTTTTTTACTTTTATTTAATATAAATTTTTTAAGTACAGATGTATAGCGAAAGATTCTACATTTTCCATTTTGAAAATTCTTACACATATTTCATATTATAATGGATACGAAATATTTATATTTAAAAATTTATAATAATTTTTATTCATCTGTGATTTATCTCTATTCGGATTTTTTCGAATTTTAAGCAATAACTTCCCACAATTTAATTTTTTTTTCTTCATTTCATTACTTAAACATAAAAATATATTTTTATAACAAATATAAAGAATATATAAAAATATTCAGATTTAACAATTATCCTAATTTTCCTAGATTAAATAAATATAAAATTGTTCACTTTTTTTAGAAATAAAAAACCGAATAGCTTAAATATATCTATAACTAAAGAAGCTTGAAGATTGTATACTAGTCTAAAGAACAGCTATAGTTTTGCTATTAAGTAATAATACATATGTATATATCATGATAATGTATTATGAAAAAGTATAGAAAATCATTTAAAAATTTAAGAATCGTTGCTCATTACTAGAGTTGTGCCTATGTATATGCCAGACCATAAGAGGTCATCAGGTGTACATGCATATATCTATATATAGCGAAGGCTGTTTAACCTAAAAACATCATAGAAAATGATACAGCCCTGTTATCTGAATTTCCCTGACCCGAAGATAATTTATATTTAAACCTGAATAAATATTTGAAGTTTCTAATCCACAGAATCATACGACATACATATACATATATGAAAATGTTGGATGGATATGGTTAGATTGAAGAAAACTAAAACACAATCTATACTTATTCAATAAGAACTCAAGTTTCAACACATTTTTTGAAAATTTCTACAATTTTGTAACCCTATAGTATATAATAAAATTAGCCATGCAAGGCCGGGTAATTATTAAAATTAATATTTCAATATGGACTTACCAAATGCCGTTGGATGATTTGATTAATTTAAGTTCTGTTTAGGAATAGTTAGTTCCGTTCGAACCGTTAATATTTCTTTAGTATTGATGTCTTTTGGCTGTCGCACACAGAATTCAATTGGGAAAATCACAAATTCGGAAACTTTTTGCAATACGATTTCGAATTTTTGTTGTTGGTTTTTGTTTTTCTATATGTTTATATATATATATATATATTTGGGGGAGGTTGGACGTGTAAATTTGTTGGTCGATTTAGAATTTAGAATTTCTGTGGAGGCGCCTATTTTGTTGTTTTTGTTTTTGTTTTTAGGGATGCACAAAACACCGCAAACTGCAAAAATTGAAACGAAGCCAATCAAAATCAATGAGGGGGGCCACAGTGCAGCACAGACAACAACAATAACAACAACGAGAACAACAGCTACTGCAACAGAAGCAACGAACAGCGGCTAAAGCAAAGTAACTGTAAAAGATGACGCTCAGCGCACTGCATTTGTGCGCTCTGATTTTGTTGTGATTTTATTGTTGTTGCTATATATTTTCTTGTTGTTGATTTTTTTTTTTTTTTTTTTGCGCTTTGCTTTTGGGCTCTGTGTGTGATTTTCGCTTTTATTAATAAAATGCACAACTTCCGTTATTAATTTTGCAACAGCAGCAATTGTAGTCTATGTGTCTGTGAGCGTGTGCTTGTGAGTGTGTGAAGCACGGACGACAGCTACAACAGCAACAACAACTGCAAGCGTTGAGCGCGATGTGTCACCAAGGCGCTCGCTTAGGGGAATCGCATTCGAAATCGAAATTCGCAATCCAATTGCATACGGTATATAAACAATTGACAGGGCTGGAATAGGCGGGCGCCGGGCAGTGAGCCGTCTAGGCTCTATTTAACGGGCAAGGCGCGGATTACGCTGCTGCTGCGCTCCTGTGCACGCGACGCTGTCGCCGCCTCCGTCGCCGTCGCTGTTGCTGTTGTTGCTGCTGCTGCTGCATTCATTCATAAAAATCAGGTTGTAAAAAAGCAAAAACAACGCTGATTTTTATTTATTTATGCCAATTTGCCGCTGCTTTTTCTGGCTGTTTGTGTGTGCGTGTTATTATGATTTTTTTGCTGTTGCTGTTGTCATCGTTTGATGTGGCTGTTGCTGTTATTGTTGTTGCTGATGTTTGCCTAGCCGCAGGAGGCGAATTGTCACTGATTTTCGTTGTTGTTTATTTTGATTATTGTTTTCGCCTGCATTTGCGGCAGGCATTGCAAATTAACTATCACTTGAACGAGGCACATGTGGCAAGTGCACTAAATTATTATTTTGATTGCTTTGATTGTATTTTGGAGCACTACAGATACATGGATAGATAGGTAGATCGTTCGCGTTAATTGCATGTGATTGTAAATTGTTAATGAGTTGTAATTGAAATGATTATCCAATTGCAAAGCCAGTCGGCCGACTCGACCACTCGGACTTGGCTAAGAAACCAAAACAAATCACAAATAGTAAGTGAAAATGAGCCGCACTTAAACCACGACACCTGCTGCCCGTCTGATTGCTGGAAATGTACTGAGAACACCCGCGTAATTTTTTTTACTTGCTCTTGCGTTGTCTTGTTGGACTTGCTTCGGCTTGTCGGACCGAACGAAACGCGCTCGGTAGCGACGAACGCCGGCACACACACAAAACAAAGCGTCGAGCCGAACCACGTTGCAAGTCAAACCCGAACTGGTTGCAATCGAACGAGCGCCGCGCCGAAGCCGATGTGCGATGAACAAATATCTATTGGCATGTAATTGCCCTTAACAGAGAGCTGTTAGTATGTGGATCATTCTCTTAGGGCTTACAATACATACAATGTCGGTAAGATGTCAATGGAGAAAGGGATTTTGTTTTAGCAATTGATATTATGTTTAGGTAATCAATAGTGCGATATAATTTTCTGCTAATTTAGCAATAAATAATTAGCCAAAAGAGTTTGTTTATTTGCTTTATTGTTTGACTTACGCGCATACTTTAACATTCTGTTAACTTACTGCTTGAGAAGCAACATCAAACATGTTCGATGCTCGCAACTGATGTACTCTAACTGGTCAAGAATTAACATGATGTACTCAAACATGTGCGATGTACATGCATATAGCGTGTAACACCCCTTTGTTTGCTTATTGGCAGGTGTTTCTACGAATTATGCTATAGGTGAATTTAAAATATATTTTTATGCTCATTTCTAGTATTTAATAGATGCTTTTATTCGTAGATATATGTATATATTTGTCTATCATTTTAAATAGCGCGAATATCGTCATCAAAATACGCACAAGTATTTAAATAAATGTATAATCATAGCGCTCGGTACATAACATTAACGATATAAATGTTTATAAATAAAGCAAGTGAGCAAAATGCAGATACATTTGTGTGTGTGTGTGTGTGAGTGAGAGTATATGTGCGCCTGTGTGTGTGCACGAATTAATAAGGTGTGGGACCAAACGCTAATCTTGTTAAATAACCAAGTCATTCAAATTTCATATTTGAATGTTTTTCTGATGAAAATATTTTTCATCACCATTTGATTAATAGCTGAGCTCAATGTATATTCAATTTAAATTAATATAAATATAATTAATAATATAAATATATATGAATATACATATTTAAATCCATACATAAAGCAAGTACTATCTAAAACTTGAACCTCCCACGATCTTCCGTTTCGGATTCTTCTGCTTCTTCTTCATTGACAATTTCTGTCGAGAATTAAAACAGAAACGAAATAAATGTACAGAAAACACTGTTTGTTGTTATTGCTGTCGTTATTGTTGTTGTTGTTTTTGTTGCTGTGTGCTATAAAAATATAAAATTAAAGCAAGACAGCCAGAAAAACAAACACACGAATATTTTAATTAGAGTATAGATAAAAAATAGCAACAAAAACTACATATGAAAGGCAAATGCGTGAAATGAGCATCAAACAACAAAGATACAAGTAAGAGTTGGTCAAGTAGGGAGTGCTCGACTAAGAGATAGCCTTCATCATGAACATAGTTGCTGCTTCAGTTATTCCAGGTTGCATACATACACACAGAGATATGCACCCACACTGCATTATGCTAGAGCTGCGCCTGCTATTCTTGTAGTTCATCCAGTATTGCGAATATGTCCTTAAATAACTCGACTTATAGATGTACGATTTGAGTGGAATTTTCAGGAAATATGTGCGACATCGAAATGTGTGCATATACTAAAGAGCAAAGTTCTACTGCTCTTAATATATTTGTTTTATGCAAATTTGGGAAGAATATTGAAAATAATAAGTTATCAATAGTCATAGCATTCATGTCTTCGAGTCTCCAGTCAATTAAAACCAGAAAATGAAGCAAAAAATCTATTTTTATCTATATAAAGAAATTGGAATGAGATTGTAATTCAAGTTTTTGAAAATTAAAGATCTATATTTTTATAGGAACGGACAACCTCTATCAGCCAGCTCATCATTCTTCTAAGTGACACGCCTCCTTTTAACCGTTACATCTGCTATGAAGAAAGACAGTATACCCATTTTTAGTGGCCTCAGGGTATCTACAGAATATGAACAATAATTATACACGAAATAACAAAGACAAGCAAAAAGCAGGGACACTATAGAGGCGAGATCATATGAGCTGCCTAATTCATATAAATTTCGAGCTTTCCACAATATTTATAAAAATAAAATTCCACACCCACTCGCACTCAGGGAAAAAATGAGAAAAATGAATTTAAGAAAAGTACTAACAGACCAGAATCGACCCTATCGATGGAGGAGCACCGTCCCGCCCCCCTCCACGCTGATAAAAATAAAAATTCAAATGTCGCCGGCATCAATAAGATATAAATTAAACGTGTACTACAATACCAAATGTTAATTAGAAACTCACGTTGGGAATGCTTTCGATCTACCCACTCCCATCGTCCCATCATAGACCGGAGACCATAGAGCCCATAGAACAGAGCCCATAGACCGGAGCCCATTCCATTCTTCTCAGACTTTATGCTCGGATGGCAGCGTTCGACATGCTGTCGTGTATCTATTAGATACATTTAGCCGCTCTATGTGATCGGACTTCCATTGGAGGAGATCGACTGATGGAAGATGGGAGTTGGGGCGCTGGCGCACTCCAACGACAATTTGATGTTTTCCAAGTTTTCGAGTGTTAGCTACACCTAAAATTTTTATTTTGTTTGCCCGTGCGTGGCCTGTCACAGTTCAGCTTTTGCCTGATGCCCATTGAAACAGATGGATAGACAGGGTATTTTATTTGCCTGAAAGAGATGGATCAGATTTGAAATATATATATATATACAGTCGAGTCTCGATAATTCGTACCTAAATAAATAATAATAAGAAATTCGTACGTAGATCGAAAATCGCGATAAGTCGAACAAAAAATTCGATTCCCTTGAAAGAAATTCGTTCTCAATAATTATCGATAATTTAAATATCTGTGTAAATTGCCATTTCGAATTATCGGGACTCTACTCTATATAAAATCCGGATCGGGATTATCGTTTGAAACGTTATGTTTTTTGTTCATCTTGTCTGTCCGTCTGTATTTCTTCCACGCGCCAATATCGTCGATTTCCAACTGGCAAAAGAAGCTTTAAGTCAGACAGATCAAGTATGTTTCAGATAATAGATTAAGATCGATTTTTATCGATATCAAAACCCAGTTTAGAGTATATTGTATGCTTGAAGATTACAACTATATTAAATCAAATCGATTTATTTTGAAATACCTAAATTTACCCTTTGGCTTCATAATTCATTTTCAAACATATTCATAAAGAACTTATTCTTATTCTGAAATATAATGCTTCAACAATTCCTATTCAACAATTTCCTATTCATTACTCATTGTGCTGAACGATGTATATTTTCCGAGGCATCCACATTGAGGTAACCTCATTGAGCTATACTTATAAAGGTATCTTAATAGAAGTGTCTGCTATGAGATATTTTCTTCGAAATATGTTCGGGCTATTTTCATAAAATATTTTCTTCTAGGTATCCTCTAGTCGGGCACTTCTCCTCCCGAAACTGTCTTCCTTGTCTTGTCCCTATTCTGGCAGTGGGAGGTAAACTTTATTTATGCCACCTCATGAGCTTAATGACTTCCTGCAGCAGCTAAAATTATATTCCAAAGTGGAACAATTATTGTCAGCAGCAAATGTCGGGAAATCTCATGAGCTACCAGAAGAGTGTCAGAGTAGCCCAACTAGAGCTACAGAAAATGAGAAGTACGTTCAAGAAACAGTTGAAATATGATATTATTATTAGCTTTAGATAATATTCACTTAAAAACATTTCGAATATTATTTACCAATTGGCCTCACTTTGAACTAAAATTCTTCAGACTGGGTCAGTTAGATAACTTTTGTTTTCGAGATCAGCTAAAAATAGGCATATTAATACCAAATAGAGGAATTTTGACTACATATATATGTACAAATATATAAATATACATATTTATATATGCGCGTATAGGAATAATGATGCTGGTCGTTCGATCTGTTGTACTAAAAACACGCACGGCAAATGACATTTCATTTATCTTTCGAATGAAAGTGGAGGCGTCGTTGACACCGCTTATGGGACTGGAGATGGAGATGGGGCTGGTGCTGGAGATGGAGATGGAGATGGAGATGGAGATGCTGGGGCTGCGTATGAGTTATTAATGCCTCGACATTGTACCAAAAAAAAAAAAAAAAACATGAATGCGCCAGATTTACATGAGGGCTTCAGTTGCTCGAGCTTTGCAGTTCCGGTGCGGAGTTATCAATGTGAAAAATAGAAACATGATTATGAAATTATCGAAGCACGTGTGTAGTTGTGTGGGTATGTGAATGAGAGCACAGAGTGTACTAGCAAAAGCGAAAGAAAACACACGCTGCACAGTGTACGGGCCAAAGATGCTCTAGAAAATGGGTGGCGCTTTCGTCAAAGTGAAATTACGCCTCGGCATTAGATTGGATGGAATTATGCTCGTGTAAACGAGCAATCAGCCAACGGAGGCGCAATTAAGACCAACGCGTGTGTGTGTGCTGTGTGTGTGTGTGTGTGTGTGTGTATGTCTACCTACCTAGCTACACCTATGCTCATACAAACGCTACAACCTGACGCGGCCTACACGAGCAGCAGAGCGCAATAAAAAGTAATACAAATACATACACACATATGTGTAAATGTGTGTGCGGACAATAGAAATGATCGAGACATTCAAAGTGTACACACACACACGCGCGCGCGCACACACCCGACGAAGACGATGCGACGCTCACCTTGCGGCGACGTCAAACAACATCGCAAGAGCGAGTGCGAGCAAGAAGCAGACGAGTGTGAGCGAGCGAGCGATTGAACGAGCAAACGAGCGAGAGAGAGAGAGCGCGCGCAAGAGTAGTTGGCGTAGCGCAGCGAAAGAGCGAATAAGGCAAAGAGGCAAACAGCTTTTGATTTGCGCTCATGTTGAGACACGAACCATGAATTTAATTATGATTAAAAAGAAAGAAACCAAAATGTTATTTTCATCAAACGCACGCAAATAGATATTCAAGTGTGTGCGTCTTTATGTATGATTGTGTGGGGGTACATGTATGTATGTATATACACACATACGTTACATACATATGCACACATACATTACGTACATACATACATACATACATATGTATGTAAAATAACTTGGGAAGACTCGAAAAAGATATTCGCCTCGAAATTGAGTACTCGCCGTGAAAGAGTGCGTGCGTGTGTGCGTGTGTGTGTGTGTGTTTAGTGCTGTATTACTGTATTAGTGTATGGCTTTTCTATTGTAGCAGCGAATTAAGTGCCGCTAGCTCAGTTTAGCTCAAAATGGTGTCGATCATATTGAACAAGTTCCATACTTGAAGTACAGTTGTGCTCATGCCCCCAGCGCAATCGTCGCTTGAACTTAAACATACTTCAGAGTTTAGGCATAAACTGTATTTCTCTTGTATCTACATATGTATATACTAGCATAAAGGCCTAATAATTATCGAATATGGCCTTAGGCTCACAGCGGTAAAGTTTCCTGTATTATTTGGCCAAAGTACAGAGCTTAGATAAGTTCTATTTGAGTCATTATAGATGGAATTAGAGCAGTATTGGTTGATTAGTGGCCGGATCCTCAGTTGGTGATATTGTCCCATAAGGGACCTGTATTCGAGAGGTGAGACCAGTCTAGAAAGTAGAGTTGAAATGCCTGACCAATGGAGCTGATCCTCAGTATATCCTGAATTCAATAGTTCATTGATGATGGACTTCCAGCTGGATTACTGGATCACAGGAACTGAGCCTCAGAAGTCAGAAGATCAGGAGTTGAATGAACTACTTGGGGACTGGACTAAGAACTTAAGCCACGTTCAAGTTGACTCATTTATAGACTTAATGCAATCTTCGCTGATTACCCGACTTAGATCAGTCTTTGTTGATCAATTGTGCCGATCCTCAGTAGAGTTGCCCTTTGACCTGAATTCGCGAGTTCAATGAACTGCTTGCAGCACTGTTTCCAGCGCATAGTCTGTCTCTGTTAATTAGCTCGACATAAACGGGGTTTACCTAAGCCAAACAGCAAATAGCAATAATGGCTGCCAAAGAAAATCAATCATTTTGCATTTTGGCCACAAAGCCAAAGAAGATTGGCTGAGTTTGGCTTATTTAGTCATTGAGTGATTCGTAATCGTTCCACCAGTAATCGTTGCCGTTGCTCCAATTTTTCGCTGTCACAATTTGCAGCGCTCTGCAGTTGCGGCACTCCAGAGCCAGAGGCGCCATGCGTCACGTCCCATCGGGCGGCCCACAGATACAAAGATACAAAGATACAAAGATACATTTCATAAGCAGCTTGAGAACAATGCATTGCTTAGCGCCGCATTAAAATATCTGCAATCATTAAAACTGCGCACGCTGACATTGTTTTCCGAATCGTTCAGCTCTGTTATTTAGAGCCCCATTCTCAGAGTTCATCCCCCTCCCCTTTCCTCCCCACCCCTTCGGTTCTGCCCAGTGCTGCATCTGCCTTTGATGCCATCGTCAACGGCCTTTGTAAAGCGAATCTAACAGCATTTTTGGTTTTAGCCTGGTCGATTCGCTCGATACCATGGCCAAAAAACGGTAAACAATAAGCTAACCCTTACAATGCAACAAACTGCATTGCGAGCATATAATATAGATTTAGCTAATTTCTACACTCGGAGAAAATTACACAAAAATAAAACAGGAAAAAAGAATTGAGAAAAATTGATCAAATCATCGTTTTTAATAAATTTAAATTTAAATATATTTTAAATTATAATATGAGATATATAATATGGAATATATTATATGGAAAATTTAGAGTAGAGGTCTTAGATATTTTCTTCCTAGACATATAGTATATATAATAAAAATTTATATAATAAAAAATATAATAAAATTAATTTGTAAAATTGAATTTGAACTTAAAATAGTTCTCAGACTATTATGAACAATATAACCTTGAATACCTGTTTTTAAAAACTCTACTAATATTAATCAGGAACATATCTTCTGAATTAGGGCAACTGTGTGAGGATCAAGCGCAGCTACTGCATAAAATGTAAATACCGTCTGAAGTAAAATAAGAGTAGAATGTTTATTGAGGGTATTTTATAGGATCTCCCGACTAAAATTCTCATACTTTAGTCAGAGATGGGTGCAGATTTTTACAGATAGGCGCAGCTTCACACTTGGAGAGAACTTGTGAAGCGATCGAAGATTAAATGAAGTGTAATTGAAGTATTTAATAAATTTGCTATTGATTTTTCCTTTTGTTTCTTTTGCATAATGCTTCTTCACACTTAAAACTTTAGAAAATAAAACAATTCAAATAATAAAACCCATTTACATATTTTTTTTTTTTAAATCTAAGTTAATTAAAAAAGTAAAATCATAAAACCTTTATTATTATTATTATTATTAAAAAATTATTATAATATTTATAAAAAATATGAATACAAAAAAATTAGAAAATAATAAAATTTTGATACGTTTAATTAGAATACAAGTTTTATATCTACAATATTTTATAGACAGTTAATCTTTACACTTAACAAATATTTGTAAATAATTCTTTTCATAATTTTGGTAAGCTCGAACTGGGTGATACCTTATAAATACCTATACTATATGAATTTTCATAATGTGTACTACGTAACAAACTTATAAATAAATTAAATTAGGCCCTGCGAACTAAGAACGAAAAGGAACTAAATATAAATGATATTATATCAAGACAGGGGGAACGGGCATGAATCATAAGCCGATCAGTCAGGTGTATTTGTCCGTAAGATTATATATGTACATATATATCGTCCTTATAGTCTTAGATATATGTAAATATCTATTTGTACATACATATTTATCATTGAGATGATTTTACATTTAATCCTATCATGTGCAGGCATGAAATATGTAGGCTTGGAGTCAATTTCTCTGTAATACCATCAGAGCTCTATATATCTATGATATGTATATAAATATATATAGATACATCAGTTAATGAGAGTAAATCGGTGCAGTGTCACGCCCACTTTCCAGCTAAATTTGCCTCGGCCCTTCCACCAGCCGTTGAATTATAAATTTGTGCATCTCCTCGCGCTGGGCAGGAAGCAGAGAAGAAAATTATTTGCATTTTCAGCTATTCAATGCGCAAACAAATCTGAGCCTCTGTATGTGTGTGTGAGTGTGTGTGTGTGTGTGTGCCAGTATGTTTGGCCTGACCCAGAAACCCATTTGCAGGACTAAAGTCAATAAAGGCGTACTTTGTTGCTGTTGTTGTTGTTGTTGTTGTTGCTGTTGTTGCTGTTGTGTTTTTGACTGCGGCTAGAACAGAGACACGCACAGGCTTTCCCATGCACGGGCGAGAAATGAAGTTGCTTCAACTCATTTCCCATTGGCGGCACATCGGAGCAAGTGCAGCTGCACTCAGGCGTCGATTGTCTGGCATAGAGGTTGATCCATGCGCTGCTGACTCCAATTGACACACACAAACACGCACAGACACAAATACATATACACATATATGTGGTCAACAGTCAGTGATTGGAATAGTCAACAGCAGCGTGAAGCAGGAGGCGAAGTCTTGTGGGGGCTTTGACAGCTGAACTGTGGTGTGGCACGTGCTGCTGCCCTGCGCAGAATCAACATTGCGCAGTGGAAGACCGAAATGTGTGTTGTGTCTGCGTGTGTGTGTGTGTGTGTGTGTGGAAGCCAAGCGACTGTTGGCCATGTCAAAGCTTTGGGATAGGTCGTGCCCCAAGCTCGTCTGCTGCCATTTGTGGCCACTCGAGGTGGCGTAAAGCTCTTTGTGGTTCTGAGCCTGGCTGCCTGGAATTTGGTAACTGGAAGCGTCTCTAGTGGAACCTAAGACACCCAGCAGCAGCGGCAGCAGCGGCAGCAGGAGTAGCAGCAGCACCAGCGTCACCCAAATTAGTTGCCAGCGTTTCGCCATCGCGTTTGTGTCTCTTGTTGTGTCCACGTAAGCGTTTAGCCCAGGGTCGAGTGGCCTGGTCCGTCGATACTGACCCGTAGCTCTCTGCTCCAGACGAGCGCGACTCCTCAGCAAAAAGTAAAAAAATAGAGAAATAATCCGGAAAAATTAATGAAATTAATTTAAGCACGCTTCCGCTTGAGCAGTGTCCAGAGTGTGAGCCAAGGTGCTCGTCGCGGCACGCCTAAGCCTACGTCTACGTCCACGCGTGCTCGCCTCCGCCTCCGCCTCCGCTTCCGCCTCCTCCGACTTGGTCTATGACTCCAAGTCCGACTCCTGCTCCGTGACCGTGTCCGTGTCCGTGTTTTTGTGTTGTGCACTGCAAATTGCAGCATACGCAAGTGTAAGTAATCGTGTTAGTGTTCCAGTGTGTGCCTGTGTGTGTGCGTGTGTTTGCGAGTGTGTGTCAAGCCCCAAAAAAGAAGGAAAGAAAAGAAAAGAAAATAAGAAAAAAGAAGCAAAAAGAAAATAATAATGTGGTGATAAGTGAATGTTACCGAGCCCCGGGGAAATCATTAGCGAGTGGCCAGCGCTCTGCACATTCCGTACGAAATGCGTTTCCTCCTGCAAGCCGTTGCTCGCCATTTAAAGCAGAGTTAGCGCGTGTCGTGACGTTTAATTATGTAAAAGCCACAGGAGCAACGCACACAAAAACAACACAAACAAACACACACACGCACACACACAGACACAGACACAGACATTCGCACTCACACACACAGACAGTCAGTCAGAGGCGTCACAGATACAAAAGTATCTGCAAGTTTGTCGCTCTCGCAACTCTCAGTTAGCAGCTCTCAGGTCACAGCTCGGCAGTTGGCCAGCTCGCAGCATGGAAATGCTTAGCGCAAATCGAAATTTCATTGTTAATACAAATTGATTTTTGTTCCTTTATTTTTTTGCCATTTGGTTTTTTATTGTGTTTGTTTTTCGTTTTCGTTTTGCATTTTGCTGAGTTCGCTTTACGCTTTCGCTTCGCCATTGTCGCTGGCCCAGCGGGCGTATACGCAACGTGGCCATCGGCCCTCTCGCTGCACGCCAAAATTTTTTGTGAACTATGCCAGAGCCCGAGTCCTGCAATTAAAAGCCAAATTGTTTGCCAGCTATTTGTGCCGGCTTGTTGTTGTTATGAACTAACAACAAGAGCAAGAAGAAGCAGAAGAGCAGAAGCAGAAGCAGTCCAATACACTCACAAAATATATATATTTCTATGCACATATACACATGTCCCTTTGGCATGCACGTGCTTGGCAGCAAAAAGTAATTTAAGCAAAAGGCTTCCACATACACACACACACACACACACACACACACACACACACACAAGAAAACGGAAATGAAAGAGAAAAGGAAGAAAAATGAAAAATCAATGATGCTGTCAAGTAGCCCAACGGCAACAAACATATCGTAGTCCTCTCTAGGAACGTGTTCAAATTTATAACGATATACTATATAAATGCTATATATGTATATAAATATGTACATATATAAAGATCTATATATGTAGATATAGATACTGATAGGTTATGCCACCCAGTTCACTCCAAATAACAAAATTAACTCAAAAGGATATAAACTAGTATCTGACTACATTTTTAAAAAGTGTTCAGCTAAGGGAATTAAAATCTAATTTAAATGCGTCAAGGCTTTACTTGAAGTTACCCTGAACACCGCCTGATCTAGATTTTAAAATACACACAATAGCTAGAATATAGCAAGGGCTTGTTAGCATTATATAAAAATCAAAAAGCTTGTTTTTCGGAAAAGTATGCATAAAGATTAAAACTGTCTTGATCCTAACAGACATTTGCTAAACAATCTGCAGAGCATCTAAACGCACCGTCTCTTTAAATTTGCTAAATGAAAAAGGAAAACAAATTATAATCAAAATATAAATCTACAAAAAAAAAGTCCTGGAAGTGAGCTCAGAACTTATGTGCGATATAGACTGCCTCTACCAACACCGTTACTTCACTGCTGGAAAATTCAAACCTATCAGTAGCAAGCATAATTCAATCGAACATACAGGACTGCTTACATCATATGACATTTATATTCTATTGAATATTTGACATTCTTGTAAAATGCAAGCTCCCTCAATATATTTAAATATAGCTTTTAAGGCGTACACGACATACTTATTCAACTGCACTCAATATGCCATGTCTCCAAGGGCGTCAAATTCACTTCTCGGTATTTTATAGAGGAGGTTAACAATAATATTTTTTAAGTTTACTATCGATTTCAGCAATTAGCTATATATTTCCGATATTCGGTTGTCAACGCGCATTTCCAAAATACCAGATATATTATTATCGTTTTACCACGCCCTAGTGAGCGTATCGAGACTATCTTAATACTTTTGAAGATGAGAGTACCTAAACGCATATATATTTCAAATTGTTCTACTCTTTAGCTTCAATAGCGACGAGAAACTAGCAAACGGATCGACGGACATTAAAAAATTCTCATTTTTCCCTATGTAAATTAATTAGCTGCATTTCAGATAGTATAAAATGTTGACTAATTCCTGTGCCATCTTCCATGAAAAGACTCTTGACGAAAGGGAGGCAAGAGAGCTGCAGAGGTCATTTAGCTAATATATGAAATATATTAAAAACCTGATTCTAGTTACAGCTTCAGTTTCAGCAGGTCAAAAACCTTTGTCGAAATAGAAGCTTTGCGTGCTTGCTTACCAAATTCTGTAGGTCTGTGTTGTGACTTAATTATTTACCGACTGTATTGTCCCCTGACTGTAAAGTATATGTAAACTATATATGCATTTACCCCATTCAAGACAGAGTACAAGTTCCTACTGGGCCTGGTCGGAAAGCCTGTGACATTTATGAACTGGCAGCGCGTATTATAATTGTGTCACAAAGCAGACAGTAAACGCGCCGTGGCGTTGCTTATAATGTGTTCATTATGCGGCTCGAGTGAGTTTTGCCAAGAGTTGGCAGTTAGCCTTGACCGCCTTGGCAGCGGCCTCTTGCCAAAAAGGGGAAAAGGAGCGGGCCTAATGCGGGATTGATTTGATTTGTAAATCATGCATCTGGCACAGAGTGAGACCGCAGATAACCAGTCTACAGCAAAGTTTGCATTCCCTTGCGCGCCCTGCGAACGCAGTGCAGTCAACGACACCTGGTGGTCTGGGCACCGGCTCTGGCAGGCTCTACCGGTGCGGTGCTTCGCGAAGTTCGTGGCGCTCCCTGAGGTGGGCCAGCCCCAACTCTGGTTAGCTTTATTAACCCCGTTTGCAGGTGCCTGCAGTCATTGTTTCAACAAGCAGCTCCTGCTTCGCACGGCCAGATTTCTTCTGTGGCTGGGCAAAAAGCAATTCTCTGCCTCAAGCAACGCCAACCAAACAGCCACCCACCCACCTGCCCACCTGCCCATCTGCCCAAACACCTTACGCTTGGCTGGTCCTTTGGCTTTGTGCTGTTCCCGAGACGTCGAGGCGTTTGGTTAAAAAACTTTATAATGTCAAGTGGTGCTACAGAAATCAGGTTAGCACCGCCTCTGCACCCACTGCACCACTGCTGCCATGGCTGCCTTTGCTGCTTCCACACTTTGTTGCCGCATAACGAATTGCAGCACTGTTGCTCAAATAGCTTCCTCATTTTCCTCGAAGTGCTTTTCCGTTTTGGCTGCAATGCAAAGTGCAACGTGTTACGAGTGTTGAGACCATCATTAATGGTGATTCTTCAACGGCTCTACACTCACAGAAAATGGTGGCTTAAATACAAATGTATATTTCTCTGAAGAGTGAGAGGCTTTAATTAACTTTAGTGGTTGAAGTGCAATCAAAGTTTTATTACTTCACAAAAGTGCTTAAAATAATTTAAAATAATATTAACAAAAACAAATTTGTGTTTATATTTTTTTAAAGTTTGAACATTAATTTACTTCTAACTTTAAATTAAATAAACTAAATAATGAACAATTCTTAATATGCTATAAATTCTTTGGGATAAATCGAAAATTCGTTCCATTTATTATAAAGTAAAATAAATTGTAATTTTTGTATTTCTTTTAATTTTTGAAAGAAAAAAAATCCACCATTATAAACTGCTTAAGATCATTTTATTTGTATAATTTATTTTTATTTTATTTATTTATTTATTTTTTTAACTTCAATTAAACAAGTTTTATTATTTTTATTATTATCCATAAATTTTATAATAATACGAAATTTTTAAAGATCATTCTATTGATTTATTTCATACATATAATTTTGTATATTTACAAAATTAAATAATAAATTATATTTATTATACTCATTCACGAAAGTGAATCAGTATATTGGTTTTGAGCAATGTCCGTCTTGCTGTCCGTCCGTCTGTCCGTATGAACGCAATCTATTTCGGCGCTATTGAAGCTAGAGACTTGAAATTTGGAACATATACTCGTGTATATCTCCGATTTATAAAGTGTTAAAATTTTCCCGATCCGTCCACTAGGGGCGCTGGCAACCCGGAAAATGCATTTTCCGATATACCAGAAATCATGTTAGTTAAAGAGCTAGAAAGCTGAAATTTGGTATGTAGGTCCGCATCGACCACCCAAGACCACAAGCTATGGCGGATATATCTCCGCCCATTGGGGGCGTGGCAAATCGGATAAAACTTTATCTCCTAAAGTTGTAATCCTAGAATGCTGAAATTTTGCATGTCAGCTAATGTTATATCTCCAAAAGTTTATATCTCCTACAGTATATTAGCTAGAAGCTTCAAATTTGGATCGATTCCGCAAAAAATAATTTTTACGCCCCTTTACGGGCGTGGCATATCGAAAAATACCCTGTAATTTTCACTCTTTTTGAGAGTAAGCATTCAAACTTTGCAGTTAGGGTACCGCTATCTCGTTCTAAAAACTGACCAAAAATGAGGTGTCTACGCGTAGTTGGGGCGTGGCAAATCGAAAAAACCTGTATATTCTACAGTATTACAGCGAAACTTAACTACTACATTGTTGATGGGATGTGAATGAGTATTCCGCAGTCGGTAACGCCCGACTGCAACGTTCTTACTTGTTTGGTAATTATTATTAATTGTTAAAATAAAAATAGAATATCACTTCTTTTATAATGTATCAAAGAATTTATATGCTTTTTATTTATTTTATACAAAAATTTAGAAAAAACTGTTTTAAAAATGTTTATTTTCACATTATAAATACATGTTCCCCTGTACTCAATTAACAATTGTTGGCAACTTTTCTGATCCACAACATGAGAATTTCACACATGAGTTTCTTTGGCATTTACAGTATTCGTTCGAAGGCGAAAATCTTTCAAGTGTAAACCAAAAAATAATAAATAAGATAAAATAAAATAAAAAATAAAAATCAAAGAAGAAGAAGAGAATTAATCAAACGCCAATTGTCAAATGTAAGAACATTGTGTAAAATTTCGTGTGATGAATGCGCGAAAATTGCAGGAAAGTTCCCTGTCCCATTTGGATGTAAATTACGTCAGTTTGCCGCATAGCAACGTCTTCGAGAACGACTTACAAGAGGAAGAAGAACTGGTACAACACCAGCAGCACCATCTACAGCAACAGCAACAGGTAAGCAGCTCGTCTAATCATCTTAAATTTTATAGTTTTTGTCGCAATTTCTCCATATACCTTTATATAGACGTATGTATGTATGTATGTATATATATGTATGTGGGTATGTAAATGGAAACTTCTTTCATTGTAGCTGGTCTTAACTATTGTTATAGTTTGTTAGCCAGAGCAATAAATCCGATTAAAGTACGCATTTATAAACGAAATTCGTTTAGCTTTCGATAAATCGTGGCTCCGACGACGAAATTTATGCATGTTGAATCTTAATGAGGATGGGCCAATAATCATTTTTAATAGCTCTCACTATGCTAAAACTTCGCTCTGACGCAGTGTGCGAACTGAAGGCGCGGACCGTACCGCACCGCATCACAATATTCAAATTTTTATTGTTTTTATATTGTTTGTATCACTAAAATTGGCAACTAAACCGCGTCTGAAACAGTAAACACTAAACCCAAACTACTTATTTTGTATCTGGGTGTGCTCAAAGGCCATGGATGCTGCTTGCTGCCGCGACTGGCTACACAGTCCATGATATCATGATCTATTTTAAGCAGCCGCAACTTGGTTAATAGGCTGAATTGATTTGCCAAGCCAGCGACGATTGTAATTGATATTAAACTGAAGTGATTCCATTCCATTGCTAAGCATCAGTCGCATTATTAAGCTATAATATGATATCATTTTTATTCCATGTGTTGACATCCTGTTATAGATTGACCTTGAAGATAGATTGAAGTTTCCCTCTTCTGGTATTCTCTTAATACGATTTATTTTTAATATGACAGCGCTTAGTATATCTTTGTCATATAAAGTCCTCATCATTCCTTAATAAAACGTGGTTCTTACAAGATTTGCTTTACATTATATCTGTTTTTCATATGACTTGAAGCGTATGTACTCTTTAATCATATCTACCTTAAATGATCTTCTTCGCATAGCTTCTAACTCACAAATGAAAGTGCGAGCTTATAACTCGCATGTCATTCCTCTTTTGATATTTTCTTAATATAATATCCTCCTCATAAGATATCCTCCATATTTATATATGCTATTATCCCCATACGACATGCTCTTTTTATTATGAAAAACTCTCTCTTTCCCTCTCTCTCTTTCTCATATAATGCAATATACTATGTATAAGAAATCGGCCCAATGTGACCCACTTTTACAAACATTCATATGTTACTATTCATATTTATTTATTCATAATAATAATAAGCCATATCATATTTATAAGATCATTGTCATGATCGGGGATCCCCTTCATATATATTTCTATGTCTTTCTCATATGATTTCCTTGTCCTGTAATGCGATATATACTATTTTCCACAACAAATTTCCCATATGATGTGACCCTTACACTCAAACTTTCATAAGATATATCTGCAATATTCGTCTCATATGGAGCACTTCCTCATGCTCCTCATCTAAAGATTTAAAAATTGATTAACATACCAATCACTTATACTTTTAAATACTGAGAGCAAATTTTAAAAGCTCGATGACATCGCCAGGCATCAAAATCATTTAAGATGATCCAAAATGTGGCACTAACTAATGACGTTAACAATGCCGATGCTAATGGCGTTGTCTCAAGAACTCGTTCCGATCGAGCAGTAATTGCGGGCGGGTCGAGGGCGTGCCAAGCACATAACACTTCCGTAAACTTACGCTTTAAAACCAGTACAGCCAAAAATAAAAAAAAATAATAATAATAATACAAATAAGAAATAACAACAAAATGAAACAATGATCGTAGCAGCAGTTAATATCAGACTTGTGCGCATGTCCAATGTCCAATCGGAGGCAAACGAGGAGGTGTATTTCTTTTTTTTTTTTTTTTTTTTTTTTTTTTGTCTTTTGGCTCGCAGCTAAACCAGTTTTTAGTTTCAGAAGACTCTTTGAATAATATTCAATGATAACTGAATTTAGTGCAGGATAAATTTTATTTTTGCCAAGTGGCGAAAAGCTCACGCGCAGATAAAGAAGTAGAACTACCTGACACGAGAGATACTCTGGCTAGCTGAGTAGAGGCATTACAATATGAGATTTGGAAATTTATGAAAGATTGGGGAGTGTAAAGTATCTATTCAATATTTATATAATATAATTAATTTTATATAATATTGTTGAGAGTTGTGCTCATGTAACTGAAGAATATTATATATACTATAGAATCTGTTATCATTACACTCTATGTAAGCGTCTAAAAGAAAATTCAACTATCTTGTTTTTACATTTCACAAGATCAACGGACGAAGAGATGGGCAGGCCAGCAGAAAAATGGACAGATATGTCTAGGTTGGCTCCCTTCGTCTATAAATAATTTTTGCAATCAGCACCGACTTCTTCTGAGTGACTAAATAGTATACCCCGCTTGAGTATATCCAATTTTCGCAGGGAACAACAAGACAAAGTGGCCCAGTTGAAATTGTCTGATAGATGGATATGCGAACATTTCTAGATCAGCTCGGTTTGTCATTTTGATAGAATATTTATAGAGACTCGTGCGCTGCTTCCTGTTGGCTACTCAAGCACTTGCACGTATCTATTGAAGTCTTAATACATAAACTCTTATTATATATTTATACTCAAAGAATGAGGTCAAGCTGAAAGACTCGAAGAGGCCGAATTGACTTTTTATTTGAGTTCAGAGTAGATAATTTAAATATCTTACGGCACACGAAGTCGAGCTACAAAGCCTAAGCCATAAAAAAATAGATGCCCAAACTGTTTCAAACTAACTCTATGAGTATATGCGTACGCATTAGTATTAGTATCTGTATTTGTCTCTGAATTTGTATATCTGTATATATGTATCTCTATTTGTATCTGTATCTGTAAGTGATTTCAGTTATGCCGCCGGCTTCATGTTGGGTAATCAAATTAATAATGGGCTAAAAATTACATTTCAAGTCGTTTGAATAAATTAACAATTATAGTAGCATACATATGTCTATGTATATATGCTCTTTTGGGATAAAACAATTTTCTATGCCAGCGACCATACGCTGTTAATTTATGCATAAACAAGTAAATAGTAAAAATATTCCGGTCGAAACTGTAGCCAAAACACTGGGCACGATCATTAACGAGGGAAACGGCAGTTTACTAATGCGTTTGCTAACGTTTAATTACTTGAGTTTTGAACGTATTTTTTGGTTTTAATTCGAGACATTGTTGAATGCTAGAAAATAGTCTTGCATATTTTAGGCGAGCGCTAATTCGAGGGAGTCGCCTGCAGTTCTACATAAGCCGAAGACTTAACCCTTGGCATAATAGTTTTGATTCACCTCTCATGGGGCATAACTTCACTGGAACCGGCACAGAGATCCACAACAAATTGTTTGTGGTCAAAAGTATTCAAATGAATTCTACAAAATTAATTAACTCATATATATGTATGTCTGTACCTTCATGACTTCCGACGGCAGCTGCAGGGATAACGAAAAACAACTACAACAGCAATAAATAACTTATCCGACTGCGTAATACTCGTTCATATTGATCCTAGAAAATGTTGATTTCCACAAAATGGTGATTTACAGCTGGAGATTAGCATATCGGTAGCTATACTTTATTATACTTATACTTATGATTTCTAATGCTTCCATCAACGATCAACGAGGTCAAAATATTTAGCACATAATTTCAATACAAACTCACTGCTCAAATATTGGAAGCTCTAGTGCTATCGATCGATTTAACAGTTCATGTGGGAATAGCTTCTTTTAGAGTTTCATATTTCATTAACATTACATTTTTATTTATTTATTTTTGTCAATATCTAACAAAATCTCAGGAACACTAAATATTGACTATTTCAATAAATAATTTCGAATTTCGAAACCATGTTTCAGCTATTCACAAAGTGTGGCGTTATCGATCAATCGGTAAAATGCGTGTCCTTCAATACTATCGATTGATGTCATCGATCGTTTTAACAGATCTAAGGCAAAAGTTCTTCCTCCAATAAATAACAATATTGGCGCTGTAAAATTTATAGATATACTTAAATCATATACCCATAACGATACATATTACACAGATGCACAATCGATATACTCATCTTTACCTAGCTAAACGTGTATAACAAACACTTATACATATACAATGAAAATTGCACATGAAATCTGCGACCCTGAAAAACAGCGCTTGGAGTTCGCATTTTATTAAATTTTTATTTATTTGTGTGTGTTTTTTGTATTTTATTTTTGGAAATTTGTAAGCACGTAGTGCATTGAGTGAGCCCGTTAATTATAGAGCCCGATCAATTATTCATTTGGGAGATTACCTGAGCGGAGCGCAAGCGTAGCACAAACTGAACTTCACTTAAAATGATTCTGCGAATTTTTGCATTCATTCGGTCGCTGCGCTCTCTGCGTCGGCTGTGGGGCTCATTTCAATATTTTTATTGTCTGATTGAAGTGTGACGTTGGGGCCAGCAGCTGCAGACGGAGCTGGCATTGGAGCTGCGTACTCTGGACTCGGGTCGGCGTTTTGCCAAAGAGATTAATTGCCGGTCGGCTGCGTGCTTTAAAGCGTTGATCAGCGCGCGGGCGGCATTTGGGGGTACCTGATCGTCGGTGATGAGGCAGAAACGGGAATTGCAGCATGCCCAACAATTTTCATTTCCGAGTTAATTGTTTGACTCCAGAACACAAAAGTTCATCAATCTTGTACCGATACTTTAGCTAGACATATATAAGCCCAAAACACGCCACACAACCGCACGCACCTCCAATTCATCTGAATCACTGCACGGATTACCGCATTAACAGTAAATCTCACAGTTTCAAGTATTTCTCCAAAAATATATAATTATCTATCCCAAAATATGTTGGATAACAGACTTTAGCATATAGCAAAAACAAGACTCCCTAATCTAACTGATCATGAATTCCAAATGATTTGATAATAAATAATTTTGAATACAACTATGAGTGCTATAGTTGGGTATGCCCGAGTAGAACACACTCTGAACTCTGCTAGTTAATCTAGTATTTAAATTCTTTGCTTTTTGCTTGTTACATTCATTTTAAGAAAATCCATGTACCCTAAGTGATTAACCACTTTACCGGAATTCGAATCAATTGTTAATACTCAATGGGAATTTCATCATAAAGTTGCGCATGGCTCAGACAGTACTACGCACAGTTAAAGAGCTTAAATCTTTATTAATAATGATGATGATGATGACGTAATATGGTACTGTCATAATCTTCTATCGTACTCAATGGCATGGATAAATCTTTTAAATAAAACAAGAAACAATGTAAAATCACGATATGTTTTAGTTACATTGAAATTGATTTTCCTATAGATCTGAAGTTTACTTAATGAGTCTGTTTCAAGAGAGAACTACTACTCTCTGTGTAATACATATATACTATTTCGAATATAGTTTGAAATTTATTTTGTATATTTATTAAGCATTAGATACATATCAAAAATATTTTATTTATTTAAGTTTTAATCAATATGTTTTTATGTGAGCTACATATGTTTGTTTTCCTATTTTTCGAATTAATTAATTTCTTAAATGAATTACGAAATTGTCCATCATTAAATTGAATTGAAATTTAAGATATATATACTCATATATATATATATATATATATATATATATATATATATATATATATATATATATATATATATATATATATAATCATAATCATAATAATCAAATGTATGTACATTCCAAAGCACAAGTCTCTAGTATTTGAAATACGCTTTTTACAAAGGTGTGGGTGAGGGGGTGGAAATAGGAGTGGGGGCTAAATTTGAACAAAAATCGAAATTATATAAAATATATATAAGTCTACATTTATATATGTATATTTATTTATATATTTCGAAGCTCTAGCTCTAAAGGTGTAGGAGATATAATTAAATAACTAGCTTTCGATAAGGTTTTTAATCGATAATAAAATATCGAGAGTATTTATCGATATATAGAGAAAACTTGATATGCGCGTGATATACACGGACCTAGGAAAAAAATTTGAAGTCTCTAGCTCTTATATCTTCTGAGATCGACGCGTTCATACATACGGACGGACGGACGGACAGACAGACGGACAGGGCCAAATCGACTCAGCTCGTCGCCCTGATCAAGAATATATATAGTTTGTGGGGTCTGCCACGCCTCCTTCTGCCTGTTACATACTTTTAACAAAACCATTATACCCTGATTTCCCATTGAAAATGGGTTCAGGGTATAAAAATAAATATGGAGGACATAAATATGTATGTTTTTACCGTAATTTTTGTGGCAAGGGGACAAGGTGAAGGCCTGGTCATATCTAAATAAATCAATAAATAAATCAATAAATAAATATATATATAATATAAATCTACCGAAATTCTGGTTTAGTATACCTTAAGTATACGCAAAGTTTCAACCTCCTAGCTTTACCTTTAAAGTTTATTTTAAAATGTCAGGAATTTTTCCTAGTGCAATAGAGTCGTGATAGCCCAGGAGAAACTGTATTCCATAGTCCCATAACTAAATCTAAACTAAACTAATATTTATACAAATTGGGGGCGTAGAATACCGAAAAAAGGGAACTCAGAAAACGGACTGCAATATTATAATTTGTTTCATTACTATTTACTTCATGTGCTTCGTTTTGCACAGTAAATTCAATAAAACATTTTAAATGGATAAACAAAATGCTCAGTTCAATCCCTGAAAATATGCCGAGTAGGTGTATCTGGAAATTAATAGGGCCTGGCCGTATAAATGCTCTCGAATGAACGCTTCGTTGGCCTCGATTCTGTGGACCGACAAGAGGTTGGCAGTTGGGCAGTTTGGACAGTTGACCGCGGAAATTAGACAACGCTTTCCACCTGCCCGAACTGAAACGGACAGCCAAATTTGGTGATGACGTCGGCCACCACCGGCGCAGGTGAAAATCAAGCGTTGCTGCCGCCTCTGTCACCGGCCCGCGGTCCGCGGCCTGCGTTGTCGTGCTCATTCCTGTTGCGTGTGAATTTTCAGATGGTCCCAATGCCTGTGCTCAATTTCTCGAATTCAATTCGATTTCGTGTTGTTGTTGTTGTTGTTTTTTTTTTTTTCTTGTTCGTTTGTGTCCCAGATGCAGCACACACGTGTTGACAGAGACACGCAGCTAGGCCGTGGAATACAGGTAGTCCTGGCCCATAGGCCGTAGGCCGTAGGCCGCAAATGAAATCATCGGACTTCAACTGTGGTCACGGCCAGTTGACATAGCCACAGGTCTGGCCTCAGAGACCGCAATTGAATTGAAAATCGATTTTGAGGCCGAGCACCAACAACAGCAACAACAACAACAACAACAACGAGGAGGTCGATGAAAAAGGTCAAATGCATTGCACTAAGTGAAACTCGATATCGATAAGCGAGCAAATCTAAACCAAGTCCAAGCCGAGCCAAGCTGCATCTAGTGCAAACATCCTGGACAGCTGCCGCTTGGCCCAGCTACAAGGACGCAGCGCCAGCACCTCAGTCAAGGCAGACCGGAGCAGAGCCGAGCCAACAAGTTAAACCGAACACCCCACAAATACCCGAACACTCTTCTAGCAGATGTTAATGTGGGGCGCCTCTAGGCATATATGTGTATGCGCGTGTATGGGCATGCATGTGTGTATATATGTGTGTGTGGGAATTGTAATTAGTGGCACTTTCCCAGTTCTTTTGTTTGCGCACACTTGACACAGCAACGATTGCGGCCGGCCCCAGCTGGGACGAAGGAACCAGAGCCCAAACTGACACGTAATATCTGTATATATAAATATATACATACATATGTATGTATAAATATGTATATATACAGCAAATAATATCTTGGCCCAGACAGCATTTACAGCCTTGGTCAAAAGTATTTACACAACAAACATTTTGCTTCTTCTTCTTTTAAATAAGATATTTCTGTTTTTGATATACATATATACGAATTCACGCAATATTTCAATTTGCCAAACTAGTTAATAAAATATGCTTGGTAAATTTGTTTAAAATTTAAATTGGTGTTTTTATTGATTTTCAACATTTTTTAGTTCAACTATCAAATTACATTTGATTAATATAACAAGTAAGAAAGCTCTAGTCGAGACTGCTCGACTACGAGATCCCCTGAACCCTTGGAACAATAGCTATTTCAATAATTTTTCGCGTCTTTCAGCTTACACAAGAAATACGCACACACACACACACACACGCACGCACGTGCGTGTGGATATACGATCTTCATGAAACTTTCAGATTATGATTACAAGTTGGATATGCATGTATTTGCCAAAGCACAAGTCTCTAGTATTTGAAATACGCTTTTTACAAAAGCGAGGGTGGGGGGGTGGGGGTAAATTTTAACAAAAACCGAAATTGCATAAATTGCATATTAGTATACATAAAAATTTTGGAGAGTCTAGCAATAAAGGTGTAGGAGATATAATTTTATAACTGGTTTTCGATACGGTTTTTTACCGATAAAAAAAGATCGGGATGAGTTATCGATTTTTAATGATAAACTTGATATGCGCGCTGTAATTACGGACATTTTAAAAACAAAATTTGAAGTCTCTAGCTCTTATATCTTCTGAAATCGACGCGTTCATACATACGAACAGACGGACAGACGGACGGACAGACAGACGGACAGGGCCAAATCAACTCAGCTCGTCGCCCTGATCAAGAATATATATACTTTATGGGGTCTGCCACGCCTCCTTCTGCAACATTTCAACAAAACCATTATACCCTGATTTCCCATTGAAAATGGGTTCAGGGTATAAAAATAATCGAAATGGAAATTATAGTTCTGGCATACATATAAAGGTTGATTGGAGTAGAGTGGATGTGAGATAAAACAGTGGAGTCGGCATTAGTGAGAATATCTGCTTATGTACTTTATCAATATATAAAATTGAATACAACTACTAATCCACAAATAAACATATTTATATTCCTTCATTAATTGTTTATGAAGGTTTACATCATCTTTTCATTTCAATATTTGAAAACATAATATCAACCTTCCAGAAAATTATATTGGAACTTTTGATGTGCTTTCTTCTTATTATTGGACCTCCTAATTAAAATATTCAATAGGGCCCACCCCTTATCAAGTGTCAAAATCAAAATAATTAAATTTTGGTATTCATTAGAGGAAACGCCATGGTAAATTTAGAAAAACTAAATGATCGATCATGAGCGATAACGAGATTAAAACAAGATGAATGATTAAAAAAGTAATAATAAATAAATAAATATTCCTATAAAATACTCAAATGTATTTATTTAATATGTCAATTCTACACGGACAGGCAGACTGACAGGCCTTTTTAAATGTGCCACGCCCATTACATATATTCACACACTCCAACTTGCAATTTTTTAGAGTATATCAAGAATATGTATATACTTTATGGGGTCTGCCACACCTCCTTTTGCCTGTTACATAAATTTCAAGAAGACCATTGTATCTGGATTTCCCATTTTCAATGGGTTCAGAGTATAAAAATGTTCACCGTGTCAATACTTTTGATTGAACTGTACCTCCTTTGAGATTCAACCAAGTACATTCTGTATTGTGGCCCTGGCCTAGAGGCTTTCCACTGCTCGTACGTCGGATATGCATATGATCATTTTTAGAAATATTAACTAAAATTTACATTTAAAAAGTTTTCTTTTAAGTTTTATTGCCAAGACGAACGACATCTGTTTTTAAAAGGTGTCGTGCAGCCATATTAAACACATCTCCACCCACATAGGATGGGCGAAAGAGAGTTCAAACGCTCTTTTCCTATTGTCTAATGCCTGGTCAGCGGGTTTCGTAAGTTCGCTTCTGTCGGGACACATTCATCAAAATTATTTTATATACAAATTATGCAAAGTAGTTGGTTGAACTGCACTCAACCCGAAATGTGTAGGCACTTTCCAAAACGAGCTAAGATCTTGCTGGAGACCCTAAATCAACTGGCGAGGGGAAGAGAAAGAGCCGCGGCGCGACCAAAACTTATTTTCGGGGAATTATTTGCCATTGTTTTGTCGCAATTGTTGTCATTGTTATCGGGTAGTGGGGTTTGCGTTTCCACCATAATTCTTTTAATTATAATATATGATCTATTACATTAGGCAACTACATATTTCTCGCACACTTGTAACACATTTTAGCATATTTTATTAATTTAAATAACTCAAGTCGGCCACTCGAACAGATCTGGACGGCACGATAAAGCGTCCGAGCTAAGCTGATCGTACAGTGCAGGGGGTACGGGCGGGTAAGACGCCGGAATACGCGCCTTTGCTCAGCGATATGTGACGAAATGCCGGACAGCCGGTTGAAAGTCGCAACAGAGCTGAAGACTGAAGAAAAACCCAGCGAAGCGTCCAAGCGATCGCATCCACCTTCGTTTATCTGAGTCGAGGTCGCTAATTAAATTCAGTGGAAAACAGGCGCATTTACCGAGCGACAAACGCACAAGCACAAGCCCACCACAACTATCACATTTGAGACAAAATATAAAAAACTCCCACTACTGTTTGTAATTTGTTCATTATCATTTACCTGCACTTGTGCCCCTGCCTGTGCCTGGCAGCAATTGACGTTCGCCCACCTTCGCTTCGTTCATTTGCTTTTCACCGACTTCAGCATGGCATTGCGTCGACATTCCTGACATCCGTGGAACATGACTAATGGGTGTCTAAGTGACGAATACGCCCCTTGGCCTACTATAAATGATGGGAAATCCAATTTTGGAATGGAAATTATAGTAATCTATGAAGCAGACAGATCGATTCGGTAGCTGCTTGAACTTCTAGTTCTAGTTAGTAACAACATCTACCTCTTCTAAAATTCCGAGGATTTTTCTTTTATCACATATTAGCAGACAAACTATATCTATATTCTATATGAAAGACCTGTTTTTAACACTATTTAAAGCTTGATAATCCTAACTGAAATGCTATTGCGGTTATACATAGTTTTCAATATTTTCTAAAACCGTGGACAAGACCCTAAGTCTATCAGTAGAGGCGCTTAATAGTAAATAAGTCTCGTGGTAAAGCTGTTAACGAAATAATTCTTCCAATTTGCCATGACCTAGCTACCTATATATTAGACTTAAGAGTATGAACAGGTGGATGGATGGCAAAATAGGCATTCCTCGTAACCAACATACTCGTTTAGGTTCCTGAACCAGAATATTCACGCTTTTGGCGACTCTACTTTCCAATGCTTTTCTCTCTTTAGCTCCTTCTCTGTATTTGACGTAAATATATTTTCTATAGAAATTACCGCCTTTCTAGGAGATTCTCATGTTATGACAGTATATTTTATTTCATTTCCTAAAGTTCTGTCAAAAATTCAAGTGAATTTGCATTTTAGCCTAATGGTACATAAATCTGTTTTAATGGCGCATAGAAAATAATGCCTTACTTTGCGATTCTCATACTGTGTTAGTGCGTTTTAGTACGACTTTCTAAGCATGTTCTCCAAAGAGTCAAAAGTCAATTTGCATATGAGCTTGTCAGCACATAAATCTCCCTATCACCCAGCAGCAACGTGTCAAGTGCACACACAAAGCGCCATTAGCTCATGGGAATTTTGGATGCAGCTGCGGGTGTCGGTGCCGGTGCTCGTGCTGGTGCTGGTGCAGCTGGCGGGTGCCAAAAAGTCAATAGACAGCATTGTTTGCCCACTGCACACAGAAGGGCTGCATAATCAAGGAAGGGCTCGATTCCCGGCTGGTGCGACGCGTCAGCGTTTATTAAATGCCGCCAATCCTTCGATGATGCAGCAGCTCGCACGTGTTAAATGCCTCAATGTCAAGTGGCTAATAGAGCAATCGGCGCTGATGCGCTTTGAATAATGATATCTGGCTACCGTTAACGAAACCAAAATGAATGAAAACCCAAAGAAAAACAAAAACCGAAGCCGACACCAACACCGAAAAACTCTAACCCCAAGACAACAAGTGTCGCTCCTGACTCTGGCTGTGATCCTCACGCGCCATCAGTCACTCAAGCGCCGTAGATGTTGAGATGTTGATGTTTTGACATCACAACATCATTATCTACTCATTGTCTAGCTCGAACTGAGACTGAAGCTGAGGCTGAGGCTGAGACTGACACTGAGGCCGAGTCTTTGCCCCAATCAGAGGCAGACGTCATTATAGACAGATGTGCCTCATCATCATCATCTGGGCAGCAATAGAAATACAAAGTGAAACAGAAACAGTTGGAGCAGCAGTTGATACCGATCCCATGTAATTAGGGGCCGAGCCCTACAAAGTGCCCGTTCAGCCTTCGCCTCGATTTGATTGTTTCACCTAATAACAACTACGGACACTCTGAGAGCCCATTTTGTATTTGATTTGTGTCCAACGAGCTCAATTGAAAGACCCAAGCTAATGTCACTGCGTTGCCGGAGCAGTAAAGATTTCAATCGTTGCACACTCGTTCGATGGTAATCCGGGCGAGAATACATCTTGTTTTACAGCCCGAAAGAAAGTGTGAATCAATTAGTCTCGAGCACAGACTCAATTGTTTACTTTGCCAAAAGGAAAAACCAAAAGCAATTAGACATTTTTTATAGCTACTCGATTTAACTACTCAAAGTCCAATCTTCATCATGTTTCTCTTGTTGTTGTTGTCGTTGTTGTTGCTGGGTTCGCTGTGTCTCCTGCCCGTTGTCAAAGTGTCGTAAAAGTGTTTGTTCGTTGGGTGAAAGGCCTGGCTATAAACTCGTAAGTACACAAACTCCGATGACAGCATTGCGGCATTGGCAGCGATATGACGATAGCTTAGGCTGAGGCTCAGGCCCAGGCAAGTGACGGTGCAGGGAATACCCATTGGAATACCCATTGGCCCCCTCTTTTACAATAGGAATTTGTCAAAATGAGAAAAATTGTTGCTAAATGCGAACGCTGCGTCATCATCGTTCCGCTCACAGATCGGATCGGATCGGCATCGTCATCGTCATCGTCATCGTCACGGTTCTTGGGGTAAGTGAGAACCACCTCGAACTCAAATCTTTGGCACGCGCTCGCTGCGCTGCGTTGATCTAGCCACTGCGACGTCAGCGTCGACTGCGCCAGCACCAATTGAAATGATTAGTTTGAGTTGTCAGATTTTGACAAGCGGTTGTCATCCAGCCTGTCAAACATTTTGGTTTCGCTTGCCTTGGCAATGAAAAATTGACAAATCTCTCATTTCTTCTGCTGCTCTGGTAGAACATTTCGATTCTGTTTTATTTCATTCAAAAAGGTTAATGATTACAGATTGTTTGTTTTGTTACTGAAATTTAATATTTTAAATAAAGAATATATAGTTTTTCAGTAGAACTATTTGCATGTGTAAACATAAGCTTTTTATGTTTAGTTTCAAGTATACAATGTGAAGGGGAGGCCTTTCTTAGCGATTCTCAGAGTTATAATCTAAAGGCATATTCGCTTATTTTCAATACAATAATGGAAATACATAAAATGGATTTTCTTTGTAATCATCAGAGCTGTAATATTATTATAATAAAAGCAAATTATTTCTTTATTTTTTGAGTCCATAAACATGCGGATACATTCTATTACATTGTATTAGAGGTTTGATTCTGTATTCCTTGCAAAATTGAAACGGTATTTTCTGTGTTCAGTAGAGACAATGCAAATAGGCTGGTTGCCCGATTAAGAGCTGTCTTCTTTCCTACTTACCTTAATCGGAGTCAAATCAGAGAAGCATGCCAAGTCTTGTATTTGTGTCACTTCATTCCTTAAAGAGTCCATTATTATGAACCTGTTTATTCTGCATTATTATAGACAAAACCATTTTATCTTACAGAATAACTATTTCAATGCAACAATCTGACTCTATCTTTCAATTTATACTTCTAAATTATTCTAAATGGTAAATAAAAACCCGTCTTTCCAGATAATAAGCATAAGCATTGAACGACTAAAATATCATCAGAAACATAACTATATAAGATTCTTTGATAGTCTTATTATTTAATGTCATATATTAAACAAGAGCAATTAATTAAGAATGGAATAAAGCACAAATTTGCAAAATAATATTACTTATAAGTAAATTGCTTTTCCTTGCGATTCCAATGTCCAAGAACATTATCATTGCTTTCTTAAAGAAAGTAGACTTGCTAACGGCCTCTCCTTGTGATTCTCATGGTTACGCTTCAGCGTACAGCTTAAAGATGTTATTTTAATATTATTTTACATATTCTAAATTCTCCATCCACCCCATTCTTGAGTTCTGGTCTAGTCCCACACAATCAAGTTGCCTGAATTACATTTGGTTTGATTGATAACTCCGCTCAGAAAACAAAACAAACGTCAACATTTTGGGCCATCGGAGACTAAAGCAAACGTCAAAAGCAATCAAACAATCAAGGCAAGTAAAAAGTCCATAGCTGACTTCGTATAGAGTTTCGTAATTAAATGTGAATATGTAATTTCGAAGCTTTATTTGTATCGTAGGCAACGATAACTGGACTTTGATCATAACTGGGCATAATTATAGTCCCAGGGCCCATAACCCGAAATTCAGTCAGGGCACACTGACTAGACACACACATATGCACACATTTACACGCACACACACACACAGAGATCTAGTCACACGCTAACAGAATTTTTAGAGCTTCAAAAAGATGGTGTACTATAAAAGTGCTTTATATAATTTTCCCATAGCTGACCGATGCACGGAACGAATCTTTATTTATGGCATAATGATCGCTGGACTCCCAATAGTACCCCAGCTCCCGAGTCTTCTTTGCATGCAGAGAGAGCGTGAGAGAGAGGGAGACAGAGAGAGAGAGAGGGAGGGGACTAGTCGCTACGGTTGCCCGTCTCATCGCTTTACGATCAATGCTGGTATATATACTTGTGTGTGTGTGTGTGTATTGGGCATCATCTGGACCCGTCTCTGGCCAGGTCTTCGATAATTCTTTATTATTTCTTTAAAACTTCACCTTTAATTAAACACGAAACGAAATTATAAAATTGTACCTGCTTTAGCAGCCACCACTGTTCCAAGTCCAACTCCGAGTTTCGACTTCTTCGTGCCGCAGTTGTTGCTATTGTTGTTGTTGTTGTTGTTGCTGTTTGTTGTCTCTTTTTGTTGTTGTGTTTGTTTCAGCCCACGGGGGAATTTTTACCTGAGCCATCGAGCATCGAGCGACCAGCGCACGCAGCGTCCCGCTCACCTCATCGCTCTTCCCTCTCGCCCCGACTTCTCATATGTGTGTGTCCCCAAATTCGATCAATTTAGATACAAACACCCATTTATGCATCAGTACCTTTTATTAAACTACTAGCATGTATGTATCCGCCCTCTCTCTCTCTCTCTCTCTCTCTCTTACACACTACCTCTCTGTCTATGCCTCTCTGCATCTGTGTGGGTCTCAGACGCTGTGCTACGTGCTGCCTTAATAAGCCCGTTAATGGAATATTAGGCAATGGCAAAGAGTTTCAATTCGGCTCGGGGTAGACAATCAATATCAATACACTACACACACCGACACACTGCGAATGACAGAGACACCGGCCCAGCGGCTGCCCGGCCGGGGACAGAGCCAACTCCAAATTGTCGACGGCTGCTGCGACTGCTGCTGCTGCTGCTGCCGTTGTTCGGCTTTCGGTGACCAGCTCTCTGAGCATCACACGATCGAAAGATTTTAGTGCTGGAATGCAATAAAAATTTTATTTTTGTTTTGTTCGATTTGATACAAGTTTTATAGTTGGACCGCTTATTGTGTGTAGGAGATATGCGTACGTACATATATGTACATACCAATATATGACAATACACACACACACACACGTATACCCAATAAGAGTAAGAAAAAGAAGTAAAGCTGCTCTAGGCAAGAGTGCACGACTATAAGATACCCTGCATACTACAGATAACGGATTTTTGAGGCATTATAGACTTATCGAGTACATGCATACATAGAAGATATGCACACGCACATATATATATATATATATATATGTGTCTAAATATACTTACATTTACAACTACTCTAACTCTACTTTTTGCATCAATCTTCTACGCTTATTCTATTCCTTCAATGCCTTCATTACGGGAAATTAGATATTAAATAATTGAGAGTCCAAATCTAATCAAATTCATCTTTCAGATTAAAGAAAAGATTCAGAATTGTATATGCACCAGAGTATAAAGCTATGCTATATTTTTGTTTTTAAATAGAACACCTTTTATGAAATTAATATATAGAATACTTAGTATTTTAAATGGATATTTAAGAGCACAGGTCTTGGGTAAAGGTTTTTAAATATGATATATATCTTCGTATAATATAATGTTAATAAAATTGAGAGGAATAAATTTATTCAAAGCTTCATACAACTCTACTATTTAAATCAATTTTTTTAATTTTAGAGAAAGTTTGCAAGGTATGCGAAAACCAAAAGTATTAATGGAAGCAAATCATCCATAAACCTAGATTTGGCTGGTTGCAATGACAACTTCAAAGTATCAAATATGATCGATATATGGAAAGGAAATGAGATATGGAAAAAACTATAAGAAATAATAAATAAATATTAAATGAATACATTTAAAGTATAGTTTGTAAATTTAAAGTATGGTTATTAATTTAAGAGTTCAGCACTGGGTGTAGTTCAGCTTGGTATTGTACTACATTGATATGGACGAATTTAATTAGCTAAACAAAAACAGAAATACATATGGATGCCTTATAGGGTGTATCCTACAGAATACATCCTATAACACATATTTGTATAAATATATTCGAATTCACAATTAATTTAATATATAAAATATTCGTTGTGTAAATACTCTTGGCTATAACTTTATTTCTATTTCTATTGAGATCAAATAGTTATATTACAAGTATGCCATAGGGCCATAGGGTTGATAGCCCATTCAATATCTTATTTTTAGACGGACTCAACTTGATCAGAATGAATGTACTTTAGGAGATTCGCCGCACCCATTACTAACTGTAACATACATCGCCTAACTACAGTACTCCCTATTAAACTACTCTTCAGTAGGTGTAGAAAAATTAATCTCAAATGGAATCAAAGTAACTATTGAGGTATGAATACCCTGGGAGCAATATCTAATGAAAATACCAACTTTATTTGTTTATGACCAGCGAACTTAAGACAGGATATGGAGTTGGCTGACCTGAGAATATCTATTGTTTATGATAAGTTCAATGTATTATGTACATAAGTGGATCTACAACTCTCTGTGTACATATCATATGCAAAAGACAAGATAAATACACATTTTTTTTTGTATTCTCTGATATTTTCAGAGTTTTAAGTGTATTTCAAAGTTTCCGCCGTGTTTCGACTAATTCAAGTCTGCGCCATTGCACAAGGTATTAGTGTCTCTTCTCTGCTCTCTGGGGTCTTCTTCTTGTTCGTTATGTATCGTTGTCGCTCTGTGGCTGTAATAAATATTTGATACTCGCACTAAACCCGAATTAACATAATTTGATCGAGCGGTTTGCCGCTGAGGGCCGCGGTCCACTGACAGCGGTGCATTTTTTATATACCCGCCTGCCCGCTGCCCGCCTGCCCGCTGGACACATTGGAAAATTATTACATGGAAAACGATACCTTTTCCCCTCACTCGCTCGCTCGCTGCAATAAAGAAGATGCTTTCTTTCCATCTATCGTCTGGGAGGATCTATGTATTATGATCATGCTCTCTAATGCGGCATGGACAGAGCGACACGCAGACGGACAAAGAGACTCATACGTATACCAACTAGACTAATGTTATTACCACAAGCAATAGAGAAAGAAGGAGAGAAAGAAAGAAAGACGCACAGCATAGAGAAGAAGATCTGTAACTAAAATTTATTCAAAAGTGATTCGAAAAGAAAGAAACGTCGCCATCTCTCTCCCCTTTCTTCGGCGAGACTCGTTAAGAATAGATTTCTCGATTCGTGGACCATGGTAATGCGTGTGACTGCCATTAGAGCAAAGTACTTTGGACATTTCTTACCCTGTCGTGTCGCTAGGCCCAGTCCCTGCCCCTGCCCCTGCCCCTGTCTCTGTTTCTATCCCCGTCTCCATTTCTCACTCCAATAGACATGCATTAGTTACCGATACAGCATCAGCATTTCACTAGATTCACGTTTTCTTCGCTTTTGGCTTTCTTTCACCTACAAGATTTATCGCTTTGTATTTGTATTATTTTTAGTTGTTTTATGTCAGCTGCAATCCCGACCAACTGCTCGGCTTTCCCTCCAGATCCTCCAGCCCCTCCGTCTCCCCCTTCCCCTTCCCCTTCCCCATCCCCATCGCCGTCCACTTCCCCAATGCATTGCATACCTTTATAGCACTTCACATGCAATCATATTATACAAAGTTAGCTTTTGAGAGACGCTGCGACATTTTATTGATGCTGGATGCGCATTCAGCTCGAATAAGTTTCTTTCCTCCGTACAATGCCCAATGTAATATAATTAGTTTCTCTGTTTTCCTCTGATTGGGTATGTGGAGGCGTCTATTTTAAGCTCTTATTGCTCCGGCCACTTACTCGGGGGGCGCCCGGGTAGTGCTCCAAGCGGCGCGAGAGAGAACAATATTAAATATGTCACAGAATTGTCTAAAAATACTCAACAATTATACAAATTTATGAAATTTGAATGCATTTTTGCTGAAAATAAAAAGTTATGCATGAATACTGGAAATATGGAAGAATAAATTATATTTGTAGCAAATATGAACAGGTCAATTGAAATGGGGTTAAGCGCTAAAGCAAGCATCTTAAATGGAATGCTCTAAATCATCTGAAACCTAATCTACGTGAGTGTCGTCTTCTTAATTTCCTCATTTGTATTCTATATAGAAATAAAAGTATTGTCTTTTTCATAGTATAGTTGAAACAAAACCACCATTAATTAGCCAGCATTCCAATTGGCCGTACTCAACTGCATGATACTCGTTCATGTACTCAAAAAAATAGAGTTAAATTCAATTTAAGAAATTTATTGAATTTAATATACAATGTTTCTTATAATATTATATAATATAATATAACATAATATAATAAAATATAATATCATATGTTATCTACGGATCCACTCCACCGAACTCCAACTTTTAGTTCGAACACTGTCTACTACTAACCATAAATTTTGGTCTATAAAGTTATGTCTTAAGAGACTATAGAGGTGATCAACAAATTATAAGACACAAAATATTTATATGGCTTGTCTCGTTATAAAGAAGCCCATATATACGGTTTCTGGGACTTAATATTATTTTACATTTTATATTATTTTACCTAAGCCCATTGCAAATACTAGGACATCAGAATACAATGGTTCTGTTCAAATTGTAATTGTAATTGTAATTGTTATATAATCAATCTAAATTAACTTATAGATATTTCTAAAAACAAGACCTTTGTTATAGAATATATTTATGTGGTTTAAATTTGAAGTGTTTAATTCATAAGTATATTTATAACAAGTAAGAAGGCTCTAGTCGAGACTGCTCGACTAGGAGATACCCTGAACCCTCTAAGCTGATATTCTAATCATTCTTGACTTCTTTTATGCACACATACATACATATGCAACCACACGCACACATAAGCCTGCGCTCTGCTAACTGCGCAGTAAGCAGCGACTGCGCTTGGGCTGCGATGCAGTGTGAGCAATATTATGAGAATTTATTTGTCGAATAATTTCTTTTGTAGACATACGATCTTACTGAAACTTTCAGAGTGTAATTGGTAAATATGTGTGTACATTCCAAAGCACAAGTCTCTAGTACTTGAAATGCGTTTTTTACAAATTTGGGGAGAAGGGGGCGTGGTATCCAAAATCTGTAAATTAAAAAATTTTTGTATCGATTAACTTTATATACAACGCAAGTTTGAAGACTCCAGATCTTAAAGTGTTCAAATTAGGCGAAAAAAACAAAATCAATTTTTCGATTATTCTCGATAAAAAAGTTATCGGATGATTTATCGAAAAAATAAAGCAAACTCGTACTGCGTATGGTACACACGAGTATGCATGCTAAATTTCAGCTCTCTAGTTCTTGTAACTTCTGAGATCGACGCACTCATACGGACGGGCGGACGGACGGACGGACGGACAGATGGACAGGGCTATATCGACTCAGTTCGTCACCCTGATCAAGAATATATATACTTTGTGGGGTCTGCCACGCCTCCTTCTGCCCGTTACATACTTTTTCACAAAACCATTATACCCTGATTTCCCATTTTCAATGGATTCAGGGTATAAAAATATTTATAGTAATTCCTCATTTGACATCTTATCGAAAGTATCTCAACAGATTTGTACACCTATATAACTAATCGAAAGGCAGAGAGACAAACAGATTGAACAAAACTAATATGCTCTTTTGGCACTTTAGCAGCGGGTATATATAAAATTATGAAAACCGTTACAGCTAGGCTTGCTCTTATATACACTACGCAGATTTAAGTTCTATTCTTTGCATATTTCGTGTCATTTGCCATTTCGTACAAGTTTATTTAATGATCTAGAACAAAAGGCACACGATCTGTGCAAATCGTGTGCTGTGAGGTCAGATGGGCTTCGTCTGCCCCATCTGCTGCCCATACTGGACTGGGAGAAGAGCAACACGTGGATAAATAATGTCGCCTCGCTAATTTCAAAAGAAATTATTAATTAATGTATGATTCGACTCTAGTCAATTGACTCTTGGCTAGTCAGTTGGCTAACTTGGCCTGCCCTGCCCGACCCAAGCTCAAACCCGAGTCCGAACCCGAAGCCAAAGCCAAGTCGCGACCCGTCTTGTCGTCTAATGCCTTCGGTCATTCCCATTTCGTATATTCCAGTTCATGTTATGTTAATCGCCCAGAGAGTGACGAAAATGGTGGAAGAATCTATGAGACTTTACGACATGGCCATTGGAGACATGTTCTCTGTATAAAATTAAGTATTATTTGATTGCTTTTGTCGAAAATCGTCGCTAAGAATTTGTTTAGCTGTAGTTGTGTTACTCCTATATACACGTGTGTATATATAAATATACATTTGATTCTTTCGCTTCAGTTAATAAATACTCAAATTTAAATAGAAATTTCGGTCGCTCCAAGAGTTCATTGTACTGTGCCAAGCCAACGACACACACACACACACACACACACATGCATTTATTTTGATGACGGAGTAAAAAGAGATATGCGCACATTACAGATGGTAACAGTTGAATTTCTTTTTCTTTATTCCCGGAAAAGCGAAAGGATTTTCATTTGCCTCGATTGTCACGATGTAAAATTCCTTGATGCAGGTGCTCGATGGCCCCGTCCCAATTATTGCACTACATTTGGAGATACGATCGATGATGCTACGTGATTTCACACTCAAGATAGAGGCGCGTCCTTGTTAGGTTCCAGGAATGGAAATGGGATTAGTTTTCCCTTGTTACTTTTTCTTACCACTTTTTGTTCGGCGCACGTTTTGGCAAAGTGTTTGACCGAAAAACTGCCTTGCCAAAGAAATTGCACGTGTGGCACTCTGTGGTAATACCCAAACGTGAGTCTATGCCGTTGCTCAGGTTCCTTTATATAACTCAGATTACTCAACATATGTCGCTCTCAGGGCAGAGCATTGTTGCATTAAAATTTAACCTCCTTTAGTAGAATTAAAGTGATTTTCATACCATTAGAAATAATTTTGTATGGAATTTATATCGTAAGAAATTCCTTACATGATACTTAGATATATAAATTATTATCTTACTCATCAGTAAATACAATTATAAATGATTTTAATTAACATACAATACCTTGATCATTATACATCGTACACGTTCATTTGACTGTCCGTATTCTACGTAAACTTCCTTTGAGAATTAGTAAAAAATTATAAGTCCACGCGCGCGGAAAATCAGGAAAAGCGGAGTTTCATACGTTTTTATGGCTATGAACTCAAGAATCAACAGATAAATAAGTTACTATTGACTTTCTCTCTTGATAGAAAAAAATGATATATGTACTCATATGTATATATCGTATATGTAATACATATACGGATTTTTGGATCATGAATGAGTATTTATTAAAAGGAATGCCCGATTGTAGAAATTATCCTAGGATATAAAATTAGATATATTTATTTAATTTTGTCAGCATGTTTTATGTTTTAATATACAAGTCTTGATGATTACCAAAAATCCACCTTATCATTATGACAATATAATATAAGATTTGTTTTTAATATTATAATAGATACTGCAAGTTATCAGCTTTAACTTATGTTTGCTTCATTAAATTTTCAGGGTTCCTCGCCTACTCTGACGCTGGTCACCTCAAAAGTAAGTAGTTCCCAGCTTTTCACTTGGCGCTTGCACCACCGCATGGCTTTAGCTCAGCTCGACAATGCATGACTTACATAGTTAGTTAGTTAGTTCGTTTAGCTAGTGATGCATCACGGGCTGTTGCGGGCAATTAGGTTGAGTCATTGTTTGTGCTGCTGATGAATCAAGGGCGAGGACTTGGGAGCTCGCTGGTCTGGCAATGAGCAACCATCGATGTGGCTGGCATTGTTTTGACCCACAGGATTTTGGTAGGCCGAACTCTTCTGCTCCTCCTCTTCCCCTTTGGATGACTCAGCGCAGAGTCACGTAAAGGAAATAACTTCAGGGACCATGGAAAGTGCAGAGCGGGGCACTGAAGTTCAAAAGAACTTGCAGCGCGAAATGTTGCACCAATAAACACACACACACATGCACTCAGTCACTTAAGTCGCCAACTCCAACTGCGACTGCGACTGCGACTGCGACTGGGCAACTACATATCTTTGCGATTTCAGTGCTCGTTCCTTAAGCCGGCTGCACTCGTAAAAATTATACTTTATATGTTAAATTGGATGCACTGTCACCAGCGAGGCTTGTAATGGGCTTAGGGCATAGCTATAAGGTATATTTTGAAGGCAACCGACAGATTACCTGGCAGCAGATTACAATATCACTGGATAATCGCAAAGCTGGCATCGTTAGACCCTGAGAAATGGCCGCACACTCGCCGAAATTCTGCAGAAGAAGCTGTGGAGGCAGCCGCAGCAGCGGCAGTGGCAGTGGCAGTGGCAGCGGCAGCGGCAGCGGCAGCGGCTGAAGAGAAGCTTCAGCATGCGACCTTGAAAATGCAAACTATGTCGCGAGGGCGCTACAGACACATACACACGCAGAAATATGCGCAGACACTCCACAAATACCACACACAAGCAAACGCACACACACACACACACATACACACACGCAGAGATACTCACAGCAGAAGGCCTGAGAATGGGAGCTACTCACGCAGTCAGCCAAAGGGAAACCAAACTGATGTGCATGTGTGTGTGTGTTTGTGCTTGTGTGATGTGTCTGTCTGCGTGTGTGTTTGTTTGCCCTATGCAAGAAAACGAGTTTCGCTGCCAGCGCTCAAGCTGCATCTGTATCCCGTATCTGTATCTAACAGATACGCAGATACTTCGCATGCAAACCCGAAAGACCGCAACGCAAAAGTCGGTCTTTGTGCCAATAGAACTTAGAATGCGGTAGGACGCCAAAGTCAACTTGATGTTGTTTGTGTATGTGTGCGTGCGTGTGTGTGTTTATGTGTGCCTGACTTGTTGTTGTTGTCTTTGGTTCGCTGTTATTATGACGCGCCACAGGAAACGGCAACACTGCCCCCAGCTCTGGGCTTTGATCTTCAATCTGTTTTGTGTCTAAACAAAATTTCGCATGCAGCTGTATGAATATAGGCATATACATACATACGTATGTACGTCTTTGTGTATCTATGTCAGTGCGGCTGCCGTTTGTCCCAGTCTCCAAATCTGAGTTGTTGGCGGCGATATGCAAGATTTAATTTGACTTCAACAATTTTTTACTGCTGTGCGACACATTGCAAGATTTAATTAAATTCATTGTTTGCTCTCAAAATTTTGACACATTTCATGCGGATTTCAATTTGATGTTGCTTCAGCTATATAAAATCCTTTTTTATACCCTAAAGCCATTGGGAATATCAGTTCTCGTTGGAACAGTGTGGAGTATGCTTACTAACACAGATTGTCTGGGATTCAGGGTATCTCCTAGTCTATCTCGTTACTTACTTCAACTTATGCCTATAGAGAATCAGTCGCTCTGGTGATGTTTGTACGTTTTAATCAAATCTCTTCAATTTCTAAACATTTGAAACTGTTCTTTAATGGGAACTCTTTGGAAGACCGCGAATCTGTGCACCATTTTACTCAATTTTTTTTGGAGGCTATATAGTCTTCTAAATTCATATATGCATTGTCTACTTTTAATTAAATTTACTCGAATTTTCATTTAATACAAAATAGTTACTCCTAATATTATTTACCATGTTTCAATAAGAACTTCGTCATAGTCTTTAGTCTATTTTAGTATAATTATTCGGCAGTTATTGCATCTAAACTGGTCAATTAATATACTAAAAGAGATCAAAAATATACAGTACTGAGGGTATTAATTATATTTTAATAAAACCAAAAATTCATCTAGAACTGCTAATTGTTTCGTAATTAAAACTGCTAGTTTTTTATTCAAACTACTTTACGTGAAAAAAATAACGTTATAATGATTGATAACGTGTAGACAACATTTTGAAGTTAAAATCTGCTAACTTTAAGTATAAACATATTGCTGAAATTAATATAAGGGTTTCTATATACATATATATTGAGTTGATCCAGCAGGTTTCATGAAGACTATTAACTTACAATCCAACAATTAATTGCTGTGTATAATATCAATATATATAATGTAATATCATAATAAATTATATGTTATAACAATATTTAAAGGACTACATTCAGAAATCCATCCACTTAATTCAAGTTAAATTTTTTACTGCAGTTTCAAAACAGTATGAAATAGGGGGAAAAAAAATGTATGTATATATCGTGTAATTGGAATATTACAGTGGAAAACAAATTATTTATTTATTTATTTATATACACTGAACCCACTGAAAATAAGAAATCAGGGTATAATGGTTTGTGAAAAGTATGTAACAGGCAGAAGAAAGCATCGCAGACCCCATAAACTATATATATTCCTGATCAGGGCGACGAACAAAAAATCTGTTAAGTCAATCAAATTTCTCTTTAGTAAAATCTTCAATCATCAAATGCTAACAGTTTGATCACTTCTCAGCTGTATCACCTAGATACACATATAATAGTACACATACATAACATATATATATTGTATATATAAAGATGCCTTTCTGCGAGATCGTATCGCACTTTATGTGTGATCGATCCAAGCTTCCAGGAATGCATTAAGCTGGCCCTAGGTCGGGCTCTATAGCAGCCATATCCAATGACAATAATGCGTCGGAGTGCTGTACATATAAAGATCAGCGTTTTATGCATCCTTAACTTACACTCTATTTTAATTGCCGAGAGATCCTCACAATCACAGTTGGTGCCTTCGGTCCAGCACACCGACCGAGGGCCAAGCTTATGTGCAATTAAACCAGAGTTGCCAGAGGCTGGGGCAGAGTGGCAGAGGGACGGGACTGATGGAAGGAGGGGGTACGAGGCAAGGGGCACGGGCAAAAGCAAATTTACGTCCGCTGTCAAAAGGCAGCGACGTAGCGTATTTAATATTTTTCAGCGTGTTTTACCATTTCATGTTGTGTCATCATCATCGTCAGCATCAGCAGCGGGCGCAGACGCAGCGCCCAGCTCCCAGCTCGCCGTCTCCGGCTCCGGCTCGTGGAGTTGCTGGGAAGAGAGAACCCAAGAAGAAGATACAGATACATTCGGTGCTCGGAGTGGTCAATCCTGTTCCTGGGGCTTCTGTGCGGGCATGGCAAAGGCAAAGGCAGCGGGAGAGGCTGAGGGTGAGGGAGAGGGAGAGGGATACAAATTTGTACGCTCAACTACAAACTAAAAAGTCTTAAAGTCTTAAAAGCATTTGCAGAAACGAAGGCAAAGAGTAAACACAATAAAGGCATAAAAATTGCGAGTGAGCAAACAAATAAAAGGAAACAAGGCAGCGAGGAGGGACGGTGAGACGGAGGGATGGATGGACGGGTGGAGGGCTTGGCTTGTTGTTTTGTATCTGTGCTGCTCATTTGCACTTGGAATACAAAAGATACATTTTCGTAAGACCATTTTGACATGACAAGATAACGACAAGCAATCCGACCAAGCGACCGGACGACAGCTCGGTGGAGCAGCGTCCGGCGGGGCGATCGCGGCGGCAGTTGCGCCTGCTCATTGGCTCCTTGCCGACCTTTTGCCTGAGTGTTTCGTATTTTAATTTTCATTACGGCCACACCGTCGCATTGGTAGGTTCTTGAGACGACGACGACGACGGCGACGGCAACCGGCAGCGCATAAAGTCAGCGCAAGGCAGCGCAAGGCAGCGCAAATGTGAGTATTTCTCAGAAATTGCAAATTATTTTTGAGCTGAGCGCCTGCGCCTGCGAGCTGCCTCGAGATGCCTCGAGTTGCCTCGTCACAGGTACGACTCGCAACTGGCGTCGCAGGCAGCAACAGCAACAGCAACAGCAACAGCAGCAGCAGCCACAGCCGCCAAAATGAGTTAGCATCCCAATCCCAATCCCAATGTGTGTGCATGGGTGTGTGTGCGTGTGTGTGACTTTTGCTGAGTGCCGAGCGAAACAAATGCGCAGATACTTTTGCCTGCATTGACACTCCCGCGCCGCCTCCCTTCAAGTGGCAGTACAGCTTGGACCTGGGCCTGGGCCTGGGACGCGGCCATCAAGTGCTCCAGTCTGCCCTCCGCTGCCGCTGCCCTATAAAGTCGTGTTTATGCACTCTCATAAACATTTTTATTTTAATGATTTTTATTATTGCGCACATTCGTTACTTTTTATGCGAGGCAAGCAGAGAGAGAGAGAGAGGGAGATGATCAACGTGCAGCCATTGGCTACCCTTAAGCTCAACCGCGTCCTGATCTTGACACTGAGTGCTCTGTAACGACATTCTGCATTTATGCGAGAATCAGATAGCAGTCCTTCTAGAAGCTCTTACTCAATTTCTATTTACATTTTGCAATTGCATGCCACATGTTGCAGTTGTTGCTGCTGTGTGGCCAGTTGCTGTTGCACTCGACGTCTCACCCTTTTGGCATCATAAAATGTAATTTACGTTCGATTGCGAAGTTTTCGCCTTGCAGTGGACAGCGCCGCCGTCGCGGATGACACATAAAATTCCACATTTACGACTCCTTAAGATTCAACTCGTGTATGGCGAAAATCTGAGCGACGCTCCAAAGAGCCAAAGCCGGCTTATCCATTTCGGTTTCATTAAAAAAAAAAAAAAAAACAAGTAACAGAAAAGAAGAGCTGAAACCCATAAAAATTAAATTCAGTCTGCCACTCAGATAACTCGAAATATAGATACATACATTGTTTGAGCGCATAGATCCCTGCTCTCCACATAGATTACTTCAGTTTTGTTAATGCTAAACATGTTTGTTTATTAACAGTGAACGTCCTAGACTATGGTCAGAGTATTCGATGGCTATCTATGGATAAGTGTCATTTATGCTAACTTTCCTGCTACCTATGAGTAAATTATTCTACGTGTGCTAAAGTCACTTGGGAACGCAACCGCCGCCGAGGCGTGCCACAGTGCGACGTAGCTTGAGGATCTCGGCCTGTAGCTGGTCAACGCTGGTGTCCATTGGCTTGCTCTTTGGTGGAGGTGCTGCTGCAACGGCAGCGGGCGCTGGCACGGGCACTGAAGCAGCCGTCGGTGTGGGTGTGGCTGTGGATATTGGTGTGATGCTCGGTACTGCTGTGGGTGCAAATGGCAAGGCAGCGCCCTCCACACTGGCAATGGACAAGTTGGGATGAATTTGCGGAGTAGTGACGTGCACGTTGTTGGCCACACCAGACGGTGGCACAGCTGGACCAACTGTAGCAGTAGCTGCATCTGGAGCAGTGGTTGGCGTTGCTGCAGATAGCAGTGCCAGTCCACGATGTGTGGAGAGTAATTTCTGCAGCTTTGCTGTGGCGCTCTCGCGCTGTGAGTCGAGCAGCATTCGCATGGCCTCTTGATCTTCCGACTTGGCCTTCTCCATGGAGTCAGAGCCTTCGTCTATGAACACATAGTTGATGACATGCGCATGGGTGCCTGGCTTAATTCGATAGATGGGTTGGCCCTCGCCACTGCCCGCTGCAGCAGCCAGCGAGGGTATGTCGCCCATTTTGGCCATTTCGCCGCCCACTTGGAAAATCGATGTCTTGCCATTGACCACCAAGGGCTTGGGCATAATGTACGGTGCGGAAACAAACTGTGAGCACTTGCGTTTGGTCACCTCGACATATTTGCTCACCCGGCAGCCGCTCGTACTGCAGGCGCGCAGAGGTGCTGCCGTGGGCTCGCCGCCGGCACCAGCTGCAGCTGCTGCAGTATTTGAGCTTGCCGTTTGCATCTGTAAATGCCATTAGTATAATTTCAATGGATAAACACTGCTTTGCATTTAATCTTACATTAGTTTAACTTTGTTTTCGTCTTTGTTTGGTTTTCTACGAAGCGTCTTCGATTTTTACACAGAAATTCTTGTACTTTATTCGGTCACATTGATTTATGTGCTCAGAGAGAGAGAGAGAGAACAAATTATAGCAAAGAGCTGAACCAGTTCAAGTTGCTTGTTTTAAATTAACTTTATACGTATTATTTAATCATTTTTTCAAAACATTACAATTCAATAATAACTTTAAAAAATTTTCTAGTAAATATTAATGTAAAATAAGCATATTTCAACGTATTCTGCTTACTACGAATTATACAATTAAAACAGTTCACGACCAAAAGAACTTGCTCAAAATCAAAACGAACTATTTGACTCACTAGCAGCGCGCATGACTAGTTATCGATTGTGACAGCGGTCGATAACATGTTTGGCTGATACTTTGGCGCGAACGAAATAAAATTTAAAAGTAACACATTTTACAAAATCTATATGGAAAATAAAAAAAGAATAGGAAAATATGATTATTAAATAATTAGTAATATTTAGTAAATGTATTGAAATCAGCATATTTACCATTCATATACATACATATGTGTTCAGCGGTAGCTTCTATATTGCAAGTTGCAACTGTAAAACTGTGGCCGTGACCAGTCCATTGAAATGAGGTGCAATGACCCAGAAGACCTCGAAATACAACATTTTGAGCAGCCGTAGCGAAGTGCAGGCGCGACAGACACCCGCTTCATTTACATTCCCGAGTACTTTACAAATGGGCTGGCAACGCCAAAGTTGAGTCGTTAAAAGCACTGAAAGCGTTTATCATGAGGCGGTTCGCAGACCAATGCCCGGTTCTGATGCCAGCTTCTTTAATTTTCATGTCCATCTCACGGCAACAGTCGCTCAAAGCGCTCGAACGGACTTGCAACCTCATTGTTGGCTCAAATGAAATAATTACTTCAGCACACGTTGACTGACTGACTGCATGTTATATATACATACATATGTATATATATACTTATATGGGTGCATGTGTGACTGTGTGTGCATCCTTAGTCATGACCAATATATCGACTCGCATTAACAACAACAACAACAATGCGAACCGCAGCCGCAGTTGCAATAAAAATCTTCGGACATATCCACGTCGCGCCCAGTCCAACAATAATAAGAAATGAAATGCCATTTATTAAGCATTAATAAGTGCGAGCGTCCATGTCCATCCATCCATTTGCGCTGCACTTGGCTCGAACCGCAACCGGCTCTCGCCCTCCACCTGGCCTGGCTACTCTGACTCAGTCTCCCAGTCTCCTGCTCTGGCGTTGCCTGCAGCCAAGGCGGGCTGGGTTCTTCGTGCTTTCTGCCTGCCTGTAGCCACGAACTTGACTCGTGTTGGGTCAGCTTGTCTGTCTGTCGATTTATGTTTGTATGAATTTGAGATATTCGAACAATAAAATATCTTGAAAGCTCTCTGCAATTGCTGAGCATTACTTGAATATACCTTAAATGATTTTCATTCGGGCATAGGATGATTTTCTCAATTTGTCTTCTTAATCGATGTATTTTAGCAAACTGAATTCGTTTCATATAATATAGAAAAAGACCAAAGAGTAATATTCCTTATTCAACGAGAGCACAGCGAGATATACTAAGTACGTTTCTCTTCCAAACTGATTCCAATGTAAGCCGCAAATTTAATTAGTTTCATAAAAGCGAAGACTGCTTAAAATTCACATCGAGTAGCTGGGAACAGCCCCCAAAAGTTGTTGCGTTTAGTCTCTGCGCTGTTTTTAGTGGCGGCAACATGAGAAAATTTCATTGCCATTGGCTCCTCATAACAAAAATGTGCAATTATGAAATGTAAAGCGATTTGCTCTTAAAATGCACACAGTAAAGGAATCCTGAAAGCCAGAAATAAGGCTACGAAAACGGAAATGTTTTTTTCGAGGTGAAGCCAAATTCGGAAAGACTTATTGGAGGACCTGAAATGACTTTCAGTAATATTAAAACCGGGAGATGCAAAATAAAAGCTAAGAGATGCAGATGTAAGCATCATCTTTATCCATAGAAGCCAGAAAATGCAAATCAGTCTAATAATCAATAATAATCCGTGGGCAAAACTAAGAGATCGTAATATTATAATAACCATAAATAAATGAATATTTAAGATTTTTAAATTTATTTTGCTTAAGGTAGATGTGGATATATACTTTTGTAATACATATATACCTATATTTAATATAGGTAGTTTGGTTTCCATTCCTATCAAAAAGTCCTTGCAGCTGTTTATATTTTGTGAGTTTTAATCCTAGCTAATTTGCTGATTAATAATAAACATCTAATGATTGACCTCAGAATTTTAAAAATATATTTAAGTACATACACAAAATAATATAGATACTTCATCGTTTTCAACTCATATATGTATATAAAAGTAAAAATAATATATTATATCAATTGGTAGAGAACTGAGGCAGATCACTTTTTCGATTTGTTACATATTCAAAATGAAGCTTTACATTTTCTCGACGGCTTATAATGGTGATATGCTTCGCGTTCGTTTGAGCAGACAGTGCTATATTGACTTAAGTGTAGATGATTAAGAATATATTACTATATATTATTTATTCTTTCCATGTAGGAACATGCTCGGAACTTATCTATATCGAATTTGTATTGGTTAGAGATAAAAAAAAAATACAACTTAATATTTAAAGTTGAGTAGCACTTTTTTTTTAAGTTTTAAAAGTTGACTTTTATTAACTACAAAATAATAGTTTATATTAAAAATGTAATTGAATTCAAAAGTCTTACTGAGTATACAAATGAGCTATATATGAGACCTTTTACATAGTAGAATTATGACGTATTTATACAAGAAATATGAGGCTATATAAGTTGATTTTTAGCGTTAGTAGATTATAGGAAAATTGGCAACGATATTTCAATTGAAGCAGGCGCCAAGTGAAATTGGTAGTGCAACTAGCTGCTGGCTGGCCTCTAATGAGTCTTCTGTCTGCTGATGGTGGAGGAGAAGGCGCAAATATCTGCTCAAAATAAGTCGCATTTAACTGAGTTTCGCTCGTTTTTGGTAAGCAGGTTTCGCAGACGAGGCAAAGTGAAAAAGAAATTGGAATTCCTTGTCTGGGCAGACACCCAAGCAGCCGAGCTAAACCAACCAAAACAAGCAGCCAGCCGACACATGGCATTCAGTTCTCAGCTCGAGCAGAGCAGAGCAAGAATAACCACAAAAAACCAAGCAACAATAAAACCAAAATGCCTCGGGCGCTGTACTTGTGCTTGATCAAGTGAACAGCAGACGGTAGACAGTCGACATCCTCGTCTGGCCTCCACTGCGCATGCTTAGCTGTTAGATACGCGCAAGAGATACAGATACAACTACAGCTACAGATACAGATACAGAAGCACGTGCAAGCGTTGAAAAGGGAAACCGAAAAGGCAGCACAAGAAATAATAATAAAAAGGAAGCCAAATGTTTTACTTGACCTTGACTGTGAAATGCTCATTGCAAAAGCGTAAAAAATACATATATATATATATATATAAATATACATACTCACACTCACACAACATAAAGTATCTGTATCTTTTGCCTATGTAGTGTTGTCTTTTTCGTTTTGCAGCTTTACAAACTATATAAAGCTCAATTGCTCATGAATTCCATATAGCCTATACATCCATACATATATATTCTCATTCTGTAGATCTTTGCCAGACTTTCTAGTAATCAAAACTCAACGATTTCTTGTTACCTTTTCAGATGAGTGCAGCTCCACCCTGCACATAGCTCAGTTCTTTTCCAAAATTCAGCTGAATGCAGTTGCAGTTGCCAGTCAAGCAATAATCCCATCCAATCTAACCAATATGAGCACTTAGAAGACCCCACACAAACACACACACACACATACACACACACACCATATATATACACATATATATATTTATATGTATATATATATATATGTGCTGTAGACAATACGTGTACAACTGAGCACTGAGAGCAGCAGTTTTGTAACCCCCAAGAGAATTGCGGAACCAACAGGTACGCCACAAGTCTAAACATAATCTATAGCTATAGAAATGTATTATTTAAACTATTAATATCATATCATGATTGAGTTTCTACTACCACTATAATATTCTTAATCAAGGAATCTGAAAAACCAAACGTGAAACTGTAGGGAATACAACATTATATCGAAATTTCAAGCTATTCATATACGAGTTCCCATAACTAACTGAATTTGACTGAGCAAACGCCATTCAAAAATTTATAATTAATATTGCTGATATCAATTTCGATTCAGTTAGCGTTCAGATTTCATCTGGATATGATTTAAAAGATTTTTCAAATTCCTACTCTCTATTTATCAAATTCTTATATACATATGTAAATAAAATGCGGTTAAACACTTGTTTCAATTACAATCATTTAAATTGCAGGATGAGATGATTTCTCTTAAAGCCACCGAAATTGATTTATTTAATTCAATAATCGATATTTCATTAGTTATTCGGTTCGAGCTCATCTTAGAATTCGAACGTTTCTAAGATATATCGTTACTTTATAGAATTTTAATAATAAAATAATAATTATATATTGATATATTCCATTAAGTAGACTTTAAAGAATGAATGAAATCAAAAACAGAATCCTTCCATTTCTTCCTTCTAGAGGAAGGAAAATAATAAAATAAATAGCAAATTCCATTTCAAATGTATTTCTAATGAACTTTTTTAACCAAATTATAAATTTGATGAATGTAGAGCAAGGCGCAAATGATTGCCTTACGAATCAACTTGGAATGGAGTCTGCAGGACGCAGAGCCAAGAGCAGTTGAATGTGAACCGTGACGCTGTTCCCCATTTCGATTCTGATTGCTGTGCAACGTTGGCGACGTAGGCGGCCGATGGAGCCTGTTGCAGCTGCCACTTGGCACACGACAAAAAGTCCTTTGGGCTTAAGTTGTTGTTGTTGTTGCTGTTGCTGCTGTTGTTGCTGTTGTTGCTGTTGCTGTTGCCGTTGCTGTTCCTTTTCGGTTGTCTGTTGCTCTGCTTGTTAGCCGGAAAGGTGTTGCCTCAGACAATAAACTAATTAAATTTAATTTAAAACAGTTCCTGGCATTTCATCAGACCAACCAAAAATGTTTCATATTTAATTGGCCGGCTGCTGTTGCTGTTGCTGTTGCAGTTGTTGGTGGCAGGCGGGCGAGTGTCCTAAATTACCACAACGCAGAGCTGAGCAAATTAGAAGCAATAAAAAATTGTTCGCTTTACGCGAGAGGGGTAAGTGTCCGTTAAGCCAAAGGGCGCAGTTAGGTCAAGTACCGCGACTTGTTCTCCGCTTGTTCTTATACGCGATCATGGAATGGAAAAAGAGTATATTGGTTTTTTGCAATGTCTGGTTTGCTGGTTATCTATATATGGGGCCAAAGTTTTCCTCGCTATTATAGCGAGGAATTTAGGATACTTTCTCGTAAGGTATATAGAAGTAGGCTGTACAACTACAATGTATGTTTAAGGATGGCATATCAGGAAACAGCTACCACAAGCTACCACAGCTATTAAAGTATTGCAGTTTTTACTGAAGACTAGACAGTACCTTTACAGAGTAAGTAAAAAATGCTTCAGGCGTTACAGAGATTGAAGACTTTGTTAATTGAATATCGCTCTGCAGAGATTCATAGAGGTATTCCATATATTTGGCAGTTTTACTCATATGATATTAGTTTACTAAAGATGTGAATTGTGAATGCGATTGCTTATAAACGACTTTATCGATTCAGATAAGAGATCAAATAATAATAGCATTTCGTCCCAATATATAGATTTGTAAATATTCTAAATAATAATAATTTAAATAATAAAACCAGTAAAACTTCTGATTTTGTAGACCTTTCTTAAGACTTTAGACAGAGGATCAAAAAATAGATATACATAGTATATAAATTTCTGATGAGTCTTGTATGAATAGAGCTGCTCTATGATGTCGTCCTAAAATATAAATATGTGGATAAATTTCAATGTTTCTGCATCCTGAACGAGCATTATGCAGTCAGTTCTCAGTCGAAAACTATATTCTAATGTGTAACCTTTGGTAGCTGCAGTTGCAGCTGTTGCAGCAGCACGCTCTGATATGCCTCTGAGCACCGAGCAGGTGTCTGATCAGAGCAGACGGCAATGTCCGCAAAGTAAAGCAAAGCTTGAATAAGGAAAACTTTTAATCTGACTTTTCCTATAGGCTTTCCTTTTAAAGTATGTATTAGAGTTTTGAAATTGAAGATAAATGCAAGCACGCACGCACGCACACTTCACACAAACACGCTCAAGCACACACACATACAACAGAGACAAGCTCAGGGCAATGTAGTTTGGTTTACCGTTAGACAGGCAATCAAAACGGCTTTGTGCGCTACCTGGTCTCGTGCCTGTGCCCTAGTGCCAAGGCCAACACACAGAGAGTGTGCATAACCCATCATTATTTCTGAAAATTAAAGTCTCGAATTTGGAGCAACCTCTCGAATCTGGATCTGCATGCGGATAATTATGGGTGTGGTCCAACGATCCGACGGTTCATCGATATAAAATAAATTTAGAATTTACCCGCAGTCTTTGGAAAAATATTACCTTAGTTTTACCTGCTGCTGCAACATGCTGCAGGCGCTTTCCGTTTATTTGTGGCCCATTTGAATGGACTTTCGTTTCCAATTCAAATTTACGATCAATTGACCCTATATAGAAATATTCAATATACAAATTTAAAAAAAGGAAGTCGACAGAGAGAGAGAGTGAGAGAGGGAGAGAGAGTGAAAGGAGATACCAATTATTTTCAAATTCTATTCAAATCAATTGTCAATTATTACTGACAAATGTGACATTATTTATAAATGATTAATATTCAGCATCGATCATTTGCATATCTGCAAAACGATATCGATAAGACCGTTATTTTGGAGACAAAGCATCCTGGCTCAAATTAGGCTACATTTAAATGCAATATGTTAAGTTTTACTGCTCTACAATCTTCTCAACTTTACTTTGTACGATTTTAATTTATGTCAGCTCAAAATTAGTTTCAATGTGACTTATATATACCCTATATTAGTAATTGATAGTAATTGACAAACCAGAATTAGCTAAATATCTTTAGATCATGCAGGATATCACTGTTGATATCCTCTTCACTTTTTGACAATTCCTGCTGCAAGGATCCTATTAAATATTAGCACATTCAGAAAGGGTAATTTCACAGTTTACTTAATGGTTCGAATACTTGCATATATGTATGTACAAGAAAACATAACTTCGTTCAAATATTACTCAGCCCTAGAGTATGCTAAATACCACAGTTGAAATATTCAAAAGTATGCAATAAAATTTGTTCAAATTTAGCTGGATTTACTACCACATGTTATTATCAATTGTTCTGTTAAGATCTCGAATTTGAATATAAACTAAGTTTATGGTCTTTAACATTGAAACTTACCTATGCCATAACTAGTGGATGAGACGGTAAAACAATCTATAGATCTGCAATCCAGAATCAGTATTTATTGAATTCTGTTCCACAATATCAGTGAGGCTGCAACTGTAGGAATCTATAGATCCCTGTGTGGTTTCTCATCTTATTGTTATTTTGCAATTTTACTCATATCTCATATAGCTAGGGATCTAAACAACCTAATACCTTTCTGTCTTAATCAATTGTAACATATGAATAAATTTTGAACGCCGAACATTAGATACTCTTCAAATGACTTAAACAAAAAAAAAAAATAAGAGATCGATTGAGGTGGGCGTAGATTTGATATTATTATTCGTATATTTATTGAAAATGTTTTTCTACATATTTAATATATAATTTATGGAACTGAAAATATGTATTGTATAATGTACAGTTACATATTGGAATGTCAAATATATATACCTTCTTTGGGAGAGTATAGTTTGCAAGCATTTTTTTTTTCTGGTTGCTGAAAAATGTTTACACGTCTTCCGACAACTTGACAACAGTTACACCTGCAACTACACCTTAACAGGCATATATTAATATATATGTACAAATATATTGATACGCAAATATTTCACACTTAAATTAAATGCTCGCTCAGCAAAACAATTCGAAATCGCTTACATTGCAGTTCGATTAACTGTGGCACCTATAAAAAGTGTGCGGAAAATATGCCGGTTGTCAGTTTATTTATTACCTGTCGAAGTTCCAATAAGAATCAATCACTGACTATGGAGTTCTTTGGCGCATTCCTATTCATGCTACTCGCAGCATTCGCGAACTCATCCTGTCCGGGCGTAGCATCGCCACCGTGCCCCCAGAACTATCTGTTTAGCTGCCAGCCAAACCTGGTGCGAGTGCCATGTAGTTCATGTAGCCGTCCCGCTGTTGACTATGGCTCGGCAGGTGCATATACGGATCAGGTGCCCGCCTACGTCTACCTTGACCATAACCTGCATGGACTGGAGTATCATAACTAAGAGTGGATGCAGTTGCCTAGCCGCACTAACGATGATGATAAATTAAAAATATATATTTTATATGATAATTGGCTTATTATGCACATTCAAAGAAAATTTCTTACATTTTTATTAAAAAAAAGAATTGTACAATTGTCTTCTTGATATTGTACAGTTCGGTTTTCCTAGGGTAAATTTGCACGTAGAGAAATTTAAGATCAAAAGTAAGACTACAATATACTTATCGATGTGAATAATAAAACTGGTAACGATTACTTAAACTGATTGGCTATACTTCATCCATTCCATTTAAATGAATAACTATCGTCGTAGGGTTGATGCGTTTAGGTGACTTTGGTGACTGCGTGTATTGTATCCCATAGGAACTTAGTAAAATTTATAGAATGCTTTCTTTAAGATAGTCGGATTTAAGCATGAAACAAGATATAAAACTATACATAAACATCTGACATATAAAAATAAAATACATATGATTTATTTTTCTTGATTCCTCTATGATACCAAAACATGCTGTTCTTAAAATGTTCTTGATCAAAAAATATTCTTTATTGTCCCCATTCACATAGGAATCTCAATTGAAGAATTGTTTTGACCCTATGCTTTTAATTATCAATTTGTAGTAGGGCAACTATCTACATAGATGTATATGTTTCCTTTAAAATGATTATTAGTTGTCGTTAATTCCTCTATGATTTCTAAACATGTTGAACACAAACCTACATAGGAATCACAATGGACCTGCACAGTCTTTTGAAGCTATACATACATTAGGGCCAATCCAAAATTTATCTGTAGTCCAAATATATGCACTTGTACGAGCTACAGTGCGCTGTGACTTTGTTGTATTTTATCAAGCAATGGGAATTTCCCACATTTCAAGAACAAACAATAATTTGCTTAAGTATGTTATGATTCAGAAAATTATAACGATTTCCCTTCGCTTGCCCTTCGACTCCATAATGGTTTAAGACTTCCCCAAATTCGTATTGTCATACGGCAGCTCGTTCGGATATTAAGTTGATTTGTGGTTAATGATTTGCCGATCATCTGCCCAGCATCAGCTCATGGCTCATCTGCCTCTCCCCCGCCACTCCGGCCGCCCCAGAAGAGAGGCGTCGGCTGCCAAAAATAATGTCGCCGTGTGCCTCCAATTCGGCATTTAGACATACATACATCGTTGTCCACATACAAATATATATACATATATACATGTATATCAGTGAATTCGGTTCCACTTAGCCGCAGTCAGAATTGTTGTCTATGCGCTTGTGGTCGGTCGGTGATCGTTTGTCGCCCATCTATAAAAAAAAAGAATCGGAATCCAATTTGAAATACAAAAAACAAAGTGATGCTAAAATTTACTTAAATATACAGAAAATGTGATATATTCATTGGAAATTGTCACGTGCCGCAGAGCGATCCTAACTGAAAGAGACTCGGAAGGGTTTCACCCATTTTTGTGATCCCAAATAGTCTTGGAAGTGTTTTCGCCAAGATGTTTGTTTATATTTGATGTGATTTGTGTGTTATATTTATGATTGCATAATTTATACGGGGCCAGTGCCAGCATCGAGTGCTCCTCTGCTTTGTGATTAGCTGGCTCTATTTATCCATTAACACCCACACACCCATCGATAATCGTACGCTCCACGATGAAGAAGCTACATTTGGGCGCCAAGCATAAAGCGAAGTCGTACAAACCCTTTCGGAATAAGAATCGTCGGGTAAGTGTAAGCACGGACCCAGATCCGACAATACACCCAGCGGCCCACCCCTTCACTGGCCCGGTTTTGTTATTTTTAAACACTTGCTCGCGACGTGGATCTCTTAAAAATTCCGCTCACTTGGCCATGCTGAATATCACTCTTTCTGCTCGACTCTTTCTGTTTATTTCTGCTCTGAATTGTGGCACAAGTAATGCGAAAGGCATGCGGAATGAGGCCAAAGACTCGGTGAAGCCACAAATCAATCCCTAAAATGCTGTCGATTGCAGTTTTAAAGAGGTTTAAGAACGGGCGAAAGGTCTTACGAGTGGCGCGGCAAGTTCATTACTCGTTTGGGCCACATTTGGAATTAGCGGAAAAGGTAAACAATAATTCGTCACACACTTACCTTCAGCCAGAATATCGCGAAAGGGGGGCAAATGACATTCGCATTTCTCTCTGGCATTGGTTTACATACAACAAAACAATGGGACAAAACATAAGAAGAAGCACAAGCGAAAAAGAGAGCGCATTTCGACGCATGCGCCTTTCGTGAGTGTAGACTTTTCCTTGCAAAACACCCACCTTCTCTCTCCCACACATTCATTTGATTACTCTCTGACTCTCTGTGTGTAGCTATGCGCTCATCTGGAAATGTTTCCTTTCTCTCTGTCTCTCGCACACACTTGATGATGGACAACATAATGTTTACGTTGTCGTGCACACTGTGTTGGCATTTTAGAATCTGACGGTACAAAGTTGGCGATAAAAATATGATAATAATGGCTTGATTTCGTTTCATAAATCTACATATTTTTAATAATAAACCCTCTTTTAATCAATATAAATTTGTACTCTTGCTTGAATATTTATTATTACATTCCAATAAGAAAATATATCCATGTGTATTTGATGCATCCTGGTGGAATTAAATATTTTACAACATTATTTTGTTTAAATATTATCCAAGTTCACTGTAAATAAACGTAATTAAAACATTCTCCCACTTTCGCTCAGAGCAGATCTAATTTTATACCTCCACTGTGCCTTATAAACAGTCATATGTACTCACATACATATGAGAATATATGCATGTGAGTATGTTTAGGTATGATAAGCGTGACTTGCCAACAGGTGGACGACCCTTTGCTTAATTTAGACAAATATCGATTTTCCACAAAGCAACAAAGCTCATAGCATCTATTCAGCTTTTTCTGCAATTAAGGGGAATAAAATTGCTTAATTAATATGTTTAAACTATTCTCTATACATTTGCACTACATTTACATATACATGTGTATTTGTACATATAATTAAGTATGCATGTGAATTTTGGGTACGCTTGCCATTGCACTTGGACCTCCACTTCCAGTGAACTTAAATGAAAAGAGAATTTTGTTTACATTTCATATTGGCAAAGTAAAAGTGTGTGCATTTGCATTAGTGTTCGAATAGAAAGCACGTAGTAGTACGTAGTACTCGCATCGCAATCGCAATCGCAATAGCAATAGCAATACTGGCAATCGCACTCGCACTCATTGAATCACATCTACGTGGGTAGAGTGGAAGGACAGTGCAGCGGGGTAGTGTTGCGGTGCACACTCCCAACAACATTTACGCACTGGAAGTGAGGGAAACTCTACACAAGTGCTTTTTTTTTTCTCCCCAAAAACGAAGCATTCATGAACACATTTTTCGTTTTCCAAATACAGAAACGATTTAGTTTACGTGCGGAATTGAGTTCGAGTGAATGTTGAATGCGAATGCGAATGCGAAAGTGAATATCTTGGGCGAAGTGCGCGGGGAATGGAATCTGAAACGAAATATGAATCGAATGAGTCCTAGCTGGCATATAACTGTAATAGAATCACATCAAATCCATCTCTAACAAAAGCAAACGCACTAAATGCCATAATAAAAGTGATAAAGCAACAACAAAAAATAGCAACATAAATACAAAAGAATTTTTTCTCAGCGGGAGAGTTCCCAAAGGCATTTACAGCTTGGGATTTTCCAGTAAATTTATATGTGTGTGCATATACAAAAAAAAAAAAAAAAATTAAAACAAGCAGATTATCGGCTTGCCGCGGGTCCAACTAAAATGCCAAATACCTATTTTTAACTCACACAAAGTAATTTACGAGAGACGCCAATACGTTAAAACGGTTGCGGATACGGCGTAGAAAACGCGTTGAGAAAAAATAAAATATATTTTTAAGATTATCATACCGGGAGGAAGTGGCTCAGTAGTTAGAAGAAGAAGAAGAAGCGGCGCGAAGTCAGCGCGTGTGCCTTTCCAGTTACATTTACCATTTACCATTCACCGTTTACATTTACTGAGTTTGCCTGTCTGCCAGTGGCTTCCAGAGCTCGTTATCTCGCTCGCTCGCCCGCCCTCGCTGTCACTCTCGCTATTGCTCTGTCCCTCTCCGTGTCCCCTTTCTCGAACTGCCAATTGCCTAATGTGGATTGCAGATTGTCGCCTGGCGTCCGAGTTCTGAGCAACCAGTGGGAGAGTGGATGCGGCGGCCATCGCAATTTTCGCTTCCTTAACGTTCCTCAGACACTGCGTGTTGTGGATCGTCACTCAGTGCTTTTCATCGTCATCGCCATTGACATCGTCATCGCTATCGTCATCGCCATCGTCATCAATTGCGTCCGTTACTGTGGCATTAACAGCTTCAATTGCGGGTGTTTGGGCCATTGGGTCGGTAACATCATCAAAATATCTTCATTCGAAGAGGATTATCGGGCTGACAGGCCCATGGTGCAGCGAGCATCCTCCTCAGATGCTCCCTCCATTCAGGGTGGCCAACATCGAGAATCTCGATTTGGCCTTGGATATACATCATACCAAAGCGGATACAATAAGCTATTCACACAGGTGCAGAATGTTCAAATAATATAACTAAAATAACCTAGTTCTACAGTCCCGATACCACGTCCCTTTGATCTTACATGGAGATACACATATATTTTGATCTATGATCTCATTGAATTCTCTAGGTACTATCGATTCACAGCCTCTGGCAAGCATCCAATATAATTACTTATGGAGAGAACATTGAGTTCTTATTATATACATATACATATGTACATTGTGCACATTGCCCTCAATAACATGATGTGCTTTGTTTATTTGGTTTATCAGGGTTCTGCCGACTCGAACTACTCACAACCGTCATCCGATCTGTCGCTAGACGAGGAAAAGGAATCGCTTCGGCGAGAAAAGGAACGTCAGGCCTTAAGCCAGTTGGATAAAGCGAGGGTAAGATCTATCAATGATTAACTATGATAAACACTTATTAATATCGATTTCCTTATAGAGTAAACCTGTAGCGTTCGCTGTGCGAACCAACGTAGCATATGATGGCACAATCGACGACGATTCGCCCGTGCAGGGCGGTGCAGTTTCATTTGAGATCCGGGAGTTTTTGCACATCAAGGAGAAGTATGACAATAACTGGTGGATCGGCAGACTGGTTAAGGAAGGCTGTGATGTGGGCTTCATACCCAGCCCCGCTAAGCTAGACAACATTCGTATGCAGGTGCTGAACTGAATATGCCCTTGAATGAATGAAGTATTTGAAAACTCATCGAATATTGATGGTTTCTGTTGCAGAATCAAACTAGACCCTCAAGACTGTACGGCACAAAGGGCTCCTCAAGCGGCAATCTAGGTGCGGGACAAGCAGGTGCGGAGCCATCACGAGGTAGCACACCCCCCACACCTGGTATGACACACATTTCATTCTCCTGATTTCTTTTCGGCGAGGTTTTATTTCGTATATCGTTATATCAATTTGATTTCTTATCAAAATCTTTTCTGTTGTACGAGTGTTTCAATGTAATATTTACTTTTCGTATTTATGTCGTATAAACTATCTTCGTCGTCGTCGTCGTCGTTAATATTGAATATCTAACGACAGTCTCGTACATAAAACGAGTGACCATTTAACATATCTTGTAATATTCCACATACGATTTATATATCTATAAATGAACACGGGAGTGACTGGGTCAGTACCACAACCGAGGTACTCCAAAAACCGATTGGCATCAATCCAGGAAGACTCAATTGTCTCTTTCGAGAGCTGAATCCGTCAGCAAAGCAGCTAAGATCGTCCGATATGATAACGCACAAACATCAAATGTAGTTTTTCGCGTACCGTTTTGAATTTTCATTTAGAGATACCTAATATCTGGCAAACACTGGGCTCCAAAATTGTTGTAATTTCGTACATTTTGTGTTATATATATTTAAATCATGCGACCTCCATTATAAAACTGCAATAAGGAATTATATAAGCCATCAGCATTTGTCAAATGGTCCAGTCTATACTAATACTGATGTAGATAACAACACTTTTTTCTGCATGATAACAACCACTCAATGAATTGGTCCAGAACGCATACCTTTTTCTCTGTCTTTCTATCTGTCTGTTTCCCTTTTCAACACCACACGATCTTAAACTCTAAGCTTTTCTATAGAGAACAACTAACAGCACGCTCCTAATCATTTGCTCGTACCTTCCTAATACTACAAAATATTATGAAAATCTAGCAAAATAAAATCCTATTAACTGCACTTAACTCTCTTCTACCTGACACAACAACAACCAAAACAACAACTATCACTAACAACCACCTACATCACAACAACAACAATAATAACAACAACAACAATTATAAAATCAACTTTGTGTGTGATAAATAACCGTGTTCCAAAGACCCCTATAGTACAACACCACGCAAGAAACAAGGTTTGTCGAACGTCTCTCATCTGGTAATCAGAAAATTTCATTTTAGAAACCTTATGCTAGAAAATAATATTCGAATATCTGTAGCTTTAATCAATCGCAATTGGAAATCGTAAATCCCATCTAGAGTTGGGCGACAATAAGAATTATTTAAAGTAATTATCAAATTGATACTCTGATAAGAATGCAAACGTCGATTTTTATAATACACAGCTATGGATTGTGTTTCCTGCACTGTCACCCTATTTTATTCTCTAAATGTAGAGCTTTTCTCTAGATGGGCAAATCTTTTGGCCACTCACTTCATATATCCTTAGACTTAAGATATGCTTTAGACTGAATCTCATCCTCGAGTTGGCATTTCAACAGCATTTCAATATCGCGTGGTACGGTTGCAAATTACAAATAAAATCTTGCTTCCCAAAATTGGATACCACACACACACACACACACACAGAAACAATTGAATACACACACGCACACAGTGAAATTTTTGTATCTTTCCAATAAAAATTACTTGTATATATGAATTGTATATAAAGCAAATATTTGGTAAAGAAAAAAAAAACTAAACAAGAACTTTAGTTGTAAATTGGCTTGGCAACTCGTAGCGCTCGATCGTCGTATGTAGAAATCATAAAATCGCTCATCCGTTGCCATTATCTCTTCTCTCTGGCTATTCGAATATGATACTAACAATCAGGTGACGAATCAGATTCCATGGGACCAGGACGTCATGGCAAGACACCGTTAGCAACGCCGCCCAACAAGGAGAAGCGCAAGCCATTTTTCAAGAAACAGGAGACAGCCAGCCCGTACGATGTGGTGCCATCGATGCGTCCTGTTGTTTTAGTGGGTCCAAGCCTTAAGGGTTACGAGGTAACCGACATGATGCAAAAGGCGCTGTTTGATTTCCTCAAGCATCGCTTCGAAGGACGCATCATCATCACGCGCGTCATGGCCGATATATCACTAGCGAAACGCTCGATCATGAACAATCCATCAAAGCGTGCCATCATGGAGCGTTCCAGCAGTCGGTCGGATTGTCTGGGCAAGGTCCAAGAGGAGATCGAGCGCATCTTTGAGCTGGCCCGTTCCCTGCAGCTGGTCGTACTCGATTGTGATACAATCAATCATCCGTCACAATTAGCAAAAACTTCATTAGCGCCAACAATAGTTTACTTAAAGATTAGTAGTAGTAAGGTAAGTAAAAATTCAATTCGGATAAATCAAAAAGAGAGAGAGAGAGAGAGACAGTAAATTAATATAATTTATTTGCAGGTTTTACAGCGTTTAATCAAATCACGTGGCAAATCACAAGCTAAAAACTTATCCGTACAAATGGTTGCCGCTGAAAAATTAGCCCAATGTCCACCCGAAATGTTCGATGTAATTTTAGACGAGAACCAATTGGAAGATGCCTGCGAGCACATAGCTGAATACTTGGAGGTAAGTATCTAAGTATAATATCTAGTATATATCAGTTGTATTCACCTATCTGACTTCTGCAGACATATTGGAAAGCCACGCATCCAGATATACGCGCTGGGTCCACCGTACCGGCCATTGCCAGGCCGATACCGTCCCAGGAGGTGTCGGCATCGCCCTCTGCCGATCCAGCGCGCTTGGGTCCAACACCACCAGGTAAAGTTGAAGCTGCTGTAGGATGTGTTCATTTAGTGAGCGCATTGTCATCTTCATACGTGTATCGTATCCCCTTTTCGCAAACAAAAAAGAAAAAGAAAAAGACAAAAGTGAACTATATTCAAGAAATCAATTCCGATTGCCCACTCTATATATATATCCACTCTCTCATTCACAAATCCGTTTTGGCAATTGAAAGCTCATTGAAAAACGAAAAAAGAAGTCACAATTCGATCTCAGATCTGATCTGTTCAACTAGATATGCATTTATGATTTGAGTTAATTTATTTTTACTTTTGTTTTCGACATAATACCAAACAGTATTTAACTTACATACAATTTAAGAATAACAAAAAATACTCATTTCACAATTGCAAAACATGAATATTCACAATGTTAATCAAACCACATACTCGTATATGCTCGTACAAAATACAATTCTAAAATTTGTCTTTCTCAAATTCAAATTCCCATGACTGTACCGATAAACAATAAAACAAACAAACCAATCGATGCTTCTTCTTGCTCTCTCTCCGCATTCGCGTGTCTGCGCAAGTAGTAGATGGCGAGGAGTTTGAAGAGCACGAGCCACGAATGGCGAGTGTCGAACGTGAGGGTAGTCGGGATCGGGATCGGGAACGGGAGCGAGAGCGTGGCAGTAGGGAAAGGGAACGGGACAATGAACGCGACTACTGGGACAGGGAGTTCAACAGAGATCGCAGTTCGAAAGACAGAGAGCGGGACATGGAGTGGGAGCGCGAGAGAGCACGCGAATGGGAAAGAGAGCGAGAAAGGGATTGGGATAGAGAGTTCGATTGGGACCAAGGTAAATTCTAATGTTATTTTTCATTTGGTTATACTATAATCGCATAATTTTGAACAGCAAATCTATACGTAAAACTTTCTCAAATAGCGTTAAACGTCATATACATGCATAAATACCAGTATTCTTATTGGTGACTTAGTTGAACCTGTTGTTTATTATTGAACTATATTTGCCATAGAGTTTCAATGTCTCACCTATAGATATATCGTATACATAGCTCAGCTTTTCTAACAGTACTATATACTTAACACTTTGATATTTTAATACTTTGCTATTTGCAGGAACTTTATTTTCTTCATATCCAACTATATTTTATATACAGATGAATTATTTATTATGTTACAAGATCCCGTTCATTCTTTATGGTTTTTAGATTATTTAGACCGTAGGGCACCTAAAAATTCATAATATGCTATTTGATAGTCTATTCTCTCGATGTTTTCATTTACCCAATCGATACGTTTTACTGTGTTCTTCTATCTATTTGTTTCAACTAGAGTTTAAGATTCTTAACAATTGAGTTTTCATTGGTTTCTTATTTATATACATGTTCTTTTATGCCAAACACTTCACAGCATTCACAGCACGAGACATACCCGGTTCCTTTACAACAATGCTATAATTTCAATCCAATTACCAAGATCGACACAAAATCAAACGAAAGCGACATCAACAAAAAGTACAAAGAAAATGACAAATAACTATCCGAAACGAAAGAGTCTGTTCCAGTTTTCGCTATCGAATGCCCCAATTCACGGAGATCAACAAAGAGATATGAAAACGACTCGAACTAGAGCTCGAGTTTCACTGAGGTGCACAACTCCGTAGGAAGCGTTCTTTCTATCCCATATATACATATTTATAGGGCGCATTCCGTAGCCCCCTTGATCACTAAAAACCTATTAACAATAATCTTTAAGATTGGTTTTATACTCTTTCTATAGTTTCTGCTCGAGTTCTGCTAACAACTACTAAACCGTGATTCATTCGAATCCCTGTGCTTTCTCCAATGCATTAACCATTATTCATAGAGTCCACAGATGCGACTCGGTATCAACGTATATATATAAATAAATTGTAATTGTCTAAATGTGCATTTGCCATGTTTTGTACTCGTTTCTAGTTACTCCTGGCGTCGTGCGCCTCTAGTGTCCTCTCGTCCTCGTCCTTCTACTCGATTCCTACATTGCTCGGGTCCAGTCTGTCAGGCTCAGCAAATCAACTCAGTTTAATATCTTGTGTTTGTTTAAGCTCAATACTTTTTATTACCGTTCGTCATTTCGAGTTAGTTAAAAAACCAAATCAAAAAAGAAAGAAACAAAATAATATTCGTTATTTTAGACACACATAAGGTTGGCTTAGTGAGTATTTCGTAACCCATAAAAAGGCTTTTGTTTATTCTGTTTAATGTAACCCCGCCCAGATGTTTTATTATTGGTTATGTACCACATTTCCCCAATTCCTCCATTTTAACTACCTAGAATGCTTTCCTTTTAGTTGCATAATTTCCATCATTAGTTGATAGAGCAAGATGATGATAATCTAGTACTTTTCCACTATTGTACAATTTTTTATTTCTAATCTACAGAGAGTAACACACAAGCCTTTCAACCCATTTTTATACAAGATTAAATTATGAATAATAATAACTTATTTTTCGGCTAGCTTTGCTTAAAAAAAAATTTAATCCACCACAAAAAATAAAATAAGTCTTAGTAAATCAATAACATTACTAACTTAAGGGAGTTGATGATTAAATAGCAATACGGCTATATACATATATATAGTTAGAATACCACGCAAACCATATGCACTCTCCCGTGTTACTAAAACGTCAAGTGACCTTGAAGAATTTTACCTTTGCCAATTGATGCGTTCGAATGCTTTGCTTTTCCGTATTGTTTTTAGTTTGAATTTGAGTTTGGTTTACCTATGCGTTGGATTTCTATTTGATTTAGCATAATGAAGAACTCGATACTAACGAATCTGTGTGTTAACCATTTTGCAGGAGGTGCCTCTTATCATCACAGTCGTCGTCAGGTCTCTGGGCGACATCAGGAGCGCGGCAGCGGAGGTGTCGGAGTCGGCCATGCCGCTGGCTACGAGCGCGACAGAGAGCGATACGAGCGACAGGAACGGGAGCGACTGCACGCCAGGGATCGAGATCTGATGCACTACGATCTGAACAGCGATGAGATGCTGGACGAGCGCAACTTTGAGTATCCGGCAATGCGCAGCGGGCCGAGCGGCGCCTCCCACCATGGCCACCTGTCGCGTGGCGGTCGACTGCTGGATGATACAGACTTTGAGCGCGACGATAGATTGTTGGGCAGCTCAAGGTCACGCTATGGACCCGGACCATCCACACGCATCGACGATCCGCGGGACATGGCGCGAGCAGCCACTGTGGTCGATCGCGATCGCGATGAATACAGTCCGCACAGAGGTGGTGGAAGTAGTAGGAGAATGCTGAATGCCATGTAGGAATCGTGGATATAGGGGTGGGATCAGATCGATTCGAAAGCGCCAGGTTTGATGGAAGCACGTGACAATAGTTTTGATCTTGACATGATACACAAACCGAAACCCAAACCCAAACCGCTGCTCCGACAGCAATCACAATCCCACTATCAGCCTCAAAGTCAAACTCCGGCTCAGCCTCAGCTTCAGCATCCATCTCAATCTCTAACTCAGTCGCATCAGGCGCATCCTTCGCAGCATTCATTCCTGGCCAGGCAGCGCAGCGGCGGCCAGTGGCTGTCATCCCCGTCGTTCTCCCTGTCGCAAGCCTCGATCGGTCAGCCAAGGCCCAGCGAACACTTTCCGTTGCGACACCAGCCACTGTCCTACCCGCAGGCACGACCACACAGCCAGAGCCAGTATCAACACCCGCACTCGTACACTTCCAGTCGCACACAGTCCCACACATCCCTATCGACGCGCTCCCAACTCTATCCCAGCGATACGTTCCAAAGCACCTCATTTAGTCACCCGCCGTGCAGCGACAGCGACGTCCATCGAAACCGAAACAGAAACAGACCAAAAAGTACAGCCGCGGAATATGATTGGAGATCGTCATCCTTCTCGCAAATCGATGCAGTCACCCACGCAATACGTAATAAGATTATTGTTGAGGAGGACGAAGAGGATATACTGACCCCAGATAGGTTTTATTGAAGAGATTTAGCGAGGCACCAGGCACAAAACAACTGATATTTTGAATGGAAGGGGGCATTGCACAATATGTTTACGTAGTAGAACTTCCCTAAAAATTTAGTAAGATCAATTTTGAAATGAACCGTATATATACATATATATGTATGTATATATACCGATATCCATTCACACGTAGAGCATACTTATTTCAGTGCCAAAACACATTTGTACATTTCCATCGGGAGGCGGGATACGGGATACGGGAGAGACCCATTCGAATTTCCTAGCGGAAATCGTCGGGATGGAAATACTTACATAATTTATGATGAATAGCACAATGCTAAGTACAGCCTTATGTGTCTTAAATACTATATGTAGCTAAGTGAGATGAGATTTTATTTAGCAAACCGTATATGTATATGTATGTATATGTATATATATATATATGTTATATATGTATATATTTATATACATATATATATATATAAATGAAATAATTGAGAATTAAGCATAAGATTTACACCTAAACATTTGTTGATGCATTTCGCCACAACAATTTTTGAGGGGAGGGAGGGAATGTATAGTGGGAGGGAATCATCATAGTAGTTATATATTATATATATATATAAACACATACACAGACATATATATATATATACATATGTATATATATTTTTATGCAAGAAAAAGATAAACTAAGTGGCAGCTTTAATAATTTAGTGAACATACTACTATATAATAATCTCTAAGTGCAGAAGAAGGAAAGAGAGGCACACACACACACACACACACACACGCATCACAACAAAGCAAATCGAATGAAATCTCTTTGATAAAACAAATCTGAATTTGCTGAAATGTCTGCGAAATGTCTGTAAATTCTACGCTAAATCTACGCTCTTCGTAATCTGTATCGAAGTCCACTTCCTATAATTCAAGTTGATCTTCTCTAACTTAGCTCTTTACTTAGTTATTGTTATTGTAATCTCCTCTCGCTTCTTTTTCTTACAATCTTTCCAGCTTTAGTTAGTTGCTTGAGTACAGCAATTACTATACTACCAGTGCCTTAACAAAAAGAAAACCATTCAAACAAAAAAAAAACACTAATAGAAACACTATATTATATATTGCACTTGAGCATTTGATTTTTGTTATATACATATTTGGTTTTCATCATATTAGAGCTTGTATTCCCCATTGCCCTCGCTGCTTATTACGTTCTTTGCGTGCTTGGCGATTCGTTGCGATTCAATCATTAGCCATTATACTATTATGGAGAAACTATTGTAAGTATGTTTCTTGATCTGGCCCATTCCAAACGAGCACTCTTTATACAATTCCAACCACCTGTACGAATTGATCAAAGGTTTTCAACAATTTCAACACTGAATTCAAATCGATCGCGACTTTAATGGGAGTTCAAAACTCCCCTGAACCTCCAGTGTTAGCTTGTTTAGCGCTAAGTAGCCTTACCTTCCACACCTGTAACTAAGACCATTTGGCAAGCTACCTTTACGAAAGCCTCGCAATAGATTGTGCTTGAAGGACGGGGGGTAGGGACAACCTGACGACAGGCGAATTATTGATTGATCACTGCACTCCCTATAAAATTAAGTGAGAATATGGCAAAAGGGCGACTTCTTGTACTAAAATAAAAAATAATGTAAAATTCTGGTCTCAAGTATTTGTTATCTCTTACAATCAAGATCTTTAACTCTTCAAGTTGTGATATATTTCCACTTCAAAATGTTTGTTTGAATTGGTTTCAACTTTTCAAGTCGCCCTTAATTGATGTGAAAACCTACAATGGAGCATTTTGAGCTAAAGGAACTGGCTTTAAGAATACAAAAAAAAAAAAAAAAAAGCAAAAGCGAAAAAAATTATATATTGTAAAATCGGTGAATATAAGCTATATACAATATATGAGGGCTAAAAGAAATATAGACCTCTCAAAAAACTGACATTTTGATAAGAACTGTATTAAACAAAACAAAGAAGCAAACATAAAAGTGAAAGCAACTATATGGCGAAAATTCGTAAGTGTTCAACCCATACAAAACAAAGAACTTATAGGCAAGTGTGCATATGTATAAAAAGCGATAATAATAATATGAAAGAACGTGTTTAGATTTTAATATTGGTTTTTTTAATTGATCCATATAGTACCGAAACAAATCATAATACATAAGTATCCTAATGAAAGAGCCTGGTATAACACATAGAACTTCAGGACTATGCTCAGCTTATAAATATCGAGAAAAAAAACACATGAACAATATTACATATACCCATATACATAGTACACGCATATTCGAACATACTTAATAGACCTGCACTACAAGCATTTGTATCACTTGGATATAGAAGAAAGCAAGTAAAGCAACATTGCAGTCGGACGCTACCGACTGCCCAATACTCGTTCACGCTCTAAAAGCAACTAAGTTGCAAAGTTATTTTAATATTTTCCGAAGTGTCAGCTAAGTGAAATATCCTATAGAGGAGTTCAACTGATATACATACATATATCCAGTTCTTAAACTGAGGAAGATACTTTTTAATGACATGCCTAGATCCAAACAGATCTATATGTGTACTCCAAAAATGTTTATCTTATCAGAAGACATAAATAAACAATAAACATCGTGAACGAGCATTAAGGAAAATGTCAAGAGACCAGTTCATTTCGCAATAAAAATGCTTAGGATTTCCACACTGAATGGAACGGGAGGAGCGTGGAGTATGGGGCAAATGCTAAGGCGATATGCATATACATATATATTATAAAGTAAAATTAATAAAGAAATAAATGAAAATTACAACAGTTCTTGTACAAAGTGGCAACAAATTTATTTATTTAGCTATAATTAAATATACTGAAAAATTACTTTTTAATATTAGCTTGAAGTTCATGGAGCAAACACGAACGGAGGATAAATACCTAAATAAGTAAATAATAATTAAAGAACCCAACACACACACACAAAATATGATAGACAAAACAATAACATATACATACATATACTAAGTATGGCATATACATACAGACATATGTAAATTATACAAATTAAAATTTATTCATATGAATAATTCACAGAACTGGTAACTCACAATAAAGTTAAAAAATATAAATATGTAAATGTATTCTGCTATAAATAACAAAATTTAAATAAACCACTTTACCAATAGTACTATAATTCAAAAACTTTTGCATAATACTATAATAATGAAATATAAATAAAAATAATAAAAATGTTGAAAGGATTTATTTTGAATATTGCAAACTTGTTTCAATCTAATCCAAAATAAAAATAAATTATTAACAATTCAAATATTATAATTCGTTGACTTACTCTTACACACACACACACACACAAACACAAGCAATTTTTATAGCGATAATACCTGAGAGGTATTGCAATACATATTTCAGACACAGAAATACGAAATTCATATTTCATCATTCAAACACAATTTTGCTAACGAGAACTCCATTTCATTTAGCCAATCTAATAAATGCAAGCATTATTTTTTTAACAGCAATAAGTATATGCAAACAAATTTATATTACAAAATAAAAGTAAAGTAAAGCACGCCTGAGGTTCCGTATTCGATAAAATTATAATTCAAGCTATAATTAAAAACCAAAATGGGTGAAAATAAAAAAAAACCAACAAATTACAAAAATTTGAAAATTATCAATCCAAATTTATATAGAATATTTTTTACGTATACAGATATATATTGTAAAAACCGATAAATTTACCATAATCGTTTGTAAATAGTTAACGATATCTGAATTTCCTTATATGTATGGAAAGAAAATTGCAATCTACCCTAGGTTCGTATGGTTTCCGTTGTTTTGTTTAAAAAAAAATACTATGAAAATACTAAAAGTATAATTTAAAATGAGAAAACAAAATTGAAAAGATACGAGTATGTAGTTAAATGAATGCTAAATTGCAAATAAAACCAATTAAAATAAAACGAACCTGAGCATTATTCATTGAAATTATTTTTGCAACTAGGTACAATCTGAAATAAATAAAGGTCTAATCTAATCAAAAGTTCACTAGACAACATCTGATTCTGATACGAGTGTTTACTTCCTTCATAAATGTTTCCTATATCAACAAATGAACTTTCCAGCGGCTGACAACATCCATGACGTAGCCATACTGAGTGAGATATGTACTGTGCCGCCTCTTAACCCATGTAACACGCAATGGGTTAAACTTGTTTTCGTGATGTCAAGAACATGCATACATATGCATATGCATATGCACATGCTTACGCCATGTCACGTATGTGTGTGTAAGCTTGTTTACTTCATTAACTACGCTGAGCTGAGCTGCGAATATTGGTGAGCAAGGAGAGAGCAAACGCCGGTGCCGCCTCATATCGCGGCTAATCGACTGATCAGAGCTCATACGAACGCAGCCCCTCAACGCTGACTGCGCAGTCACCGTCGCAATTGCTCTCCAGCCATTTCGCCGCCTGTTCACTCTCACACGCCGAATCAGTTGACTTATTAAGCTCAGTGCGACAAGTGCTGTGCGTGTGAAGAGCTCCGCGAAGTGCTTTTGTATTAGTTGATTGCAAGCCCAGCAGTGCAGTGCGTGTAAGCTCTCCAAAGTGCTTCTGTATTAGTTGTTTTTCAAGCATTTTACAAGACTTTCGTTATTTTTTCTGCAAATATGCCGCTGAAAATAAAAAATGTTTTGGTTTGCGATGCAGTCGACAAGGCGTGTGTCCAGCTCCTGGAAGAGAACGGCATCAATGTAAGTCCATTAATATGATACGTACATATGTATATGATTCACACACATGTATACGTATACACATACATATGTGTTTGTATATACGTGCATATGTATATGTGTACGATAAAAGTGATTATATGTATATGTATTTATTGTGTATGTGGTTTTTGTTCAGGTTACATACAAGCTGAAGCTGCCGGTGGATGAGCTCTGCAAGGAAGTAAAGGTGATTATATAATACATGTAATCGTATCTGTACGTGTATGTACTTACATATTTTAAAGTTGTATATCAAATGCCTTAACAGAGACACACATATGTACATACATACATATGTATGTATGTGGGCGTGTGCTCTAAAGGTGCTCCTCTGTCGCCAACACGTGTGGTTAACCGTATTAATAATACATACAAACATATGTACATACGTCGCTGTTGTCAAGCCTGTTGCACTGTGTAAATATTTCCATTGATAACGTTTGCATAAGCATTTTGCTGTTTATTAAATTTAATTCCATTTACATATTTCTTACTTCTTAGAGATTATTTTTGCAGAGAATAGCACATATAATGAAAATGAGTGTGAGTGTAGGTATGCAGTGTATATGGATGTATGTTATGCCTGTATTTACATATGTTAAATGCGTTAAATGTATGATCTTGTCTGTTAAAGTTAGCGCGATTATGAACTTTGGAAAACCCTGAAAACGTAGCTTAATGTTCTATTGTTTCTATTGACATTTTAAAATTACAAAATTAAAATGAATAGCATATATCATATATATACTATAACGTATAACAATACTTCGTATTGTTTGTTTCTCTTATCAGCTTCTATTTTGATTCGTTTCATGCGTTCAATGAACTTTTGCCTAGCAAAGCATTATTAGCTAACGCTCGAGCACGCGATTCATTCGCTTGCTCCAGTCCTTGGGGCTCCACTGCAAGCGGGTGGGATCAATGCGTAGCTTGCACTTCTCCATGGCAACTCGGTGCTGATCGATGGCATCCTGACTGATGCAGACTATGTGCTGACCCCTGCAGTAGGTCAGGAGATTAAGCCATTTCAGTGTGTAGATTACATCATCTTTTTTGATAGCCGTCTGCTCGCAAATATCATTGATGCTTGTCGAGGGTCGCACGCCCTCGGCAGCTGATTGGTTCTGCTTGATGATCAGCTCGAGAATGGCCCGTGCCCAGAAGGAGCGATAGGAGAGCAGGCCCAGGTCGGAGAGCGGCTTCTCTGGCGTTCCCGTTTTGCCCTCGTATTTCGATAGTTCGTAGCTGAACTCGATGAGCAACTTGCCGTAGCCCTTGCGCTGATACGGCGGCAGCGTCAGGACACAGGCCAGGTTGTAGTCCTCGACGCTGATCTTCTCCTTGGAGAAGTAGCCGACAATGTGAAAGCCACGAGAGTCGAACTCCGTCAACACGTAGAACAGAAACGGATCGGTGTCAAAGTCGACCATCTTGTGGTCCAGAAACAACTTGGCCAATAAGCACAAGTTCTGGGCGTACAGCTTGTTCTGGCGCCCGTCGATCTCGAAGAACGATATCGAATCCTTCCGATAGATCTCGCTGCCAGGTGGATGCTTCAGAGTGCACTTGCTCAAGTGACGTCCCAGGCACAAGCGACTTTTGCAATACTTCAGGCAGAATTCGCACAGGTAGATGCAGTCCTCATGGCACAGCTGCTCGGGATAGGGCGAAAAGTACCAGGGGGCAATACGATAACGCCCCAGCTCAATCATTTTCACATTCTTGATGCATGCCACAATGTTATTCGCGCGCTTCAGTTGACGCAACTCTAGCAGCTTACTGCGCCCCTGGGCAGCAACTGCGGCGCTTTCAATTTTATCCACTAATTTCAACTGCTTGCGACCCCTGGCCCATCCTTTGGATGTAGATGCTCCAGTCTCCGGCTGATCTTCTTGTTGTTGTTTGCCCTCTGTTGTTGAACTCGGGCCGATCACCGAAGCCGGACGCTGGGAGAGTGCGGCGCTAACAAGGGTTGTGCTCTGCTGGCTCTCACGGGCAGCGATCCGGACGCAGCTCAGATCGAGATCATCCTGACTAAGCCAGTCGTCAAGGCGCTTATTGCAACCGTCGTAGTGCACGTAGAACTGTCGCCGGCCCTCGTCCAATTCCTTGATGCCAACGATCTCGGCCATGTGCCATTTGCCCGTAGAGCGCATGCGCGCCTTCAGGCGGGAGCCGACCAGGAGAGAGGCAGACGATTGAGACTTGATTATGGAGCTCATAGTACGCTTATCAAAGATTCGGCAATAAAACAATTAATTATGTCGAGCTAAAACGATTGAGATAATTCAAGCTGTGTGCGCAGAAGCCGAAACTGGTTCAAACCGGTGCAAGTTCAGCGTTGCCATTCGAACCGGAAACGGTTATCAGCTAACAAGTTGTTCTAGGTGCGAATGTCAATAGCCCGCGATTACGATAAAGCTCGCGTATTCGAGTGTTTATGGGCTGAAAATATATTTGATTGTCAAACATTATCTTGTTAGAGTAAAGCCAAATTTCGAATACGGTATTAAAAATAGAAATAATAAAATAAATATAATAATATTGCGGCGTGATCGATAGCATAAATAACTGCGTAATTGATCCTATAAATAATATTTACCTTTTAACAGGAGTAGAGGCGATCCAATTCGTTTCTTTCGTCCGTCCGTAAGAGCTGGAAATCTTGCAATTGTATAACTACAGTCTCTTATTGCAATTACCATTTAAATAATCATAAATCAATGCATTTATTGTTTCTTTGAAATCGATTGAAAATGATATCGAGCTTTAGTTGCGCAAATGGGACCAGATATGGTATCACCACTGACCAAACAACAGTCAGTGGTATCACTTAAAATTTGTCCTAACAATATTTCACTGTACAAACAACGTATACCCCACTTATTGGACACCATTCCAATTCCCTAAGTCATAAAGTGCTTACTGCTCATGTGAACTCAAATATACATGGATCATACAAACATTCTAAAGCGAAAAATGTGCCCCAGCAAGTAATTCACAATAGAGTATTCCGATAAATTGAACTGGAAAGAAGAAGCAAACGGAGCGCGTAAAATGTACCAATAATGTCTGCATTATTTACAATATTTATTATAATTAATATATTTAAATTAAAAATGATTTTTTCACATTGCTTTGCTTAAGTTTAGGATCAAAAATACTGGCTTTTCCATATGTAATAACCTCGAGCTTTTGTGATTTTTCCTGATATTTAGCCAATACATGATAGAAATGTTCAGCTGGATTTAGAAAAGGTCCCCGGTGTGATACTTTAAATAAATTTGGCATTGAGACCTTCATAAACTGAAGTTCTCTACATTTCGACAGGTTTTTTTTTAATATCAATTTACTGAAAGATGAACCATCATTTCGGCAATAATTGCCATATGTACATATGTTTGAAAGTAATTACAGGGTATCTGCCTGACCGACAACCACTTGGACTTGTTGAAATATCAAAGGCAATTATGGCAAATCTATAGACAAGTTTGGCATTGAATTATCTAAGGAGCTAGAGCCCTTCAGGCATTCCTCTCTTTCGATTACTGCTCTTATTATATATTATTGAGGATAGACACTCGAGTATATGTATGCATATCTGGTCGACATGTTGCATGTGCATTTCTCATACCCGCTAACCACTTGTTTACCATAATCTCCCAAACAGAACTTCGACGCTGCCATCGTGCGCTCGGATACAAAGATAACAGCGGAAGTGCTTGCGGCTGGAGCTGGGAGCCTGAAGGTCGTGGGACGAGCGGGTGCTGGAGTGGACAACATCGATGTGGCTGCAGCGACGACGCATAATGTCGTTGTCCTTAAGTAAGTGAATCTTGCCTGTGGAGTAAAGCAAAGGCAACAAAAGAACAACATTGGCAAAAGGCAAAAGGCGAAAGGCAGAGACAGAGGCGAAAGGCAAATATGCACAAATGTCGCATCGAATGCTCGGCTGGCGCTATATTGAACGATGTGACGGGTCATATTAGGCTGCTTGCCACGCATAATTAGACGGCGCGCATATTTTGTGCGGCGGAGTTTGGGCTAGACTGGGATGGGATGGGTTGGTGTGGGTGTGGGTGTGGGTGGATGTTGATGTGCATGTGGAGTGCTTTATTGGCATTGAGCCGCCTGGATTGCCAAGGATACTGCGCGAGTACGCGATATTTTAGACATTTGCATAACGCTGTCTAGTCAAAACAAGTACCTCCCCGCACCACTCCGAAGGAGACCTAATGCTTAGTGTGCTTTACTTTCAGCACACCAGGCGGCAATTCTATTTCGGCTTGTGAGCTGACGTGCATCCTAATTGGCGCTCTGGCGCGTCCCGTCGTGCCAGCCGGCCAGAGCATGAAGGAAGGACGTTGGGACAGGAAGCTCTACAGTGGCAACGAGCTCTATGGGAAAACCCTCGCCGTGCTCGGTCTGGGCCGCATCGGACGCGAAGTCGCCATACGCATGAAGGCCTGGGGCATGAGGGTAACGCCTTATTGACTCAATCAATTTGTTCAGTTTTGGCTAATAGCTGTTCATACGCTCAAATGTTAGATAATTGGCTACGATCCCATTACCACGGAGGCCGAGGCCAAGGCTGTTGGCATCGAGAAGCTTACCTTGGAGCAGATCTGGCCCCTCGCAGACTACATCACTGTGCACACCCCCCTGATACCGGCCACCAGAAGTCAGTTGATTAACCTGTCCGACAATGACACGACGTCTAAGACATTCCCTTCTCCCACAGATCTCATCTCGTCGGAGTCCTTGGCCAAGTGCAAGCAAGGCGTGAAGGTAATCAATGTGGCACGTGGCGGCATCATCGACGAGCAGGCGGTTCTCGATGCACTGGAGAGTGGCAAGTGCGCTGGCGCCGCCTTCGACGTCTACGCGGAGGAGCCACCCAAGTCGGAGGTCACCAAGGCGCTCATCAATCATCCCAAAGTCGTGGCCACGCCCCATCTGGGAGCCAGCACGGCCGAGGCGCAAGTGCGCGTCGCCGTTGAGGTAGCGGAGCAATTCATCGCACTGAACGGCACCTCGCCAAAGTACACCAGCTACGCCGGAGTCATCAACAAGGATGCACTGGCTCATTACCAGTAATTCCGGCGAATTTATTTGTCTTACTTTATAACTGCTCATTACCAGTAATTCCGGCGAATTTATTTGTCTTACTTTATAACTGATTCAATTACACTCACATTCAAATTAATATCGTGTTTTTCCTTCGCAACCCACTGAGCCGTAACCCGGACTCAGTGAGCCAACATGTGAGGCTGATGAAATGTACTTAAAAGTCCTCAAAGACGCATTAAATTACCGCGATACTCGGTGCTAAGTCAATTAAACTCGGGGAAATGCCTATGTCAATTGAGTCCGCATTAGGCACTCGACTCGACTCAATTGGCTGCGTAGAAGAAATGAAAACCTGAGCCGTGCCTAAACCCAGACAAGCAGAGAGTGCTTAAAAATAACTTCAAATGAGTCAAACGAGTATTCAAACAACGTAGTTACAGTCCCGGGCCCCTCATGTAGGTAATTCCTCAACCAACTGACCCTGAACTAGAGTAAATGATATGCAAATAGACTTGTGTCCAAGCCGAAACACGTGTGTCCGATGCCCACCCCAATGGCCAAGAGCTCTCACAGGATTACATAGGAACTGACAATGGAGCATAAACAGATTGAAAGCAGTAGCGTGGGCATCAGCGACACCTATGGCTGCACAAATTAAACCCAGTTGAGCTCAATTTAACTCTTTAACGGATTGAAAAACAAAAATTATTTACCATTAGGTCACTCTTAATTAAAATTTCGACGAAGCAGTACGTGTTTTTTCGGTTGATATTTTGTGTCGTCCTGGTCCGCATGAGGACCACCCACGCAAAGCGCGAATCTCGCCACAGTGGCCGCTGTCAGTCATACGACGTTTAATTTTGGCGCGCAGAGCCAGCGCCAGAGCCGTAACCATAGCCGCAGCCGCAGCCGCAGCCCCCTTGCGTTTGTTGCCGGAACCGAAAGGAAGCGGCGCCCCACGAAACCAACGACATAAAAGGACCCAGCAGCCAGCAGCCGAGCGGCAGTCGCATTGGATACGCAGTCGAACAACAACGCACAAAGCTCAAAGCACCACGCACCACGCATAGCGCGACACGGACAACGCAACAAGTGAAGCAAGTGAAGCGAGTGAGGAGCGGAGTTTTTAAACTGAATGCCCTCAACTGGTTGAAGGCAGGTTGAAGGAAATGCAGCTGCCGTGTTCAGTGCAGTGTTCTTGACTCGTAAACCCTTTAGAGTTACCGCGTAAGTGTCCCGGGCGGCTTACGAAAAACTTTACTGCCATTAACTTTGCGCCTCCGCCAGTGTAATGTGTCCGGTTAACATGACACGCAATCGCATTTCTCGCAATATCCGGCTCATCCTTGTGGCCATCGCCGCGCTGTCCTCCTCGCCGCGCAACTGCACAGCAGCCTCAAAAGACACAATAAATATTGGATTCCTAGCCGAATACTCTCAGATGCGGGTGAGTCGCGTTCGCAAATTAAAATGTAACTCAATATACATAATACGAAAATATAGAAAATTAAAGTCAAATCTAATAAAATAAAATGTGCCAGTTAAAAATATTAAAAAACAATAAATAAATAAAATAAAATAAATAATTTAATTTTGACTTATAATTTTAATATTAGTAAACAATTATGTATGCATATAAAAAATTGATACAATAAATGTAGATGAAATTTAACTATAAATAATGAAATAATACAAATTAAAAATAAATATATATCATTATAAATAGTATATGAGACTAATTTTTTATCTCAAAATCAAACAGATAAGCTCGATAAAAAAATATAATTATTGTAAACACATATAAAAAAATGAACCCAAAATTAAGTCCGTATTTCAGAATCTTATAAAGCAAATGAATAATTGCGAATTTCATTTAATATATAATGGAAAAAAGATATACATACGAATTTTATTTTAATATATATTATTATTTATAATTATAATACAATATATTTTAAATATTATTTAATTTAAATTGAATGATAATTAACCTAGTATCAAATAAAATATTCAGCTCCTTTTAAATACATTTTCTTAAACTTTTCGTTATATTATATTTTAATCTTTAGAGAATTACATTTTCGGGTTCTTCATATGAAGTAAAATGTTTGCAGTTCAGGCCGACAACTGCAATAAACGGAATAAACAATATCTGGTAGTAGGATGTCGCAGTGCCAGTGTATATATTGATATATTGATTGGTTGTTAATTACATTTTCCTTTAGATATGCGTTGGTGAGCACGTATGGATGCATGTTGACCAAACCCACGTTAAAATGACTGTTAAAAACTTTAAATACGCATTAAACACTCAGTAATTTTGGAGTTAAATCAATTATATATATTTAACAAAAAAACTCACAAAACACTTCTGAAATTTTGTTTATAAATCAAAGTTTTTCATGCATTTTAATGTCGATTTTGCCAACATTTGATAGTGTTAACAGACCGTGGATCACAGTAAATCCCACCAAGATGATCCTACCGTTTTCAGTGCTTTTAATTAGTGGAGTTTTTTGCTTACCGTCCAGGTGTATCTTTTGATTTGTAGAACAAATATCAATCGTTATCATGAATAAACATATTGGTTTAGGCTTATATGAAAGACACTTTCCATGTTTTTATTTTCCTTTTTCCGTATCTTCAGCCTGAAGATACTGTACTTTAAGCCAACTACTGATAGCCTAATGACCTTATAACTGGACTTGGTCAACATTTTGGTTTCATAGCGTTTCTAATTCACCTACTTTTCAATTTACTGGTCCTCAGTTCTAAATTGATTGATAATACAAAACTCAAATATTTACCACTTTTACACATTGCTGGATTTATAAAAAAAAAAAATAAAACACATTGCTGGATTTACATAAAAATTAAAACAGAAAAGTCCAAGTTTCTTTTTCTTTCACAGAGATTTTATTTGTTTTATTTAATATTTATAAATACAAAACCTCTACAAGTCGGTTAAGAATATAAATATATATTTTGGTACATACATATTCTATAAATCTCAATTGCAAATTATTTCAAAATTATATATATATGTATGTATGTATATAAAATTTAATGTATCAACAGTTTACTTCCCTTTGTTCTTTGTTCTTAAGCGCTGCATAATATTGAAGGCTGAAGCTTGTTATGCAAGCTTTGTCTTATCTTCGAGTAGATTGTGATATAAATGCGGAATTCAGATGGAGTTTAAATCTGGATACCCTCAGGCATGTGATTTCCTTTGTGGGGACTACCAAGTCAATGGCCAATAAATAGGCCAAGTATGCATTTTTCCTATTCAGCTTCCCAGATTTCGTCAATCAAATTATAAGTGAGCGCAATCGAGACGCCACTTACACATGCACACAATGTGAAAGATGAGATCTTAGTCGAACGGTCTGAAAGTGAAATTTGCATGACGACTACACTTTATGGATAAATTACCATGACGACGCTGCGCTGACAGCCAGCCTCACCTGTAACTGCGCCAAAGGGCGACAGGGAGAATGAGAGCTGTGCTTAGTGTTGCTGGACTGCCGGGTGCACTCGACTGCATAATGCGCGTTTTCATTAAATTCCACTGAAAATTTCAATATTTTCAGAATTGTCACACTTGAATGAGTTTATTTAAAGTTATGTTAAAGTAATTCAACTGCTTTTAACCTTCGTTTATCAGCAACCAGAGTCAATTGGTTTTTATGAATTATAGACAATTATAGTTAAATATATATATCAGATTTAAAATTTAAGGTACTAGAGGCCTTACATTTTCATATCCTCTAGTTGACAATCTATAAAAAAAATCATTGTGTATATATCTATATTCTTAGCGGGAAATATATGTATGAAATCTGAGATTGAGAACCCAAGATAAAAGTATATGACGAAAATATATTTACTTTTATACAACACATACTTATTTCCTCAAAAGTTTCCGAGCTTAAAAATTATTTAAGTTAGTCTTGACATTCTCCATCGATGACGTGCTACACCGAGAATACGCTGTAATCTCCACAACTTTGAACAGTAGATCCAAAATATATATGCATGCCGACTTAAGACATTGCAAATTAAAAGTCTCCAAAGTTAACGAAATATAACGAGCCTTATTAATTGTGGCAATGTCTTGCAATCTATTTGAGCTAGAGCTCCAAAATGGGAGAGTTAAGTTACAAAAGGGCCTAAATGGGAATTTGGCAGTCGGTCTAGCTAGACTACAATATTCTTACACGTTTTCGTCTGAAAAAGCGCATACTTCAACTGGAACAAATCCTTTGCATTTGGGTCAAATTTAGGCGCACAAATTTAAAAAGCTCATTGAGTGCTGGATTTTAAACCCTGAACCTGAAGTGAAAATGGGAAAATATGGTTTAATGGTTTTCCATTTTAATCCCTTCTCGTGTTTAGTTTTTCTAACCAGTCTTTGCACCGCCGGTAATCTCGCTTTGACGTTGGCCCTCTCCTTTATTTTGACCGCCCAGTCGTGCGATTTGAAAGCTGCCCTAAGAATTATTATACTATCTGCTTTGTAAATTTTAATGCATAGGTACTTATGATATACACGCTCATATGTATTTTATAGAATTTCGTTTTTTGTTCAGTTCCTCGAAGGGTTCAGATAATCTCTCGCAATCGAACAGTTTCGACTAAAGCTTTCGTACTTGTTCTTATTCTTTTTCCCATATATAGAATGACTCATCTTTTTATTTAAAATAATTGATTGGTTAACAAAGTAAACGAGATAGCATTTGGATGCGATAATCTGATGACTCATATGAGTGAAAAGTCTTCTATCGAAAATGAAAATAGTTAATATAATTAACATAATATGAAGATTCTACTTCACCGAGCTTTGAATAAAGTCCTTACTTTTACACCTTGGTTTTCTAATCTAGCTTGGATCCCCGCCCAGTTTAATCTCAATTGTCAAGAACAAAACAAAAAGCGAATAAGCTCCTTCTCATTAAAGTGAAAATAAGAAGTGCATTATATATGAGACTAGCTCACTTTCTAGCGACACTTTGCAGTTATTAATGCCAAAGCGTGCGAGCATTTTTTATATACATAATTTAAATGTTATCGCTAAGAGCGACAAATGGCAAAGTCCTTGCGAAGGGAAAGCCGAAGCTCTTTGCGAATGCTATAATAAGAGTGTACTAACTAACATATACAACTTTTCTTAATGAGAAACAGACTCATATTCGCATTTAGCTACTCCAATTAGTGGGTAATTTCAGTCGCCTCCCTCCAAAATACATGGCAATCAATCAGCTTCGAAACTATAATTAAAGTTCTGTTTTTAGATCTCAGAGTTCGTAGTAGGAACCGATTAAGCCTTCAGAACTCAGTTGTGAGATAAGTAAACCTTTTCAAGAAACTCTATCATGCTGAGCGGATTCAGGAACATTTTGCACGCGCTGCGTGCGAATCGCATTCTCTTGATATTTGTGCTGCTCGAGATGAGCCAGCTCCTGGGCGTGCTTCAGCTCGACTGCCGGGAGATGCCATACGAGCTGCTCTGCAGTCTCATCTACACAGTCTTCTCCCTGTGCAGCTGTTTCTATGGCTACGGGTTTGTTGGGCTGCGTAAACTGGGTCCATTGGGGAGGCTTCTGTGCGGGCTCTGCGGCTCGAGCATGAAGCTCTGGCAGCGCTCGAGCTTGCTGATGCTGCTGCCGTGGAGCTGGAAGATGCTGCAGCAGATTGAGCGAACTGCAAGCAATTGCCTGGGGAACGAACAACTGTCGGGCATGAAGCTGATCTCGGGCTTGACGATCTTGGGCGCACAGCTCGCACTATTCGCTGCCACGGAATTCATAACTATTCGGCAACACAGGAAGCTGAAGAGGGCCCTGCGATTGACCCAGTATAATGAGAATCACGAGATTCGTAACTACGCTCAGGCTATAAACAATTCATTTGGCTTCGATATGTTCGAAATTCCAGATGTGCAAAATTGAAGCATGTTCTATTTATACTCAATAAAATTGTGAAGTCAAGCACCGATTTTTCTTCTTTCCCCTTTGTCAACAGGTCACGCTTGGCGGCCTGCCGCTCGCCGTGGAGGATGTCAATAAAAATGTTAATTTGCTGCCAGGGAAAACACTTACCTTTACACCGTTCGACTTGGGACACACGAGCAGCGCATATCGACTAAAGCCGTTGAGGTATATTTTAATTAATTTTTCAGGTTTCCGCCATAAGCCACTCTTCTCATTTCACCCCGTTCCAGACTCATGACTGAGCTGAGGGAGCAGAAGGTGAACGCGTTCATAGGGCCCGACGAAAGCTGCACTACGGAGGCGTTGCTGGCCTCGGCCTGGAATACGCCAATGCTATCGTTCGTCAGTGCAACTAAAGTTGATATAAATCGAATTAAAATAATCAGATTTATTTATTAACCTCTTTTAGAAATGCTCCGACTCAATAGTCTCCAATAAGACCACATTTCCCACCTTTGCACGGACACTCGCCCCAGCTTCGAAGGTAGGTTCGAAAGGGGGTTCTTAAAGGTACCCAGCCTAATTTATAAATAAACATACTACTATTTCTCAACAGTAAAAATATTTTTATAATGTCTATCCTATACATTTTCCCCAACCCCGATTGGCTTCATATTTTAAGAATCAATATCAGCAAACTTGTTTCTTATATACGCTCATTATGGGAAAAAGAGTATATTGCTTTCAACAATACCTGACTAGCTTGATTATTATTAAATTTGTCATCTTATATTATTTGCGTAGTAAATCGCGAAAAACCCTCCATTATATCTAAAGCTACAATTTTGCAGCTACGTTTTTATTTCCTTTCTCTATAGACTCATTAAATATTCTAGGTAAAATGGGAAATAGAAACAAAATATATCAATATCTTTGTAAGGTCTTAGTGTTTACCATATCTATAGCAAATCAACAGCAGCTTTGTTGACTTTTGCTGCTATTGAATATTTATTGAGAATATTGATTACCCCAGAATCGTATATTAATTTATTTATGCAATTTTCACGCCTTCAATAACAATCATCCCCCATTATCGATTGTCTCCCTACGCCTCTGGTTAAGTGTAACATATTTATGCCTGCAATACTCAATGCAGTCGAAATAGAAGTAAAGTACCCATTTCAGAAGTATTCACAGTTAATAAGTATGATCTCTGTTTTAAAATAGCTAAATATTCCTGTTACTCATGCTATGTATATGGCAGGGTCTTATTATACCCTTTCCCAAAGCTTTATTTTTTTATTATTTAATGAGCTGTAGAATAGGATTAGACTTGCCAGTGGTTGATTCTATCCATATTCAAAAATTCATAAGAATTATACAATCGCAAAATCAACAAGGGGCAATCAACATAATGCCAGGTTGGCTACTTTTGAGGCGGTTTTATATATACTTTAGATGTTTACACTAAAGAATTTTTTATCCCATATCAACACTCACACAGGTCTCTAAGAGTGTGATAAGTCTATTAAATGCCTATGATTGGAAAAAATTCGCCATTGTGGTTAGCTCGAAGCCCATTTGGGGCTCCGATGTGGCCAGCGCTATACAGGTAAGCAACAAACCTTTTATATGCTGGGGAAACTTTAAATTTCTTGCACTCTAAAATAAAACACAGGAACTGGCTGAATCGCGTAACTTCACCATAACCCACTTCAAGTACATATCCGACTATATACCCATTAAGAAAACATTGTCCCAAATAGAGAACATCATCGAGGAGACCTACAGGACGACGCGCAGTAAGTCTAATCACTAATGAGATAGGATCAATGATAATCGTTTATCCTCAGTCTATGTATTTATTGGGGAGCATATTGCCATGGTGGATTTTGTGCGCTGCTTGCAGAATCGCGGACTTCTTGAGAGTGGAGACTATATCGTTGTCTCGGTGGACGATGAGATCTACAATGCGAATCGTCGCGTCAACATTATGGAGCGCAGTAAGCTGAACCCATTTTGACCCAGTCAATTGATTTCCCTCTTTGGGTCTTAATGCATGCAATATCTTATTGCAGATTACTTAGATCCTTATATTAGAAAAGAAAAGAGCAAATCACTGGATAAAATCTCATTTCGTTCAGTTATCAAAATAAGCATGACATATCCACAAAATCCTCATATTCGGTAATTTTCTTATCTAACTCCAGCTATAAAACTTTTGTAAATATTTTATTTTCGCTCTGTTTTTTCATATACAGGGTATCCATATACAGATAATCTCTTTCTTTACTCAATTATATATAGTTATGTGCATACTTGTATATATAATTATGTGCATACTTGTAGGATCTATTAAATTTGTGTGAATTGATATATTTCCAGGGACATTTGTACCAAAATAAAGGAATATGCACGTAAAGCTCCATTTCGTGTGCCCTATCATCAGAGAGTATTCGAGAATATTTCGGTGTGTACGAAAGAGGTTTTCAATCTTGTTTTGTTTTCTAATTATTCTTTTATATATATTAAAATTTAGGTACCCATACATGGTCTACATCTGTATGACAATGTTATGATCTATGCGCGTGCCGTTACGGAGATACTTCAGCGAGGCGGCGATATAAACGATGGGGCTCTAGTCATGAGTCGCATTTTCAACAGATCCTATCATTCCATTCAAGGCTTCGATGTAAGAATTCTACATCTAGTCTAAGCAAGATTCTATGTAATTCATGTTTGACCCATTGACATTGGGGTTAAAAGAAGAGTATTATGACTCTTTCTGCCCGTATATATTATTGTTATGCTCATGTTATTATTATCCTCATAACATTATTATTATGTTATTATGTTATCATGTTATTTTTCCATTTTCTTATCATATATAAATTATTTATATTTGGACTTGGCTTTTAAGGCGTAGCAAAAGGCCATAAAAGTTGTAAAACATTTGTATGCATATATGTATATGTAGATTCCTTTGATGAATCAACAGCTTATTCGAGTCAAACATTTCCAATTGTGGATATTATCTAGTGGCTTAAGCACTCTTCCCCTTACTACTTAGGTATTCATAGATTCAAATGGCGATGCTGAGGGCAACTACACAGTGATTTCCCTACAGAGCGATGCTAATGCCGGATCCGGAAATTCGCTGGCGCAAATGTCGATGCAGCCAGTCGGATTCTTCGTCTACAACAAGGATTCCGAGATACCAGTAAGCACTTGAGCTCCCTTATGAATTATGTAACTTAAATTGTATGTGCTCTTTAAGGAGTTCCGTTATATCAAAAGTGGACGACCCATACAATGGCTAAACGGCCGACCTCCCCTGGCTGAGCCAATGTGCGGCTTTCACGGAGAGCTCTGTCCTCGCAAGAAACTGGATTGGCGATATCTCGTGACTGCAGCACTGTTTGCCTTTGTTTTGATCGCTGCCATAGCTTTATTGCTTAAGTAATACCAAAATAATAATATCAAAATTTTATCATATTTATAACAAGATCATTCCTTCCCCTAGACATTATCGCTATGAACAAACTCTGGCTGGTCTGTTGTGGAAGGTGGACATGAAGGAAGTCACCGTGATTAACCTGGGCGAGTACAATAATCCAAGCCACAAGAATATTGTGCGTAAGACCCATATAATCTATACCAAATCTCATTTGAGCTGATTCGATCTGTTCTCAGGTGCAAATTTGTCGTCAGAGTATTCTGGTCGTCGGCGAGCCTAACAAGAGATCATTTACAAATATAGGTGAGGCTCGCATAATAATATAATATAGATACACAGTTCAAGCATCATCCATCTCTAGCTCTTTTCCGTGGGAATATTGTAGCCATGAAGAAGATCCATAAGAAGAATGTGGACATAACAAGATCCATTCGCAAGGAACTAAAGCTAATGCGAGAGGCGAGTAAAATGCGAGATGCTCTGTAATAATATTACTGTAATATCGACTCCAATTTAGGTGCGACATGAGAATATTATCAATTTTATTGGTGCATCAATCGACCATGGATCCGTTATAATCTTCACAACATACAGTGCGCGTGGCAGTCTGGAGGATGTGCTAGCCAACGAGGACCTGCACTTGGATCATATGTTCATATCTTCGCTGGTTTCTGATATACTTAAGGGACTCATTTACCTACACGACTCCGAAATAATATCCCATGGCAATTTGCGATCCAGTAACTGCCTCATTGACTCTAGATGGGTTTGCCAGATTTCTGACTTTGGCCTGCACGAGCTAAAGGCGGGACAGGACGAGCCGAATAAGTAGAGCAAGGAATTATCGTACATATCATCAACTGAGACTCTACTCTAATTTCTTTCCAGAGCGGAACTGCAACTCAAGCGTGCTCAGTATATGGCTCCAGAGCTTCTGCGTGATCCTTTTCGCCCAGCTCGCGGATCACAGAAGGGAGATATATACTCCTTTGGCATTTTACTGTATGAGATGATAGGAAGAAAAGGGCCCTGGGGCGAGACAGCATATACGAAAGCGGGTATACGAATATAGGTTCAACTCTGTGCCAATTGCTAATGCTAATTTTCCTATTGCTGCCCAGTAGAGATAATAGAATTCGTAAAAGACCCTAGTTTGCTGCAGCATGGAGTATTTCGGCCAGCTCTCAATGTTTTGGATATACCCAATTATATTAGAAACTGCCTGCGCCTATGCTGGGACGAGGATCCCGAAGTACGCCCGGACATTCGACTCGTGCGCATGCATTTGAAGGAACTGCAAGCTGGACTGTTAGACATAGAATATTTGCCTCAATAAGTGATTCAATTCATTTAATTTTCAGAAAGCCAAACATATTTGATAACATGCTGGCCATCATGGAGAAATATGCCTATAATCTGGAGGGACTGGTGCAGGAGCGCACAAACTTACTCTATGAGGAGAAGAAGAAGACCGACATGCTGCTGTATCAAATGCTGCCAAAGTAAGAGAAATCGGAATATAACCATATTTTATATGATGTATATATCGAACTTGATGCCTGATCTTAGAACTGTTGCGGAATTGCTTAAGAGCGGAGATCCTGTCAAGGCCGAGTGCTTCGATTGTGTGACGATCCTGTTTAGCGACATTGTCGGCTTCACTGAACTCTGCGCAACGAGCACCCCATTTGAGGTTGTCGAAATGCTAAATGATCTGTATACATGCTGCGACACCATAATATCCAATTACGATGTCTATAAGGTAGGCTGAAGATGACCTTTGCATGGTAAAGTGTATATAGCCACCCACTCGATTTGAAGGTGGAGACCATTGGAGATGCTTATATGGTTGTATCGGGCCTGCCCTTGAAGAACGGGAATCGTCATGCGGGCGAGATTGCCTCTCTGGCACTTCACCTGCTCGAAACTGTGGGAAATCTCAAGATTCGGCATAAGCCAACGGAGACGGTGCGATTCCGCATTGGCATACACTCAGGTCCTTGTGCAGCGGGCGTCGTGGGACAGAAGGTAAACTTGTTCAGATTTGCTTAGACCTTGCCTCTCAGGCCGTACTTCAATAGATGCCTCGGTATTGCCTCTTTGGGGACACGGTGAATACGGCCTCGCGCATGGAGAGCTCTGGCGCCGCCATGAAGATTCACATATCGGAGGAGACCCACCAGCTGCTGCAGGAGGTCGGCGGCTACATATGCGTCGAGCGAGGACTGACCCACATTAAAGTGAAGTATCTCTAATGTGAACTGAACTCTTTAATGAAATCCTCCCACCTCCAGGGCAAAGGCAACATGCGCACCTATTGGCTCATCAAGCGAGTCCAAGCCGAAATGCGGGCTTTAGTGGTCAACGACTGGGCGCCAGATCTCATCAGCACTGTGGACGCATCCAGTGGCTGTTGTCCACAGCCGAGAGCCGACGAGTTGCCCTTGCTGAAGTTCCCAAACCTGCCCATGAGCATTCGGGCGGGCTCCTGCAACTGTGCCACCAAATGCATATACAGTCGTCGATCGGACGACAATGTGACCACCTCGCACAAAGCCGCCGCCACAAAGCCGATTAAGGGCACGGAGCCGGTCCAGATCAATTGCAATCAGCTGTGCGTCTGTCGCTTGAACGGCAGCCAGGTGCTGAGCAATCGAAGTCCACGCTCCGCGCCCAGCATCTCGTTCCGGCTATAGACCTGAGTCGATGATTCAGGCGCTTCCATGGTTGTCAGCCACTCAATTATTTATTTATTGCAAACTCACTTAAATAAATGTCTTAGCACTAGTCCATAAAGCATCCATGTGTAGCGGCTCAATTGTCCAATTTGAAGTTGTTCTTGAGCGCCTGCCAGCATTCGTAGTACTGAGCATCCAGTTTTTGGCTCGTCTCGGCGCCCCATTTGGTCACAGCCAGGCTAAGCGACGACTCGAACATGAAGGCCTGAAGACGGAAGAGGAAGAGTGAGTAGTGTTAAGGTATTCTGGGGAAAACTGGGGTAAATCGACTTGCCTGAGTGCCATCAGCAATGCGTTCAGGCTTTAGTTCAGCCTTGGAGGCGCCTTCAAAGCAATTGGCATCCGGACCGTGGGGCGTCATCATTGAGTGTAGCGTAGCGCCACCAGCTGCAAATCCCTCCTCCTTGGCTTCATAGCGACCGAGTATGAGGCCCATGAACTCGCTCATGCAGTTTCCTTTAAGATAGATCTTAGGTAAACGTATATATCATATGGGAAACTGAACGCACTGTGATAATAGGGCGGACGGAATGTATGCTCCTGCACAGACCAGCGTGGCGGGAATATGACAAAGTCGGCGATGGCTGTGCCGGGCTTCAGGCTCGGGCAGGTGAGCACCGTGAAAATGCTGGGATCACAGTGATCGAAGCTAACCGAATTGATGACCATAAACCTCGAAAGATCGTATTTATAGGGCACGTAATTGCCGTGCCAGGCAACTACGTCGAAGACGCTGTGCTTTTGCTTGGCCACAAATAAGCTGCCTTGGTACTTGGAAATGACATTGAACTCTACAAGGAATGAAGAGTCAGTTGAATTCAAACGCGGGAAACCTCTCCCTACCCGTGTACGTCTCGCTATCAAACCAGGCAACTGGTGTCTCAAAGTCTCTAGGATTGGCCAGACCATTGGCCCCAATCGGACCCAGATCGGGCAAGCGGAAATGTCCATCGAATACTTCAAGGACGTAGCCCCTAAGATATAGAAATATCGGAGGGTATTACTTTGAGTGTATATATTCAATGGAGGCTTACCTGCACGGGGTCTTCAGTTTCACGGCAAAGCGAATGCCCTGTGGAATGACACAGATCTCATTGGGCGACACCGCCATGCGACCCAGCTCCGTCACGATATCCAGAGTTCCCTCCTGTGGCACTGATCAGGAGGTCAGTTAATACCATTATAACTGTCCGTCCGCCACTTACCTATGAGGAAATCGCCGTCGCTGTTGTAGAACGCCGAGTTGTGCATGGAGGCGTTGCACAGATAGACGTGCACGGCCAAGCCATGGCGAGCTCTTGCATCGCCCGCACCACAAACCGTGTGCAGCCCGTCGACAAAGGTCACACTCTCCTCCTTTGCTCCGGGTAAATCGAATGGTTTCCAACGTAACTGCAAATTCGGAAAAATGTTGATTGATTGGAGAAGAGTATCTTCAGGGTCGACTTACCTGATTTGGATTGGGCGGCTGCTCATCCCAATTGTGGCTCAGGTACTTGGCCCCTGCATACGGCAGGAAGGGCGTGTGCACAGCGCTGGGCAACTTCCTATATAGCCACGTGCGCACATTCTCGGAACGTGGCGCTGTGAAAGCGGAGCCGGACAGCTGCTCGGCGTAGAGGCCATACGGGCATTGCTGGGGCGAGTTCTGTCCTACGGGCAGGGAGTTGGGGCAGCGCTCATCCTCGGACGAGAAATGCCCACCAAAACCTGTTAGGTACTAAAATATGCAATGCCGTTAGCCATCTGCAATCCCACTATTTAAAATATTCCAGTCCGTCCTCTTGGATTGACCTTACCTTATATTCCGACATGTGTTTAAGCGAAGTGAGATGGTAACAGACTAAGGTTTCTCGGGCACAGATGGCTGGTATTTATATGAGAAGTGTGTGAACAAGTCCGTTTGCCTCTTATACCCTATAAACAGCATCATAAAAAGAGTGCTCACAGCGATAAGATGTGAAACTATACCAATTGCCTAGCATATCTTATTTTTCATTTATTTTCAGATTATGGGTGCCATAGAAAAATGAGAATTCAGGATAGAATGGTTTACTAAAATTGTATGTAACCTATTACAGCAGGAGGTGTTTCAGACCCCATTAAAAAATGTGTGCATACATACATATATATTTTTGATCAGTATGACGAGCTGAGTTGATCTAGCCATGTCCATTTTATAATCTGTACGTATTTATAAACGCGTTGATCTCAGAACCTGTAAAAGCTAAACTCAATGTTTTCCCAAACTAATTCCGTTTAAAATTCGAGGAATTCAACATATTCAAGGAATCACTATTACGATGTGCTTGTTTTGTGTGAGACCGAATAGTGCGGGAATGGATAACTACTTAAATTTCATAGCCCAGATTATTCAAGACTTTGGGTATCTCCTAGTCGAGTTGCCTCGACACTCTTGTTTCGGTTTAGATATCTTGTTGTTTTGATTATTTGCTGGGGAAACTAGTCGACGCGGTAAGCCGGTCCCCCACGAACAGCTAAACGGCACGTAAACACCTGTTCCTCGTTGCCTATGCATCATTATCAGTGCCACGCTTCGAAATGTTGTTATTGTTATGATCTGTCAACAACAGCAACAACAACAACAACAACAACAACAACTTTAATCATTTCATATTTTGCATAGCAGTTCAGCGGGTTCTGGATTCATTCAAATGGATCAAAACAAAAATTCGAACCGGTATTCGACCGGTAAAGCTAAGGGTAATGCTAAGACTAGATCGTAAGATCTAGTGTATGCTATATGATTTAGCCAGTATTTACTATTTAATATTGTAAACTAAATACCTAGTTTATATACTTTATTGCGGCAAAAGTCAATTTCAAAATATGCAGTATTACAGTTAATAATAAATGTTTGTTTGTTTGCTTGTTTGTCTGTTGCATATAAGTTTGTATGTATGTATGTACTATTTTAAAATACTTAAAGTACCTTTGTGCAGTAATTAAACCTAAAATAGTTTATAAATAATATGTGTTTAAGACGTCAAGCGCTCAAGAGACTCTCAAACATTCCCATTGCAGCCAAACAATCAACAGTATTGCATGGACTGACTGCGCACACCTATCTACATTTCTGTTGGGGTTTCGTTTCATTTTAAAAACTAGTTTCGTATTTAAAAATTGTGTTACGATGATCAGCATTGCAGTATGTGAATGTCATTAAGTATACTTCTTGATTGAATATCAAATGATATATATATGTTTAGTTGCCATAAAAATAAGTTCTCTAATGCAGAAGTTTTAGAATCTTTCGAACTCAACTCTCGAAATACTGGACTTCTCCTGTACCCTGCTCTAATTCTATTCCATTGTACATTCAATCTCCAGCAGTCAAGAATCTCAATTAGTCTACGATTGTGGCTCAAATCGGATGTTTACAGCGAGAATTATATATCTTATATGACTTTTACTTGGAGCTTAGGAGATTCGCGTGATGTACTATAGATATACATAGATATACATATATATATATATATGTATATAATGTTACATATATATTTATAATTGAATGCTCTGCTGCGTTAAGGGTAGATACTGATAAGGAAATACTGCATTAACTGGGACATGCGCTCGATATGGTTCAGGTCCACAGGCAGTGCCCTAGTCGCCTCTCCTAATCGTGGGATAAGTTCAAGACATCGTCGCTCACGTTGTTTTTCGGGATCTTCGCTGGCGGCGGTGCAGCCAGATCGGCCACCGAGGCGAACTCCATGCGCTTCTTGGGCATCGCGTTTCCCAGCAGTGCGCCCGGTGGAGCCAGTTCGCTGTAGAGGCGACTAAGGTCGGGCGAGGGACGTCGATGTGAGGAGCCACTGCTGCCATCCGACGGCGCCGGGGATGGCGTATTCGAGGGCACGCTTGATATGGCCAAATCCACTGCACTGAAATTGTATTTGCTGCCGGAATTGGAATTGCCACCGCCTGCACCACCGCCGCCGGCTCCCCCGCTGATCGACTTGGTGGGCGTGAGGCGCTCCAGGGCCGGCGAGGCGGACGACTCCCTTGTGCGCGCCGATGAAGGCGTCGTCGACTTTGGCGGCTTCATCATCATAGCCGATAGCGATTCCTGCTGAATCTTGAACAGAGCCGACGGCGACATGAACATGTTGTTCGCTGCCAACGTCGACTTCGACAATGGATCCGGTATGCCGTACTTTCCATGCTGAAAGAATGCGGCGTAGTCCTGCATCTTCTCCTGCGCCAAGGCATTGTAGTAGGCGGCCGAGTTGCTCAGCGTTGACGAAGATGGAACTCCTGTGGACATGGCTGCCGCCGCTGCTGCAGCTGCCGATGCTCCGCTGCTGCCTGATTTTGTGGCACTGCCCGCAGCAGCTGCCACAGCAGCAGCAGCGCCCGACGGTGTGGCGAATAGTGCGTCCAAATCGGCCGCTGCCTTATTCTGGCGGTACAGCAGCGCCTTGATCTCCGAGTCCTGCTTCTCCAGCTGCAGCAGCTGATTGAGCATGTCCGACTGCATATCCTTCTGCTTCTGCTTCAAGCTCACCGCGCCGCCGCCGCCAGTTGGCGCCAGCCCCCCAGCGCCAGCAGCCAGCAGAGCGGACAACTCGTTGTGCGCTCCACTCATGTGCTTGCTGCCCGTCGAGGCCATGGCGGCAGCAAACTGATTATTGGGGTCGAACAGCTTTGTGTAGGTCTGCAGCAGAGCTGTGTAGTCCGCCTGTGCTGCCGATTGCTGCTGCTGTTGCAGCTGCTGTTGTTGCTGCTGCTGTTGCTGTTGTTGTTGCTGTTGTTGCTGCTGTTGCTGCTGCTGCTGCTGCTGTTTCTTCGAACTGCTGCTGCTGCTGCTGGCAACAGGCGGCGGCGGTATCGAAGCAGCCGCAACTGCAGCCATTTGCTGCTGTAGGAACACGTTAAGGTCATTGCTCTGCTTGCTCTGCTGCTGCATGTAGGAATCGTAGCCCAGCAGCTTGGACGCTTGGATCAGATTGTTGTAGTCGGCGTTGAGCGCAGCTGCTGCCGCCGCTGCCGAGGCTGACGACGACGTTGCCGATGTTGACTTTGAGGATTTGCTGCTGCTCGGATTGGCGACCTGCTGATTGCCTGTCAGATAATTCAAGTCGGAGCCAAAGCCCAGGGTGCCCAGCGTTGTGGCGCCCAGTGCCTCGGCCTGCTGCAGCAGCAGCGCCGCATACTCCGGCGACCGGATGAGCTCACTCATCTTCAGCGGATCATTCTTGAGCTCGTCCAGCTCCTTCATGAGCTTTGTCTTGTACGAGTTCGACGATGAACTAGAATTGGACGAAGATGAGGACGCCGAGGACTTGGAGCGGTCCATCTTTGATTTGCTGCCGCCGTTATTATTGCTATTGTTATTATTGCTACCGCTGCCACCGCTGTTGCTGCTGCCAGACGGCATGGGCATGTTGAAGCTGTTCGAGTAGGCTGCCACTGCGGCCGCCACATTGGGATCGCTAAGATTGCCGAGCCCCGCAGCCACATTGCTGTTCTGCTTGGAGCCACCCACCTTCGCTGCAGCAGCAGCCAACTGATTGAGTGAGGAGCTGCCATAGTCTTTGCGCTGCTGCTGGAATAGCGAGGCCAAGTCGGCCTGCAGAAAGTTGGGCGGCAACTGGCCGGCCAGCTGGGCCAAGCTGGCGGCCATCAGATCATTGGCCGTGGGCAAGCAGGCGGCCGACGGCGGCACCAGCGGCGTAGTCAGATCGTACTTGTTGGGCGTGATGCTCGGGCTATTCCTCGCAATATCGCTCACACTGAACTTGCCCGGACTGGGCGCCGGCGAATTGCGAGTGCGTGAGGTGTGCGACGAGGCATCCGACTTCGCTGGCGAGGGCGAGGCACGCACCGGCAGCTCAAACTTGGCGGGACTGGCGGCATTCGACGGCAGCTGAATGTTCGTTGGGCTGTCCCGCGGCGATGCCGACTGCACGGCAGCAGCAACGGGTCCGCTGTTCGTACTCACTACTGGCGTTTGTGGCGGTAACAGTTGACTCACAGCTGACGCATTCAGCGGCATGGCGGGCACCACTGGAACTGTTGTGGCTGCTCCTGCTGCTACTGCAGCTACGGGTGTCGTATTTGTGGGATTCGGAGTGGCCAGCGGGGAGAGCATGCGCACTGGATTCATGTTGAGGCCCGAGGGCATGCAGAGCTGTTCCTGCAGCGACATTACCTTCAGTTCGCTGGCCTTCTGCTCAGCCTGCAGCGTGGTTTCCTCCTCCGATTTGCGGGCCATGTCAACGGCAGTCAACTGAAGACTCTCGCCCATCTGCTCCTCTTTCGGCTGTTGCTCCAGCTTAATATCATTTGCCAGGTCAGCTTGGGGAGGCGTCTCTGTTTTTACTACAACTTCATTGTCATTCTCATTGTCGATAATTTTAATGGTTTTCGGTGGTATAAAATCATCCTCCTGCTCACAGTCCAGGACGGCACAGAGCCAGTTCCACAGCGCCTTATCACTTTGTTTCGATGGAAATTTCGGATAGAGCGTGTTCTTTAACTTCTCGTTGTAGGTCACGTCATTGCTGTAGATATTACGAAATTTCACAATTTCGCCGCGAAACTGAGTGTAGTAATCAACGCAACTCTGTATTTCCGTGCGCACCTCCTCGGGTATCTCTTTATCGGGCAGCACAGAGTATTGCATTAGCATCGGTCGTCCATATTCCATTGACTGTTTATTCTCATTTGGGGGCACGATCCAAATGCACTTGACCACCGACTCCAGAGTGGGATTCTCCTCATAATAGGGAGCTGCCAAGGTAATAAAAGCAATTAATCTATATTTTATCTTCAGTAAATACAACTAACTTACAAATGATTAGTGAAACACATGGTGTATACGTCAGATCACTAACGCCCCGCATTCGTATCTGATAGTCGAGCTGTGCATCGCAATCGCGCAGAGTGGGCTCGGCCTGAAATTTGGGATGCGAGTGATACCAGCCGACGAGCAGCACTTGATCTTGTATCATCATTTTCTGTATATCTCGCTCTACTTCCGCTGCCCGTTGTCGATCGAAGCGCGTGCTACGACACGGATATGTTTTCGTAATTGTCAATGCTGCAAGGACAAAGAACAGTTTAACGTGACATCAAACACAAACAAGTTCAATTCTCGAGGCCGGACTCACTGTGCGTGTTCATATCCCAGGTGCCGCCCAGGTAACCGCACACCTCGCGCATCGTCAGGTGACAATGGAAGTCAGCCAATAGCAGGGCGGAGGAGGTGATGGTCAACAGAAACGGTTGCAATTTGCCAACCGAAGTGAATGGAATGGCCTCAATCATCATATTGGCATCACTGCAAGAAATACACACATTAAATCATGCGTTGAGGAAATCCTCTTTATTGCAACTTACTGAATTATATTGCGATTGGCAACCGTGTTGTGTGGAAATACTGTTCGTTTGACAACCAGATCTGGCGAATCGGTCTTGCGTTCTGTATCTAATAAAAAACAAATATAAATATCATTTTTATGTTATTATCAATGTTAGACTAGACTTTTCTAGAAGGCTATCAAGGCTCTTTTCATATATTTAATCTTCATTCAATTTAGTTTATTATTTTCTTATTACCTGGATCGCCGTCCTCGGGCGTAGACTCCTTTTGTAACGCACATTTTCTCAAATAGGTATTTTTATATGCATCCAGTTTCTTGCCCTTATACTTCACGGATGCCCAACCGCATCCGCTTTTCTTTTCGGGATTGATAATGCGCTTGCAGTGCATGGCCCAGGCGCTGGGCGTTAAGAATATGGTTTCAGTCTCTTGTGATTTAATTTTACCGTCTGACAGCAAATCGCCCACAAATTTTTGTCCTAGATAATCAATAGTCATCAATGATTTGCCTGGCTGCAAAACATTTGCGGCCATTAGTGTTTGCAAAGTGACTGTGCGGCCAGTCCCATTGAATCCTTCATAGTTTTCTTTCGCCTGTACATAGGGAAAAGGAACATTATTATAATTATATGAATTTTAATTATTTCAACTGTAACAAATGAAGCTCACCTCATCATCATTTTCGTCGTCGGGCCCATCGCTATCCACGTCCTTTTCGCACAGACTGTCGTCCAGGATGGATATCCGGCGGGGTGCACTATTTTCAGCTGGAGCTGCTTCTGTTTCCGCTGTTTCTGCATCGGCTTCGGCTTCAGCGGCATCCGACACAGACATATCGCGCTCCCCATCCGCATCGCCGTCGCTTACATCGTCATTTGTTGTTTGTGGCGGCTGAGGCGTCGAATCGCCCTCGCCATCACCCTCGCCGTCTGTGCTGCTGCCCATTTGATTTTCACGCGCTCCTAGTGGTTCGCCTTCGGGCAGTAAACCATTTTCCACACCGTTTTCCATACGCTTATTGTCTAGCCTTTTAAAAAAAAAAAACTATTAAAAAAATCACGATAAGCCGCAGCAGCCGCAGAATTTATGTATGTATTCCACGACTTTGCTTCTTCTTCTTCGTGCCTCAAACGAACATTGTTGGATTTCTGTTAACTTAACATTCGGCAAAAGTGCTATCGATAACAGCAAGACAAAATTATTTTAAAAGTAAATTAAATTAATTAATGAAAAAATATATTTAGATAATGCTCAGAATTATATATAATAATTTAATAGCATTTCAGTCTAATCAACTGGTTGAATAAATGCAAATACGTTTTTTCATAAATTGTGCACAAAATCTGCTAACTGGTTACCAATCGTTATCCGCAACAAATTAATAACATAACTATTAATAATACAGCTGTTTTAAAAATTTATCGATAATTAGTTTCACACTCAGAGCAATTTGCAGCACCAAAGAAAATGTATAAAAGTTGAGCGAAAAGAGTGCTGACCACTTGATTTATAATATAAAAAATAAACAAACACAGTTGATTATTTAACTATAATTTGTAGACCTATATTTCGTTTACGCGATACTGCCAATAACTCGTGCTACAATAAACAACTTCTGTGGAGCATGTTTACAAGATTTGGATAAATCAAAAAGCACACAACTGCAACATAATTTGAAAGACACTCTCAATTGGCAGATGGAATACAACCGATAACAAGATTGAATTTAACCATGCCAACTCGTTTTTTGCCATAACTGTTATACCAAAATCGGCATATTTTGCAAATTTGCAGAGATGTCCATCTGTTCAAAAATTGCTCTTAGCGAGATAACGGCCGAAAATCTCGAAATAATGGAAAATACTAAATTTAAACTGATATGCGCAACATGCTTTAAAGTTAAATTGGGGAATCGTGCTTTTTCTCCTGAGCAACAGAATTTCATGCAACTTTTCAGGAATTAGTGATAAACCATCTCTAGCTAAAGCTATATGTAAACATTGCACTCAGAAATGTGAAACATTTCTTGAATTTCAAAAGACAGTGCAAAGGAGTCAACAATATCTCAAATCCACTATAGATATGATAGGACTAGATGAGAAACTTAAACAAAATATACATGAAAATGGCACTGAGGGAAGCGAACACAATCCACAACTCTTGGTGAATAAAATTTACAGGGTATTTTTAATTTTTAGTAAAATAATATTAATTTTTTATTTTATTTATTTTTTTTTATAGCGCATCAACAAAAGAGAACTTGATTTTTCCGAAACTGGCAGTGAATCTGAAATAGATAAAATTATAATTGATTCATCCACTGCAGTAAATCAATGTCCATTTTGTCAACGAAAGTTTAAACGCAAGACCCACTTAAATGGCCATGTCAGATTGGTCCACGAAGGGATTCGTCCCCATAAATGTGGCTTTTGCGAACGCTCATTTGGACTGCCCAGAACCTTACGCATCCATATAATGGGTCACACAAAAGAGCGTCCCTTTACGTGCAACATTTGTCAGAAATCGTTTCGGCAAAAGACTGAATTGAATCTTCATATGAATAACCATTTGTCTAACTCGGAATTTAGATGTCCAATTTGCTCGCGTGATCGCGCTAGCCAAGAGGACCTAGACTCCCACATATCTCGGCACAATAACTAGGAAGGATATCAGTGCAGTACGTGTGGACGAAAATTTAAGAGACGTTGTCATCTGAAAGAACACGGTGATGCAGTGCATCTAAAGCCCATACTAACTGTGGAAAGGCTTTCGGCGCACACAAAACCCTCTACACACAACAAAGGACGCACACTGGAGAACGCCCATACAATTGCCATATGTGTAATAAACCGTTTTCGAGTAAGGCAAGTCTTTCTCGACATGTACATTCTCATAATGAAACGCTCGTGAAAGAAAAACTTATTGAGTAAATATATTAGTCACCAAAAATGAAATGATTTGCTCGCTTTGATTATTCCGTTTTCGAATTCCAGCCATTATGAAATATCGTCAGAAATATCAAAAATACATATCGATAGTTGGAAATAAGAAACATATCGGCAGAGCTATCGATTGGTTATCGTAAAAAAAGCGCGCAGGCACAAAGAAAGCCGGAATAAATTTGGACTTGTTCTGTTAAGTGGTAAAGGTGTTAAATAATAAGCTTCAATGGCCCTTTGGGTAGACAAATACCGACCCCGTGAACTATCCAAACTGGATTATCACAAAGTAAATATATATTTTATGTAGTGTGCGATTCTTTGACTTATATTGGTAACATTTTAGGACCAGGCTGAAAACCTACGCAATCTATGCAAACAAAGTGATTTTCCCCATCTCATGTTTTACGGCCCATCCGGAGCTGGTAAGAAGACCCGGATAATGTGTCTGCTGCGTGAAATGTATGGGGCCGGAGTAGAGAGACTACGCAACGAAACAATGAACTTCACAACGCCTTCAAATCGAAAGATTGATATAATGACAGTGGGGAGCAACTACCACCTGGAGGTGAATCCCTCAGATGCTGGCATGTACGATCGGACTGTTGTCATAGACTTAATCAAGCAAGTGGCACAAACGCATCAAATAGACGTCAACGGCCAACGCGAGTTTAAAGTAATCGTTATCTCTGAGGGAGACGAACTCACCAAAGACGCTCAGCATGCGCTGCGTCGCACCATGGAAAAATACGTCGCTACATGCCGCATTATACTCTCCGTCAATTCCACGTCTCGCATCATTCCAGCCATTCGCTCGCGTTGCCTGGGCATCCGAGTGCCAGCACCAAGCGAGGCGGAAATGATAGCCGTCCTACAAAACACATGCAAGCGCGAGGGCCTCGTATTGCCGCCGGAGTTGGCCAAGCGGGTGGTCGAGAAATCCGAAAGGAATATGCGAAGAGCTCTACTCATGTTGGAGGCCTCCAAAGTGCAGCAATACCCCTTCACAGCGCAGCAGCAAATCGCCGAGCTGGACTGGCAAGTGTATCTGCGCGAGACAGCAGCCCAAATTGTGAGCGAACAAACGCCAGCCAAACTGGAAAAGATTAGGGATCGTTTGTACGAACTGCTTTCACAAGGCGTGCCACCGAATCTCATCTTTCGCGGCCTCGTCGAGCAGCTGGTTAACAACTGTGATATGTCCATCAAGGCCAAGACATTGGAGTACGCAACACAATACGAGCATCGCATGCAGAATGGAGCAAAGCATATTTTCCATTTAGAGGCATTCGTGGCGCAATTTATGAACATCTACAAAAAGTTTCTCGCCGAACTGGTGATGACTGATGATTTTTAACATAATTATAATAATATATATAATCTTTCTATGAAACCCACAAAATACATTAGAAACTCTTAACCGAATATTTGCCGCTGCTGCCGATTTTGTCTGTCAGTTAATATGGCTAACTTCATTTTATCGTCAGTGGTGCGCTTCACAGTCTCAATATATCGGGCAACCTCCTCCTCCAGCTTGGCATGTGCCTGCAATTGATCAGTCAAATATTATGTGAAATATACAAGCACAATTGGGATCACTTACCACTTCGTATTCGATATGCTGACTGCCATTGACGTGCAGGCCGTGCAGGAGTAGATCTATTGTGTTGATGGGGAACGCCAGCTGTGGACTGGTCACGTTCACTGAATGTTGAAAGTCGAAATATTCGCTGCCTGCTCCCAGCATGGCGCCAATCATTTCGCATGCCAAATCGGCTGCGTCGAGCAAGCGATTATGCTTCACCAGCAAATAAAGAAACTCCCGGGAGTTAGCCAGCTTGTATGAGTCGTACAGCCATTGGGGCAGAAATGCATTCAAGTTAAGTATACGATTAGCGACACATTTACGTATTGAAGTCGATTCATTCAGCTCATTGTCGACAACTAGTTTTTGCAGCAGCGACCAAGCCATGTCCGCTGCACTGCTGCGATGAGGCAGATCTATAAAACAGGATATATATTTATTTTGCATGTTTAAATTAGATAAATTAATATGATTTATACCGGCTAAGTCATTGTTCTGCAGCCAACACCAAGCATCCTTAGTCTTATCCTCAGAGATGCTAACACAGGCAGCCGTCAGACTCTCGAATATGGGCAGCACAGAGAACGAATGGCCCCGTGCGAGCTTCAGTGCTGCTGTATATAGACCACAAGTGGCCAAAAGGTAAGACAGCTCCTCAGCGTCGGCCATTTCATAGGCGCCGACATCCTTGCGATGTTGCGCCAGTTCTTTTAGAGCCTCTGCGTGTAGCAGCTCTCGACGAATATCGTTTAATTCAAGTACAACGACTTCATGGACTCTTTCAATATCCTGTAAATCGTCCTCGTTGTTGGACATTTCCATGGCAGCCTTATCGTCGCCAATTGTGGGCTTAGCAATCCATCTATAGCGACTATCCACTAAATACAGTGAGTTTATGCAAACCAGTAACGACGAGCATCGTTTCTGGAGCGCATCGGGTGCATCACTGTCCACGTGTAGACGCATGGCCTGCTCGTACATGACAGTCGCAGCTGTGAAAGCAATAAATATAATCAATATATATATACAATATATATATACAATATATATATACAATATATATATACAATATATATATACAATATATATATACAATATATATATACAATATATATATTCAATTAATTTACCTTTACGCATATTTCCTTTGTTTGAATGAAATGCGTACAGAAAATTATAGACTTCGTTCTGATCGATACTCAGCGATCGTGCACGAGACTCAACAATATTCTCGAATTCCTCTTGCAGGCTATTATAAGGCAATTGCATGAGCAGATCAAAGCGTTTACATTGGAATAGCATTATGACCAACTGACGTAGACAATCCTTTCGACGCGACGTATCCGCATTGTAGACCAAAGCATGATAGGCCTCCTCGTAGTGGCCCAGTTGCAAATGGTTATTAAATACTATAGACTGGAACATGGGCAATTGGGGATCATCCCCAGTCAGCCTGTTCATAGCTACATGGGCCAATTGAATGATATAATCGTATCCCGAATGCTGTTCAAATAGCTGAATAACTTTGAGGTAATAATGTACCAAGGCCTGTTTGGTTTCGTCTTTTGTTGGCACAATTTTCTGTCTTTTGAGAACGTTTGAAAGCGTGGAATAGAGTGGAGTGTTTTTCAGAACTTGCTGAAACAAGAATGGCTCCTTGAGCACACTCTCTTGAACTTGCTCGAACAGCTTGATTGCTTTATGTGGTTCGCCGCAATCCAAAAGCGAAACTGCCAGCATGAATCTTCCTGAAATATAATAATAGTTAGCCACCGAACTTAGCATAAGAACCTTCAATATGTATATGTATTTACGTGAATCAGTTTTCTCGGCACACCAGCCCGACAATAAGCGTTCATAATCTTGAATAATTATATGATGGCATGTGCCAAAAAGCCATTCAGGGAATACATCATTCCATGCCTCTGGCCAGCTGAGATAAAATTTGTAAATTATTGTAATGAACAGAATCAAAGTATCTTTTCTACTTACAGCATTTGATTAATGCAGCCAACCAACTGTAGCAGAATCTGGCGCATTGACAACTGCTGCACTAATGCATTGGGATCCTTCAACAGCATCGAGAGTGCGCTAAATAAGCCCTTTGACTGCAAGAACAGGCATAACAGCGTTGTTTGATTGTTCAAATATATTCTGCTCGAATAGGGCCTCGTATATCCGCTGAAAAGCTGTGCACGCGTCAAACGCTGAATAGAAACCTCACTGCACATGTAAAAAAAATAAACAAAGGTTAAACGATTCTTAACATTAAATAATTAGTTGCATATTACAAGTTAACTGGCGTATTGAGGGAAATTGGTGTCTCGGAAATCCAGACAAGTGTGTAGTAGGAGTTCAAGAAATTGACATTAGTTGTAATAGTGTAGTCGCTCTTAGAACCACTTCCATATAGAATGTACTGTAGAATCAAAAGATTTCGGCAAACGGCAAAGCTGACAAATAAAATTAAAATATATTATTTAAATATATTATCAAACTGTAATTTGATTCCCACCGTATCATTGCCATTTGCTTGACTGTCTCAGCGAGAATCGAAATTCCATATTCGCTGCCAAACAATGCTCCTGTCGACTGGAGAAACCTTGTGGACTTGGAGTAACCGCCTGAAAATTATGATTCCAGATTTAGCAGCAGTCAAAAAATGCACTTTACTTTATTCGAAATATACCTGCGGAGTCGGGATACGCATCTTCGTCGACAATGGCAAGGAAATCAAGCAGCATATTAATGGCTGCATCCACAATCGGGATCGATATCAACTTCTTTTTGAATTTCTCGACAGTTCCAATCGGCAGTGCGATTCCATCGTTATCATCGTTATCATTATATTCATCACTCTTTGTAATTTGAATCAACAATTTTGAAAGAACTTTATCGTCGCGTTGGTAGATTTTCTTTTCCATTTCGATTTTAATATCTTCGCTCAAAATCTTTTCCAATTGGTTGATGACCACCATTAGGTCAATAAACCCGTGGGCAGCTACAATATCGTTTCGGCAATAAGGTGCCACATATGATGCCACATCCGAGTTGTGTTCCCCGACAAGCATTAAATGTTCGAGCATTTCACATGGACGCAGCAACGCAAAGGATTGCCTTCGAATAATGCAAACAGCATCCATGGCACCCAGAACGGATAAGCCCGTTGGCTCAGAGAACTTGACATGATATTGCTCGCAGCAGGAGTAGAAACGATCCCAGAGTCTGGTCGCAATCTCCAAATACTCATCGTCGCTAACAACAAAGTCTTTCAGTTCATTTTGTATCTCATCCTCGACCGTCTGACAGACCTGCTCCTTGAGCATACCCATTGTTATCTGCTTAATATCAAACTGCATGTTAGCGCGCATGAACATCTGTGTAAAGAAAATAACCATAATTAATTTCTCATCGTTAGACAGATATAACTGTGAGCTTACATAAAGTGCCTTGGCGATCACGTTAATATCAAATCGACCCGGATGAAATATATAGGAACAGTATGCTTCTCGTGGGTCGACACCTTGCTCTATGGTGAGGCAATATCGATCCGGTGGAGGCTCCAATGCAGCAGACACCCATTTAACTGACTTGTCTTCCTCTAAGAAAATTGCCGACACATTGAATTCACCCTCAGCATTGCTCCACAATGTCCAAATATGCGAGCGAGTAGCATCGAAGTCAGCTAAATCCATTTCAGGAGCTGGCACCTTATGGCGCAGCGTCAAGCCTACAGTTTTAGTGTTCGCGTCGTTCGCTTGATTACAAACAATGCTCAGACAAATGAATTCGGATTCCTTTTCATGCGACAAAAATACACAGAAATTATGATCATCTATTTTACGTAGCAAACTGTTTTGTGCTAAATATACAAACAAATAATTAGATAAATATGATTACATTTTTAGAGCTTATAAAACTTACGACCCTGAGCACCTTGAGAGTCGACACATGCATAAGAGGCAACACTCTGTAAAGTGGCCACCGACCACAATCGAAGCTCGTTATTTCTATAAAGAACCAAGAGAAACATTTCACCTTCGATACGACTAAATGCCATTGATACAGCTCCCTCCAAACTTTCGCCTCGACCACTGCAATGGAATTCAATCACTATTTATTTAATTAGTTATCTACTTCAAGACTTACGTCAGGGCGCCTTTAAGGTTGCTCAAAAAACGCGGCATTAAATGTGACTCTTTGATTTCATGTGAAACCGTGCCGCCCGTTCGACTGTTCATAATATAAAGCATAAGTTTTGAATGATAGTCGACTGCAAAAAAGGCCTCTTCTTTATCTTCCAACATATCGGAGGCTGCAAGATGTGGCACATTGATAGCCATGGTTCCATCTAGCACATAGAATGTGCTGCGGTCCTTCAAGAATGCGGAAGCATCATAAAATATGGAATTCCTATGCGATTCGGGTGAAATAGATGATGATAATTTTGTATTGTCCGTGTGCAATGGAAACACAATCCTATGAATGCTGCTGACGGTCACCGCCAACAGATTGACGGTGTCTCCCTGTTCGGCGAGCGAGACATTTAGAATCGCGGAATCCGTAAAGCGTAAACGAAGGTGGTTTCTCAGAAGCGATACATCTAAGCTAACTTCAGATAGTTCCACGATATCTTGATATGTACGCCTGGAATAATATGCATCCGTTAATCAAATATGTATTACATGTATTTAATTATCCAAGCAATGCTTACCAATAAATAAAGCGATTCCTATTTTGGCCATTGGTCGAAAAATTGTAGCAATAGCTACCCGACTTGCCAAAAGTCTTGATATCCTGCAGTGTACTTTGTGTACCTATTTCAGTCAGAAAAAAAAATACATTTAGCATTATTTACGAAACCTCTCTAAGGCTCCAATGGAGTGGTACCACGCAACGCACCTGTATTTATTTCGACTTCTACCCACTCCTCGGGGTTTATATTTTTAGGAATAACTTCCCGATAGCTCATATTAGATTTTGTGTTCATCGTAAATTAAAAATGCAATGCCAAATATTGGAAATATCTCGCAGATTTGCGGTAGCCGGCGAAAAACACGCGCGACTTATCGTTTGCTAATGTTATCGATTGCGTTAGTGATGGCAAGTTACTATCAATGGGACTCGATTTGAATATTTATCGAGTCACAGTTCCGTAGTAATTCCAATAACATCGAATGTATGTGTGGTAAATTAAAACTCAGAATGATTGCTATATTCAGTAGCTTATACTAATTATTCCATTGCCAAAAAATTATATATAAATAACCATATTCGATATATTGCTCACTATGGAACTAGTACCCCTTACGAGCATCACTGGTTAAATTACGAGTAAACACTGTTAACTACAGTGCTCGAAATGTTAACACAAGGCACCAAAGCATGTGCCGACTTGTTGTTAGTGAGTTGCAAAAGTTATTTCGCTTTTGATCTAATAAAAACATGACAGAAAATATGCAGAACACGGATACTTTATCTCAAAATGAGGATGATATGCTCATTTGCCTGCCTGGAGACCGTCTGTGTCGCGTGGAGGACAACATCGTTGTAGGTCAAGGCACATACGAACAAGGGGGCTATATTTATGCCAGTAAATCGGGAATTATTAATATTGACGAATCAAATGAAAAAGTAAATATAACGGCTAATTTATGTGAACATTAATTTAATCCATTTCCATTTCAGTGCCAAATTGTAAGTGTACACAAGCCTGGCTTCCATTTGACCATTCCGGCAACAGGAGATGTTGTCACAGCTCGGGTTCTAGTGACGACACCAAAGTTCGCCAAGTGTGCGATATTTTGCGTGAGGAATGTGTTACTCGAGAGCAGTTACCGCGGTCTGTTGCGCAAGGAGGATGTCCGCGAAACGGATAAAGATCGTGTGGATATTTACAAGTCATTCAAGCCCGGCGATGTCATATTGGCGCGCGTTGTCAACCAAATGGAGCAATCCTTTATGTTAAGCACAGCGGAGGCAGAACTCGGCGTGGTGGTGGCCTATGCTAGTGATTATCGGAAGAATCGAATTCCCATGGTGCCCATTGGTTGGAGCGAAATGCAGTGTCCCCAAACGACGATTAAGGAGCCAAGAAAGGTGGCAAAAGTATTGCCCGAGAGTTCAATTAAGTCTGAGAAATAAAACAATTATTTACAGAGTAAAAATATCTCATTTGATTCAAATATCATATCAGCATCTTGCTTGTCTTTCTATATAAAATTAGAAATTTTAATGTTAACCTATTGAAAGGATTTTTGTATGCAATTGAAAGAATGTATTCTTGGATCTTCACTTTAAGCAATTCTTTTTGCATTCCTTTTCGGAATCAAACAGATTTTTTGTGCCCTGGCATCCTCCATAAATAAAAGATTCGCACAGTTTTTTTGCCTTTATAAAGCGCCACATTGTAAACATCGCTCTACAAGGACCTGTTTTACTTGGTTCGGCGTCGCATATCTCTGATGGATAGTATGATTATTTTGGTAGCCGTTAACTTAAGTGACTTACTTACTCGCATTATAAGAGTAGCAAACATGAATAAAAAGTAGAAGGATTCCAATCATAGGCCAAACGTAGCACTTCATTTTAATTTTAAATGTAAATTTTCAGGAATTCTTAATTTTGGAATTGTTGACAAAACTTGTTTGCCTACTAACAATCAATTGATAGAAACTGACGTTTTCTTTGTTCATATGGCTTGGGTTATTCCAAAGCCTTATCGTTCAAGTGGGCATGAATCCCATGGTCAATACAGAACTATTGCAAAAATCAAGTGCCAAGCTTTACACTCTATAATTGTTGAGCAAGATCAATTATAACGAATGTGCCGTGATTTTTTTAAATATTGTTAACTTTGGAAAAAGAAAATTCGAATATACAGGGACTTACCAACACAAATTTCAAGCACAGCTCGCCGCCCTGATCAAGAATATATATACTATACCGCAGCGCCTTCTCCCTACATCATATATTCTTACAAAACCATTATACCCTGATTTTCCCTTTTAAATGGTTCAATAGTAACGGTAAATTAGAAATGGTGCTTCAAATAATTTATATAATTACCGGATAATATTATAAGACCAGAACTTCTGATATTTAGAAAGTATTCATTCTATTGAAGAATTTCAATGACTGGTGCTCAAATTTAAAATTTGTTAAACATGTTGATAAATATTTGTATTAATACCCAGACGATTTCTGTAGTACCTTGAATTGATTAATTCGTCGTTAATCGCCTAGTCAAACTTTTGTTATATTGCCAACCGTAATCAATTAATTACCCAATTTAATGGCCCTTTGACTCGACTGTTCTGATTGTCTTTCAGAAAGGGCCAATTTATGGGGCAAAGCTATAAATAGTTCTCGTGCAGAGCATAAAACAAATACCATTAGGAATTTGTCAATTCGGTGCTAAATGCAATAACAACACGAATTATGCTGCCAGCCAAAATGGAAATGGAATCGCGTGCTCGGGCATTTTAGATGGCTATAACTAATTCAAGCCTTGTATCTCAGCGCAGGTAAGTAGGTCCGCAGGGTCAATGACTAAGTTGATGGCAGTGTTACAGGTGTGTGCACAACAAAAAACGGCTTAAAACATACCCACGCGTGCTCCCTCTCTCTCTCTCTCGCTCTCGCTCTCTTTTCAACAAATATGTTGCAATGGACAGGGAAATGGACAGACAGCCAGCCAGCCAATCATTGTTTGATCAATAAGCAGCACAACTTGTTTTGGCCATTACGATGCCGGTTAATATTCAATTGAAAATAAATAAAACCAATATGATATTCAAATGAATCGCTCGGCAGTCAGTAGACAGTGTCTTAGCCTTCCAAATGACACTAGGGGGCCTGCCCGACTGAGGCTATGTGTCAGCCTGGAAACTGCTCATTCACAATACAACTACAGAGAGGGCAACGACAACGAGAACGGCAGCTCCGGAAAAATGGTTCAGATATCCCAAACCGAGGAGGACATTAAAATCTCCATTGAGTTGAATAGGCTGGTCACTCGGAAGCCAGATGTGGTACTCCTGCCGCAGTACATAAAGTTCAACAATCCGCCGATATTCTTTGAACGGCATCTAGCCCAGGAAATTGATGAAATGGCCAGCTACTGTCGCATCTTCAAGCACGAGGCGAGAATTGTGCTCGTCAAAAAGCATCTGGGAATTTGGCCGGAACTGTTCCAGAAGCTGGACAAGGAGGCGTTGATGAAGAAGCGGCTGGAAATCGCCGATCTGATCGTGGAACGCAACAAGAAACGTGACGAGATGGCTTCGGAGCGCTACGAGCACAAGCGCCGCGCCGAAATCGAGAAGGAAGTCAAGCGTGAGGGCGACATTAGGGATCGCGTCAAGAAGTTCCAGGAGACCTCGCGCCAGGAGGCACTCATGGTGGGCGTGCGTAAGGAAACACATGTCAAGCCCAACAGCTCGCTGCATGGCAACAACTCCGCTGACAACGGCAACAACAAACAGCAGCCGGCAGTGGACGTGCGCCAGGCGACGCCGGTGGTGCGATATCAACCACCCCTCGCGATGTCAGCAGTGCGTGGCAATGGACGCATTAGCGTGAGCTTCTCCAGTCAACACAAGATGAACACGCCGAAGCGCGAGTCCCAGGAGGGTGTCCAGATGCCGATCACTATACACGACAAGCTGAATGGGAATCCGCCGGCCCGGGAGAAGACTCCAATGGAGACGCTTGACGAGTGAAGCAGCATTTACAGTTGAAAATTATAGGTGTGTGTATGTGAGTGGGGATGTGTGCTTGAGCGGGGGTACAAGTGTGTGGATGGGCATGCATGTGTGTGTGTGAAACATTTCCAACTGATTAACTGAAAATAAATGTACATTTTATGTCATAGATGTCAACTATTGCCGTTTGAAGGAAGCACTAGCCTTAGCTTGTTTTAATTGGAATAGTTTTATTTTAAATTAGATAAAATATACAACAATTATTACATATGCATATCCATTATACTGTTTAATAAGCTTTTCAAACAAAAATTAATAATTATACACGTTCGCGTACCTTTTCATTAGAGTGTTTCAGTATAGGTTATTATTTAGAAAATATTTATATACTTGCATATGTATGTAAGATTAACGGTATATACTTTATATATTGCAATTTCATAGCGTGTGTGTAAAATGCTTTCGACTTTGCTTGGAGTTATACGATTCAATTAATTCCTATATTTACAAACTTTTCAATTGTCATTTTGTTTATTGTTAATTATCGTTTTTGTATTCGAGTTCTATAGTGTTGATATATCGGTTTAATATCCAAAAAAGCAAGTCTATATCATCTACTCTATTTTATTTCTTTCTTTCGATTTCCAATTTGCGCTCTTCCAGTCCACGCCCACACCACATCACATCCTTGACGTCGGAGAATGGCGCGCATGGAAAAGAATTGAAGACAAGATTTAGCAATAATTATCCTTATTGGCATCCTGCATCAACGACACGAGTATTATTCCCTCACGAGGCTTAGGCTTAGCCATGTTACGAATATGAATCCATACAAATAGCTTTATATATAATATAAATATGTTAATTGAAATCAAAAAAGATCTCATATTACATATAGCTGTGTGTGTATATATATATATATCCATAATTACTCTTGGTATGTGTATATATGCGTGTAAATATGTACAATTCGATTTAAATTTTGATTTAACGTTTAGTATATAGTAGATAGGTATGTACGCATATCGGGATACTTTTATAAGGTATGGTAAAAAAAAGCTTTGGCGCTTTGTAGTAATCCAACTGGGTGTCCAATCATAACACGTCCTGCAACAGTTTTCTTTGGAATTACTTTTTCTTCTTGTTTTTAGCAATTTTATCCGGCTTAACCGAAGCCATCAGGGATCAAGCAGAGGTTTCATTGGTTTCCATCCAACCCTCGCTGTCATCTTCACTGTCGGAATCTTCCGACTCCGACAGCTCAATGGCCACTCGCCTGGCCAAAATCGATGCCACATCCAACATTGCCGTATTGCGTTCAATTTCCTTCAACTCCGACTTTTCTACCTTCCGCAATATAATGCCTGTAATGGAATATATTTATTATTTAGGAGAGTCCTGAAGGCCCTGTAAGTTCCATTATGTTACCATCTCGAATAGCTTTCATCAAATCGTTGCGTGGATCGTGGAATGGCGCCTGTATCTTTTTAGCACTCACAATGTGTGAGCCGCCATTTGGCTGGCAAAGCTGTAGTTCCCCATTGGCCAATGCCTTGGGCATAATTTGGTGTGGATGCGACTGCATTTGTACTGCACCGAGACCACCCTCCTCCACTGGCGGTGGTGGTGGCGGTGGCGGTGGCGCTACATTGGGTGGCGACATTTTTGGTGAGTGCTGAAAGAGAGAAAGTAAGCCGTGATATATGACAAATCTAGCATGGCTGATCTATAGTGTACACCCACCTGATCGGGCACTGGAGGCGGCGGGGGAAAATCGCTCAACGAGTTCAGCTGATTGCTGTTTGTGATGCCCATGCTATTGAAAGTGTTGCTCAGCTGCGCCATGACCATATCGTTGGCATTATGGGCACTGTTGCTGGGCGCCATCTGCGGAGAGCCAGCTCGCGATGTGCTGTTCGTGCGGCCCAGTAGCTTAGCTGCCATATGACCGCTGGCCATGCCGTTCATGCCCGACATCGGCGACACCACATCCGGCACTGGCGGCGGCGGTGGCAACGCGTCCCGACTCGTCGACATGCTGCGTCCGCGCGTGGGCGTATTTGCATTCGATGCAGTGGGCGTGCCGCCGCCACTGCCATTCGATGGTGGCGCTGGTGGCGGCTGCGATGGTCGTGGCTTGGTGCGCGATGGCGTCCCCGGTCCATAGATCTGCTCCGGCGACATTGCGCCCTGCCCGCTCTGCCCATAGATTCCATGCGACTGATGGTAAAGTGAGCTGTCGTACAGCTGTTGTTGCTGTTGCTGCTGCTGCTGCATGTGCATGTGCGACGCTGCCGAGATGCCATTGGTGCCGTACGCAGCCGCATATTGATTCGCCGCTGTCTGTGGCGTGAGTGGCTCGTAGCCACTGCCATCGATCTGCTCCGACTGGTAGCTGCGCCGCAGCTCAATTGAATTGGGCCGCAGGGGGCGACTGTCGTAGATGCCCATGTCTGGAAAGTAACCCAAAATTATTATTAGTAAGCTCGGTTGGGAATCGACAAAGAAAACATATATAATAAATAAAATATATCAAAACGAGAAACTCCAATGATAAAACGGATAAAACGTATTAAGAATACACATAAAATTGCAAAAGAGAACAAATAATTGCAAGCAAAGTCTGTATGTATGCGAGTCTGCGAATAAAATGAGCTGCGTATTAATTAAAATTAGTCAAAATGATTAACGCACAGGGTCAATTAAAGTGCGTTAACTAGATAAGACCAAGAAGTAAGGCTGGGATTGTTAGCATTGAAGCAATGCTTTGAAAAGTTGCTAAATATATTTTAAAACAAATTTCAATTACATCTAAATGCCGATTCTGTTTTTTGCGCTATTCCCAGCCCCCTTTGAGCCTTATGAGTGTAAAAAGAAAGAAAAATGGCAGAATTAGAAAGTTATTCCATTAAATAGAATAGCTAATATGCCCAGCTAAGCTCCTGGGCAGGAAGGTGGGGAATTTATATGCAAATTTGAGTGTAGGATTAGAGGGAGTTCTAGAAAAAACTTAATGCTAATAGTGGCTAGCTATGGGAGCCTACGGCGTGTTCATGTTTATAGTTCTCTAATGAATTTCAGATTTTGCAACTGCTTGGCCAATGGGTGATCTTCGACTACTATTATTAAGCGATTGCTATCCACAACAGCTTAGTAACAGTAGTAGAGCATAATTTTTTGCTTTTTCCTATTTAGGTTGATTGGATATCAATCCTGAATAAAATTATAAATGTTCATACATGGTGCTTTTATCATATTTATCGTTAATGCTGTTGTTGTTGTTGTTGTTGCTGTATATCTGCGGAACCTATAATCAAAATGCCTAGACAGAGCAAGCTAAGTACACACGGAATGTACACAAAGGAAAGATAAGTACATAAAGGGAGACTAAAGTGGCAAGTGATAGTAGTTAGATACGATAGAAGTAGATGAAGGAACATTTATACATACAAACACAATCGATTTAGTTGTGTTTCGTATTTAATCTGTTGAGCTGACCTGTTATAGCGATAGCCGTTTGTTTTGCTAGATTACTGTTATTCTCCAAATGTGAGAGCATATTATAGGGCTTAACAGAATCTGGAAATGAGATGATCATGCGGTGTTTCGTTTAAACTACTTAAAGTACAAATATGTATACACAGACTATATAGTTACAACAACAAATGAGGTTAAAACATATATAAACAGATTCAATAATGAATCGATTCAATTGGGTTCTTAGCTATGATAATGTCTGAGCTTCGTTCCTTTCGAGAGAGCTCCATCGATTGAAAGGTCTATTTAATGTATTGCATTTGGTATGCATGCACAATATTAATCAATTGTTATATTATTGCTTCAAAGCAAAGATTTTAGAAAATCAGGACAGCTAACAGCGGATTATAAATTTATGTATTACATTGAGCCAATAATAATAACCGCAACTGATGCATTTGTGTTAACAGTTTCGAAATTAACAGTAGCTTGGCTACGTATTTTCTTTTACATTGTTTGCCAAGTCTTTGCAGTGTATGCTAGCAGCCATCGTTAACACTGAAGATTAGTTACAGTGGGTGTACAGTGTTAAGAGTCAACATTTGCATTTTCTTGATTTGTTAATTAACATATAAAGTGTATGTTAAGACGTGTAATTAACATAAGCTTGATAAGCTAATTAACATTTATCGCAAATTTCATTAGTATTTGGTTACTATATTAAATAACATATGCATCGAATATTGAGAGTTGTTATTATCATTTGCATGGTATGTTGCATAACATATGTACAGCGTCTTCTAAAAGTCGTAATCATGTCCTTAACTTGTCGTGGTAATTTAAATACCATCTACGTGTCTGTTAAGATTCATTTAAAACTTAAGTAACATCTGCAGCGTATGTTAAGAATCGGCTTTAACATCAGCACTATCTGTTAATTAACAATAATTATAAATGCAAAGACTCGCCATTTGCTAACAGCATTTTGTAACATATACAGTGCATGTTAAGACTCGCGCTTAACAATATCTTGATTTGTTAAATTGCATTATTATTGTGCCATTAGTTGATCTGGAGTATAAGAATAGTCGTCTTTAATTCTATAATGATGCTAGATAGATGAAGTGATCAGGAGAAGAAGAATAATAATGTACTCTATACTGAAACTGATGTTTTGAAAAATGTACAAATGAATGAATCATATCGATTTGGAAGCTCTTGGCAAGCTTTGCAAGTAGCAAGCGATTGCAGGAAATTCAAATTACATGAAAACTCTTTAAGGTACATACAAATTTGGATTAACATTTTGTGAATATTAAAACCAAAACGAAAGCCAAGAAATGCGCGCAGTCGGTGACGTTTTGAGTTTCAAGCTTCGATCTGCGGGGCTCTAATGTACCGTACCTACTTGATATACACCATCGATATTCGCCGGCTGTTGTTGTACGGGCCTGGCTGGCCTTCGACGTGCCAGCGTTCCCAGCTGAATATCGCAATCAGCGTTTACAGTTTGGATTTCGATTAGCTGAGCTATATGTGCATACAGTAATTGGGCGTTAATCAACATGATTAATACGATGTGGGTATAATTAGAACAAGTACGTAGCAAATACGCAATGCTCTGATCACACACTTTTCAGTACAACGTTCAATAGATGCACCCACTGTTAAGTAACATTTCATTCACACAATACCATTTCCTTGACATGTTAGACAACGTAACAGTGGCCGTTAACATATCGAACATTTCAAGCTACTTTATGCTACAATTGACATGGTAGTAGTGCAGCAAATAAATGCAAGTCTTTCTGAGACTGTTCTTTCAGATTCTGATTTTTTGACCTAAGCGCCTACACCTACGCCCGATGTTATTTATGGAAAACACGTCTACTTACTGCCATATCCGGCCTCTTCATTTGGCATTGCGTTGGGCGTGCGATAGATAACATTGTTGGGCATCAGAGTTTCGCCATGGCCCAAGGCGATTTGTCGCTGTTTCTCGCGCGTATTATGCGGAGTTCGAACACGTTTGTTGTGACGGTTGTTTTGGCCGCCACCAGCGCCTTCTTGTCGTGGTCGATGCGTCTTCTTGCCCTTGTCGTGCATTACGCGCTCCGTATCCTTGATCATCTCTTGTCGCCACAGCTCGAAGAAGTAATCGGGATCCGTGTAGAACTTGAGCCCGTCCTTGCCATCATCACGATAGACATTGAGCTTATCCAGCGGCGGTGGCTTGTCGCACTGGGCATACGTCTCCAGCATGAGGGCGGGCATTGTGGACCGTGAGAAGATCTGCTGATCGAATACCTTCGCCGACTTGAACGCCTTCTTGCGTGTTATATCTGTGAGAGGCACTTCCTCCACGGTGCTGTCCAGCTGGGTCACCTTTATAGCCAACCGATCAATTCGCGCCTGCAACGAATTGGCTCGGTCTCCAATGTTGCCCACATCCCGCGCTAGTTCGCCAAATACGTCCTCCGCATGTTTCGAGAGCGACGACAATTGCCGTATTATGTTTGTGAGAGTGGTATTTGTGACTGTCTCCAATTCCACGGACTGCAGCTCATCCTGCTGGTAAACGGATCGCGCGACATGCACGGGCTCTATGGATCGCTTGGGCAACGGCATGTTTATCTGCTAGATCCGCAAAAGTCCTACAACTAAGCAGCTTTGGCTTCGGCTAATGCCTTTTCATCGACTGCAAAATTAAAAGAAAATACACATATTAGTTATTACTAAATTAGTTTTAAATTATTATTCGTTTATCACTAAAGTATTCTCTACAACATTTGATTATCAGTCGCACTTTTGTATTTATGAACGCAGTTGTAAATGTGTATATATAACATACATAACAGTTATTTTTATTTATAGTAGATTTCAAGTGTGGTTGCTAACAGTCGTGTCTCCGTCAAAGTAATTAAATTTGTGCATATTTCTTAATGACGGCACGTGTTCACCTGGCACTGAGATAAACAAGTTCTAATTCTTTTTTTTACTTTAATTCCGCTAAGTTACACGAAAAATCCGCCCCTTTGTTCGTAACCAGAAGTGCAGTCCGGGCTTATTGCACGCAAGCTTTTCTTTTAGTTCGTTACGCTCCATAGATTTAACCAAGTTTCTTAACTGCAACTGAGGCGAAATTGATAGAGAACAACTACGAGATGGAAAAACTTTTGTTTTATTTTATATTTAAAATTAAGTGTGATTGACAAGATCAATTGTCTAAACCAAATAACCGGATATTAAATTTACTATAAATATTTCTTAAACTTAATCTTCATATAACCAGACCTTCATATGATAATATATATATATGTGTATATGAACATTATAAAAAAAAAAGTATATAACGTTATTTGTCATACACTATTTACTGCACGATTCATGATTCGCTTTAACACCGGCCCAAGGTGTTTTGCACAGGCCAAAACACCCTCTTATGTGTGTGTGTGTGCTTATGTGCGTGTCTGAGAACTTTAAAGTGTATTCAATTGTAAATTTGCCAGCTAAAAGAGCCAATCGTCATTTGGCGTGGACCACACCCACCAGATATGAACCGAAAGTGTGATAAGCCCACAACAAGCACTCACTCCTTAAGCATATACATAATAGAGTCTTATAATCGCAACTGCTTGCGAACGCTTTAGTTGCTTTTATCATTCGTCACTGCCACCAAAAAAAAAAAGTTGTTGCTTTAATGCCAACTGGAGCCCAAGTTGTCAATATGTCTCAGTGTGTGTTTGTGCACATGCATGTACATTCATACATATATTATACACACATACGTAGTTGTCAAAGGAAGGCTACACACAAAACATTTGGATTAAAATTCGCACACACACACAGACTCATACGCGCGCACTAAATTGTATATTACTTTCAAAAATTATCAATTTCCTTTGCACAGTGGCAAGTCGTTAAACTAGATAGCACTAAATTTCATTTGGTCTCCGTCATCCCCTCTCAACTCACCTCACGTCACGCACACTTTTCACTCACTGCACAGCAATATTGGATTAGGCCTTAGCGGTAACATACAATTCAAATATCTTAATGCAATTTGTGAAAGTTAAATGCTTTATACTTTACACTCAATATGTATATTTTTACTTTTTCACTTCTTTGTAAATTTTTGGATTTCCACACCTTTATTGTAGTGGTGCACAATTGCATTAACACTGGATTAATCGATGTGCAATCGAATAGATGGGTCAAAATTTCAAGTTGGAATTACAGAGTTGCGTCTCGATACATTTAATCAATAATTGTTCACTTGTAAAAATTTAAAACTAAGTTAAAAGTATTATCGAATTAATTATATAAATAAAAATAATTTAAAATATAGCATATGTTTATATATATATATGTATACATGTATACATTTTCATTTTAATGTCTGATAGTTATCGATAACATATCGCAATAATGAACGAGCAGAACGACCCTGTTTCATTGCATTCTTAAGACGTAAGGTTTCCACATATAACTGCAAAATTTTGTAGCCGCGAAATACATAAATTACTTATTGTTTTTAGATTCAAATACAATGGCTGGCGTTGCGACAAAAGGATCCAGTCTCATTAACAGTAAGTTCATTACTCCCGCAGAGTTTTTGCAATATTTTGCAAATGTCGGAACTTATGTAATGTTTCATTATAACAGGGCTGCTTGTGCAAGCAAGACCACAGTTGGACGTCTTTCTGAAATACGCCAAAGTGGAACTAACTCCACCAACTCCAGCCGATATTCCAGCTATTCGCCAAAGCATTGGCAATATAATCAAGGGTGCAAAGACCGGATCTTACAAGAACCTATCGGTCAGGGAAGCATGGCTTAACACCCTTGTCACCGCCGAGGTTATCTTCTGGTTCTACATTGGCGAGTGCATCGGCAAGCGTCACCTCGTTGGCTACAAAGTCTAAATTTACAGTTACGAAAACTTAGCGAATGACAAATGAATTGTCATCCCTAACGATTATGTATGTAAACGAATAAAATTTCAAAATTAAATGTATTCATAATTTTGCGATTCAATGCTACTTTAAAAGACGCCATAGTTCGACAATTTTTCCGCTTGTATAACATAATATCGTGTAAACTGAGGAGATTCAAGTGTGCTTAAAATATTTAACACAATATCCCAACCATCTGAATTACAGCAGCCAGAAGCTCCACATAATAGAAAAAAGGAAACATTTGCAGCTAATCAAATAGTTCCAGTCAGCCATATGAATGTAGTCAAACTATTTTTGGGCTGTCAGAAAAATAACTTAATTTCGTTTGCTCAATTTCAATTTATTGTATTCACTTAAATGTCTGAATAATTAGATGTGTTCTTGATGGAGTGTTAGTAACATCCTTGGATGAATAAACTTAATTTGAAACAATAATTTGAACATAAACTTTTCAAAAATACAATTTAAGTATCAATTCTTGATAAAAATCGTAATAGAAATTAAAAAATTAGTAGGACTTAAACACAACATTACCTCTAATAATTCAATGCTGGTTAACATAATGAAAGTTAAAGATAGTAGAATTTCTTCTCTAGTGCATTCTGCGGTATAGCATGCAGATGAGAACCAACAAGCGTAGCCAGTTTCTTAGCATATTGGCAAACAGCTGGCACCCGAGTGGTGCCCGACCAGTTGTAGTACAAATGGCACATTTTGTACGTTAGCTTTTGCACCTTATCGGGACTAAGGCCAATGTTGCTATATAGTACATTGTAATTAGTTGGCGACACTGTGCCCTGACGCACCGTCTGCGACACAAGGTAAAAATCATAACGTTCGGGCAACGTGACCACGTCGTCAACGACAGTCCCTGGTGGTGGATTGCTTCTATTGTCGAGGAAGAATCGTGTATTGGATGATTTTGTGACCACAATGTATGCGAGCATCGGAGGAGTTGATGACACCTTCTTGTATTCAAGGTTAAGCTTCTCGACAACATCTTTGACCTCATACTCGAATAATTGTCTCAAGGATCCCGAACTAACCCCATCGCGATAAAACACAATACGATTGGGTAATTTCTGATGCTCCAGTTGATATTGCCTCAAAGCTTTCAATATCATTGGCCACAAATTATTGGCCAGAACATCATAGGCACTGCACTCAGCGACTGTGCTAAAGAAAGTCGCATTTCGCTGTAAATCCATTGAGGCCACCAATGCTCCATATGCTTTGTTCCGATTGCTCGAGCATTTGGCTATATCAAATCCCATCGTCATTAAGCCCGACAAAGGCAGCTCGATCATCCAAGGGGTATAGCCGATTTTGCAATTCATTTGTATTGCAATTTTGGTGGCTACACTCAAGCCATTTTTGTTACACCTCTTGGTTACGACTTGTGTGGGTACAGCCCTATCTACACAGCCTCTCTTCTTTATCGCTGAGTACCTAAACAGAATATAGTCATATATCTATTTAAGTTCTGTAAGAGTAAAAATTAACGTTATGTAAATCATACCTTTCAGGACTGTCGCTTGGAACAAAACATAGAATTAGTTTTGGATCTTTTGTCGCACAATCGTCCAGAGCTTGAATATAGCTGCTTGTGCGATCATCATAGATCATAACTCTGAAAGCAAATGAGAATATGCTGTAAACAAAATATCAATACGTAGATGTATATCTAGTTACTCTCTAGGACAACTAATATGAAAGCCCATCCCCATTGCAGCACGATTCAGATTTGATAGCAGAGTTCTCAATTCAGATGAACAACGTTTCGGTGCAATTACAGCCCATCGATCCAACCCACTTCTAGGCGTTGTCAACATCCGTTGATTACGAAAGTGCCGAGTCCAGTCAGCAGAGTCTCCAGCAGATAATCTATGTAAAGGAAGATTATTTTAATTGACAGCCCTGAATTTTAAATTACAAAACCCTAACCGTGCATTATCATTGAATACAATCTTTTGTGGTAAAAGTACACGCCCTTGGACTTCGATAAGTTTTTCATCCAGTTTCATATTCCAATCGGTCAACACCTTCACACTTTCCGCTGTTGTATGCAATCTTCTGTTGAACGTTTTCAAACGTTCAATACGTCTTTCGGGATTCATTCGTGTATGATTCGACATAGCACGCATGAGACTGTGAATAAATTGAAATACATTCATTCAAGAATTTTATTAATACTTATCTACAAAGACTTACTTATTATTGGAACGCATATTATCCGTGAGTCCAGTAACGCGACAGAGCTCGGGAATAAGGATTACAATTTCATTGGCGTTACTTTTTTGAGCTTTGTCCCTATTTTTAGATATTAGCAGGGGCTGATCGTGATCCCTTATGCGAATATTGTATTTCTAACAAACATATATTTATTTATTTAAGGATGAAATCCACATTTTCTTATTTGCTATTCTTACCTTTAGATAGTATTCTATAAAACTAACATCATTTCCCTTGCAGCTAAATGTGGCACGTGGAGTTTGTGTAAAGTCGACATCGTTAATGCGATAAGTTTTATTATTATAGTCCGTGAGAACTATTAATCCAAGTACATTCAGGCGAAACTCTTCCTGATGCCGTTCAGGTTTGCTCGATGTCCGGCGTAGTATATCGTAAACGGTTTCTCTGCGCATTACCTTATGTGTAATCTCGGCGCAAACTAAGATGTCCTTCTCGTGCTGTCGAATTGAGGTTTCGTATCCAGGCCAAAGTTCAATCGAGAACTCACCCAAAGAAACCTTAAATTTGTAGTAGTTTAGTTTTCTTCTTTAGAAAGTCGATTGGCAATTCATTAATAACTTACTCGTGCATGGGGATCAAAGAGATTGCGTCCGACTTGCTCCAAATTGAGACCCTTCATTGAGCGACGCAATATCAAATTTAAGACTTGTAGAAATCGTGGCTCAGCCGTCGATATATAACCCACGCACTTGATGGTAATTGTGTAATTGACACCCTGCTTTGAAGTGGCCTGCAGCACAGTAACATCTTTGTCGAATTTCTTGGTGGTAAAGAGCTGATTACCATCAAATAGGTAGCCTGTACCAAAGCTTTTTGCATGTTCGGATAGCACGCCGCAGCGCACACGCACTAGCTCGATCTCTGGAGCAAAATCCACATGATAGTGAACAATGCGCCATTGTGGCTTCGTATTCAAACGGAAATAGTTTGATAGCAACTTAATTTGCTTGCCATCTGAGCCTTGTTTTGTGACCACATCGGCTGGTCTTGTATTAACAATTTCAAAACGATCAATGGGTCTGCGATCGGATTTGTGTCCGCCAGGTCCACTAGGGTGAGATGATGTAGGTCCGACCAGATCACGAGAGCCACGGGATGCGCTAGCTGCGTGGGATGTCGACGCTGCATGTAATGTCGTAGCTGCGTAGGATGTCGATGCTGCATGAGATGTTGAGGGTGCATGGGACCTAGAAGTCCCACGCGAGGACGAAGCCTCCGATCTATCTCTATCATCTGATTTAAAACCATCCCCACGAAATATCTTGGGGCGCTATTTTAAAATGTCATTATTGAGAAATAATTATCAATACGAATTATCCCACATTATTACACAACTATTATTACAGTTACAGTTTAATTATTTTTTTTAGGGCGGATCATCAAATTACCGTTAAATTGATTAAATGAAGTATATGCTTTTTATGCCCAGTCTGGCAGCTTTGGCTTTTTCATGCGATAGGTGAAAGTTTCGATAAGTTTCGATAATTTGTGATATAAAAAAAATCGTTGGTTTCAAAATCAAAGACGAAGCACACTCAAAACTCTCTGTGTATATATATATATATATATATAATATATACTCAAGGGACCGACGATTTTACGTCGCTATACCCGGAAGACGCTTTAACCAGGAGCTTTTTTAATTTTTTAATCAAAACAAAATCAATTTATTTCAAAAATATGGTATAGAAACATTTTTGTGACATAGGCATTGCAGATTGTCTCTCTCTCTCTGTCTTAGTAGCATTTGTGTCGCTGTTACGCACACAAGTGAGGGTACTGATCATTGATAAATAGATAAATATATATATTTTTAGCAGCGCCTTTTTATGCTGAAATTTGTTATTATTTCGTTATAAAACTCTTTACTTCAATTGTCTTTTCTTCACAGTACACCACGCGTTTGTTTTTATATGAATTGAATACGTGAGTAGAACAACGTAGAAGAATACGGGAGAGTAAAAATGAAAAAATCAAACGGTTGTTACGATTTTCCTCATTGTACCACTGGTCAGTGATTGTACGCAGCAGAATTGAAGTGTACGCAAACTTCTGCCGCCTCTTTTTAACCTTTTATAAATATAAACAATTTTTATTTTGAGAAAGTAAGCGTATAAGCGCATCAATACAGTACGATACAAAGTATATAAATCATGTCTCAAGTTTTTATTTTCAAGTTCACTATTTGATTACAAAATGTTAAGTTTCTTAATGTTTTTGAAAATCTAGCAAATTTATTAAACACATGAAATTTGTTCTAAATGTAAATTTTGTAAATAATATATATGTATGTATGCAGTTTTTAGGAGCTTACGCTTACCGAAACGAAATTAAATTTCTAAATAAAATTATCTTCTGTTTTGACGGAGCTCTTAATTTTCTGCGATTTAAAAATATATATTACATACATATATGTACATAAATTTTTTTTAAGGACGCTATATTATCGTATTACAATATTTTCCACAAGCGAGTATGCACACATACAACTGTAAAATAGTCGCATCAGCAAATTTTACTCAAGTGGCTCAACTTTATGCTTTTGAGTCCGAGTGCAGATAACGGAATTTCGAGCGAGTAATGAAGACGCGATCGCGCTTGTGTGGTTGTATATGTGTGAGTACAAAAGTATTTGCATACATACATATATATGGCTTGCTTTGGATTTATGTATACACTCAAATTTGTTCATTTTAAATACATACATATGTATATATATATATATAATGTTTATATTGCAAGTTTAAAGCTTGCAAAAAACTTACCGGCTGTTGTACCGATTCAGGACTAATGTCGGAATCATTTAAGGGACGGCGACGACCCCGTTCTTGATCACCCATGGCGGACTTTATTTTATTTTTATTACAAAAATACTACGATATTAGGATCTCGAGACCCTTTCGCCAGAACACTTGAGATCCGAATGGTTTGGTGCTTTAATTCCTAAAACTGATAATACTAATCGATCATAATGTTAGCTTCGATTTTAAGATTGTCCTACCCACCGAAGCACGATTCCGATACATGAAGTTTTCGATTACACATATGAGCAATGATCACTGTTAAAAGACACAGGAGGTTGCGCAAAGAGCAGTCCCGTTACTTTTAATGTTAACTAACAGCTCTCTTGTGACGTCACATTTTCAGTATATATAAGCTAATTTCAATAGTAAATAGCTTAAAAATGGTCATTCACTAATTTTATTACCATACAATAAAGAAACTAAGTATATAATTGAACTGAGAGGCCTCTCGAAAGCAGCAATGATATGGCCAAAATGGCCAATATGCCAGCAGGAATGATTGATGAACATAGTTAACTGGGTTTTCGTCATCGGCATTGTTTATTTATGCCAATTTACCTACACATTCATGCCAAAATTACTTGATTCTCATACAAATTCAAACGCGCGCCCAGCGTTTTCTGAAAATGACGTCACGCTGTCAAATCATCTGTTCACTTTGAATAACCTACTATCACTCAATCGTGAGCAATGATAATACCATCAATTATTTTGCATTAAAATTAATAATTAATGGTAGTTGCATAGATATGTAAATTTATTTTTAATAAATTTAAATGCATAAATTTCGGAAACAATAACAGTTTTTCCTAGTTTAGGGAATTGGTTTGCTCCTGTTAATAACATGGTTTCAACATGTTATGTTTACAGATACTCATAATTCTCATAACATAATTCTGCTTCTTCTTCCAAATTAAGAAAAAGCGCAAACCGAAGGAAATAGTCAAAATCAACAAACAAATTAACATCCATCTAAAATGGATGATATTAAAATATTTCAACGTTTTCTCAAAGATGTAAGGCATTTAAGGGATTTTGAGTACTTTAAACATTTGGATCACAGTAGAATCAATAGAAATAAAAGAAGACAAATATGTAAAGTAAAACCCAGACGTCCGCGTTTCAACCCAATGGAAGAAATGAATGAAATAGAATTTAGAAAAAAATACCGATACACAAAAGAAAATATGAGACGGATTATAGAAATCGTTCGAGATGACTTAGAAGTTGACTATTATGAACCAATGAAAAGAAATCAAGTCCCAATAGACTTGCAAATTTTGTCGGCCATTCGATTTTTCGGCGGCACTGAGGTACATGCATATATACATACATACATATGTAAATAAATACATATCTACATTCGTCTCTATTCCAGCATCCACAGCTTACGGCTATGGCCCATGGTGTTAGCTTGCATACAATGGCCAAGATAACACGTCGTGTGGCTGCCGTGTTATCATCAAAAGCGTCGCGTTATATCCGGATGCCCGCAACCCTGTCCGAAAAGGAACGAATGATGCGTTCATTTCAATACCTTTCCAATATGCCCCAAGTAATTGGCGCAGTAGTGCAAACCACTGTGCGGTTACAGTTGGAAAATAGGGGTGGCTATAGTGGAACCGAGCTAGCTGCTACAAATGAGGAACTTGTTCATTTGCAGCTGGTGGCAGATGCCGAGCATAAGATTAGGGATTTGGATATACGTCTCCCTGAGGAACTAGGTCACAACACAGCGCCAGAATTGTTTTCGTTATCACGGATCAAGGAACGATTTGAACAAAATGAGTTCCGTGGTCGCATACTGCTTGGCAATGAATCGCTCTCTTGCTCCCACTTCCTCTTTACACCAGTTCGAAACCCTAAAAATAAATCCGAGGATCTCTATAATCAAGCCCATTCTGTAACCTATGCGCCGGCAGTCAAGTGTCTAAACTATTGGATACGCCGCTTCGGAATTCTCAGTAGAGAACTCTTAGGGACATTTGGCTCAGCAAAGCATACAATAACCGCTTTGGCACTACTTCATAATATGGCAATGGAGTGGAATGATCCTTCCATAGGTATTTCCCTTAAATCACAGTTTAAGTTGTGTAATAATATAAAAATAATTTTGTTTTTTTAGATTCTGACATTTCTCTACCCATATACAAACCTAACATTTTTTGCTATGCCAACGGTGCTACGATAAGCGAGGAGCAACGCAATCGAAACGAATTTATTAAAACACATTTTTCTAGCAACTAAAATGTATTATATGCATAGTGTAAGGATGATTAATTTAATATAATGTAGGCTCTTCAATTCAAATACAGTTGTCAGCAATTAGACTTAATATAACTTATTTCATAAAAGAAAATTTGAATTTTCATTATTAAAAATTAGCAATCTATAAAATAACAATAATAATCAAATAAAAAATTCATTTTACATACATACATATGTGGTGAAAATCAAACGGGCTCGCTGTTAATAAAATGTTAAATTAACAGCAGTGAACTATTCTTGTTCTTTCTTGCAATTATACACTGTTCGGAGCAAAGAACCACATTTATAGTTCACAACTGAACTACACGTGTTGAGGTTGCAGCAGGTTTTGAGTGTGTTTTGTTTTGTTTGCTCTATCTACAATTGATATTTACATCAAAATTAAAATACAATATTTCATAGTTATAAGGCACATTTAATACACACATAGTTAAACACCTACGTATACAAATTTAACAAATTTACTTCGATTTGGCAACAAGGAATAAAGTTTTAAACAGCGGTTAAAAACAGTTATTGTGCGTTTGTTCGGCATTCAACAACTTAAAAAAAAAAATAAACAAAAATTCTTAAAAAGCATTCCTTTTGTACAACGTTGAGATTTAGACTTAACATCCAAGTCCCAACGATTTATTTGCTATTGGAAATTTAGTGATTGCCCCTATAAAAGAGACCCGCAGCAAAATAGTGTGCAAAGGAGTTACAACACCTTGTCTGAGGACATGTTTGTGACCTAAATTCAACAACCCCCTATACAACCAGCTGATACCTACTTGCAAAAAGTAGCACAAACCATAAAGCGATAAAAAAAGACGTGAAGGTCATCAGAATTTGAAAGCGGTAAGTTTAAGTTTTAAAATATTGTGTATAATCGGACTTCTACATTTCACCGTGTGTTTATGTTGAGTAATAATAAATAAATCTGTTCCGTTTACATTAGTTGAGGCTGTACCATAACTGTGCGAGGGGAGTTTATAAAATTAATTTAAATTGTAGTACTGAAATACTTGAATTGACGGAAATTTTTTTTAAATATATACATATATATAAAATAAATTGAAAAAATGGAGAATAGTTTTGTTCCACATATTTTGATGGTTTTCGCAGCCAATTACAATATGTATATTTTCGAATTTCAATACATAAAACTGAAGACTCTGGCATTACGAGGAGGGTTTGAAGAGTTTTCGTAGACAATATTTAGTTATTTTCAAATAAGTTTAATTAATTTCTTTGTATGACAGCGCTATACTATATCTGATTCAATTCTATTTAGAATAGTTCTTGATTACTGATTGAGCTTAATATCATCAAATTAGAATTGAGGAATATGATATAAGTGTTTATATATAATTTAAATTATTTATGGAACCGTATATATGATAGCGTGGCTTATATATAAATATTTACTTGTAATCAGATATTACAACTTTTGTGCACTTCTCTCTATTTCGCCCTCTCTTTCTTCTCTTTGGCTCTGCCTCTCATCTCTCCTTATTCAGGTGCGTTCTTGTGTGTGTGTGTGTGTGTGTGTGTGTGTGCGTGTCTGTATACATATACGTGTTTTGCTGTAGCTTGATTAAGACATAAATAGTATGTTCATGTATAACGCTTCAGAAGTTTATGGAAAATCGCCCGAGATGCACCAGTCCAATCAATATTTGAATGACAACGGAATTAATAGCAGCAACAACCGCAATCACAACAACAACAATAGCAACGGAATTATCAACAATGAGCACAATTTGAGACATTGCAATAATGACAATGCATTTACATACTTTAAGAACGGGAGTGTCAGTAGTCCGATCTGGAATTTAAAGAGCCCCATCCGTGCATCCAACCGTAGTCCAGCGAAAACTACGAAAGTGTCAAGACAAATAAATAAATCCTACTATGCAGTACCTGTATCGGAACAAGGACCGTATTCCAATGCATACCCCAATTCGTTTGCACCGCGCAAGACGACGACGACGTCGGCGGCCAACAACAATAGCCACGCCTACCAGCCACTACGTCAACAGCCCGCAGAGTATTATAAGGCACCCGTCCAGCAAAAGGCGCGACATGGATATGGGCACAGTAATAGCGCGCCCAACAATCACGAATTGGCACGCTATACACAGGCATCCCTTGAAAAGGATCAACTCAAGAGGCAGCTAACGTCCCGAAGTACCTGCGAATATTTGGATGACGATTCGACGTACTCCCACAGCCATAGATCTGCGGCCGCAGACCTAAACTGGGATAATATGATGTAATTCTGCAAAGGCAATCCTAAAACCCAATGCTTGTATATCCTTATATATTTATTTATTTACTTTTTAATTGTAGACACACATTGTAGTCATTATTATTAGTATATTAGCTGTAATTTATGATTTTTACACACACACGCATACCGCCAACCTTTTCAATTGCATTTTATTTGTTGCATTTACAGTAATCTTTACTTAAAATAATGAATCTTTTTTTTCTTGTTAGCCCTGATCGTCAACGCTTTCAGTCAGCAGATCAGCACTACGAGCATTATTTTTCGTATTTTTACAATCGTGGCCCAGAGAAGTTGCACAAATCAAAAACAAATACGATACGTTCGTATCAAACACCAATGAGCTTAGTACAGGAGACAACGGGTAAACGCTCGTCGAGAAGGTCCGGAGCCCACAATGATAATAATCAAAATATAGAATACGATAGTTATTTACTGAAGGAGAACAATGAGCTGCCATTTGGCTATAATGATAGTGATTGGATAGACTTCCCCATCGATGGAATGGAGAAATCTGCAATTAAAATAGTTAATGCTAAAGATATCTACGAGCCAACGCCTCTCTGCGATGAACAGTATATCAATGAAACTATACCAACTCCGCGCCGATGCGTCAAACTGGGCGATATACACGAAATAAGTAATACGGGTGAGTCCGTGACAATTAAAAGCAATTTAGCAAAGAAAACACTCAAAGCCAATGAGCCGCTGCCGTTGCCCCGTCTGCCGCTGACGCCCAAGAGAGGTCGAGGCGGACAAGCAGCTGCTAAGAAGGTGCTGCCCACTGTCCATCGCGTCCTCTTGTACAATAGTCAAAGCCCACGCTCGGCACGTAAGCATCATCCGTCGTCTAATTTACGCAGCCAAAACGTAAAGCCTCAACCCAACCCTCAACCCAAAGGTCAAACTGCAGGCGCCGATCATGTCACGAACTATGTACTGGAGGAGCCAGAGGAGAAGAACCGCGACTTTCGCGATGCTGATTTCGATAACGATGATGATTTAGATAACAGTAAGTTGCATTAGCTATTCACCTGCGAATTCGATATAATTGTCCTTAAACTCGATTTCAGTCTCGAATTTCGATGATAGCGACACAGTGAGCATAAGCTCTGATACGGAAGATGGTTATAGGGCGCATGCGTATAAACTGACGCACTCGAGCGATCGCCTATTATCCTCACCCAAAGACTCTTCGACTCTGGTTTTTTCTCGGTCATCCGACGATGACCTTTGCAATCCAGAGTCCGTCTTAGTCTCCAGTCTCTTTCCATATGTGCCGCCCTATCTATCATTTTCGTCGAACACCAAAAAAGGACCCAACGTCCCGCCAGAGCTGCACAGGATCTTGAAATGGCGGGTGACAAGCATAATGCCAAAAGTCGTTCGGCTCATCTTGGCAAACAGTGGCATGCGCATGCTGAAAAGTAAATAACTGAAGCTGTGAATTGAAATTATTAAGTTTGAGTTGAACATTTCTATCCATCACAGAAACGAACGACTGGATGGGTGTGTGGGGCAAGCACTTGAAGTCGCCCTGCTTTAAAACGATTCGCTCGTATCAGAAAATAAATCACTTGCCTGGCTCGTTTCGTATTGGACGTAAGGACTCCTGCTGGAAGAACTTGCAGAGGCAGATGAGGAAACATAGCAACAGGGAGTTTGGCTTTATGCCACGCACCTATGTCATACCCAACGATCTTTGCGCGCTGCGTAAGCGTTGGCCAAAATATGCCCAACGTAACACAAAGTGGATTATAAAGCCACCGGCAAGTGCACGTGGTGCCGGCATTCGTGTGGTGTATCGTTGGGGTCAAATACCCAAGCGACGACCTCTCATTGTGCAGAAGTGGGTGAACAACAGATTTAATACCTATGGCTCTGTAAATATTCAATAATTTATTTTATCACTAGATACATCGAACGTCCCCTACTTATTAACGGCAGCAAATTCGACTTGCGCCTTTACGTTCTCGTAACCTCTGTCAATCCGCTGAGAGTCTTTATGTATCACAATGGTCTGGCACGTTTTGCTTCTGGTAAGATGCTTTCAATTTATTCCTATATATCATATTTAATGCCGTCCGATTCACAGTTAAATATAGCGCCAAGGCGGATACGTTAAATGATCGCTGCATGCATTTAACCAATTATAGCATCAACAAATTTTCGTCGAATTACTCCAAGAATGAGGATGTGAATGCATGTCATGGCCACAAGTGGACCATTAAGTCGTTGTGGACATATTTGGCTAATCGTGGTGTTTGCACCGATGGCCTCTGGGAAGCCTTGAGGAGTCTGGTGCTGCGCACCATTCTAGCTGGAGAGAATGGCATTAACAGCATGATAAGAGCAAATGTTGAGTCCAAATACAGTTGCTTCGAACTGTTTGGCTTTGATGTAATATTAGATTCGGATCTGGTACCTTGGCTACTTGAGGTGAATATCTCACCTAGTTTACATTCCGAATTACCTCTGGATGCCCACGTTAAGGCGCCACTAGTCCAAGGCGTACTCAACACTGCCCTCTACAATGTAAGCTGGCAAACCAAATATCATAGACCATATATAAATATATAAATCACATACTCTATATACACGCAGATACCACCAAAACTGAGCCAGGAAAAGCAAAGGGAATTAGCCGCTGAATTTAGTTTCCCAGCTGGCACACAAATGTGCTACGATAAACGTATGTACATTAACTATCTGTCGCGTGAAGAGAAAAACAAGCACAACACTTTTACACGGAAAAGCATGGAGCATCGCGAAGAGGTATACCACGAAAAATTTTAATGATCTATCCGTTTTTTGTAAATATATTTTTGTGTGTTTTAAGTACATCGATGCGATTCTCGAAAAGTTGACTCCCGATGACGTACGCTGCCTAATTATAGCGGAGGACGAATTGGCACGATGCACACCACTCGAACGCATCTTTCCTACAGATCAAACCTATAAATATCTTAAATACAATGACACTCCACGCTATTATAATCGTCTATTGGATGCTTGGGAGTCACGTTATGCTAATAATCGTACGGAAGGCATTGCCTTACTGCGCGACTATTGTCAAAGTAAATATCACTTGGAAGTTCCAGCTCCTCCTGCCAAAAAGGTAAGTTTCAAGCTGACTTACAGCAGCTATACTCCTTTTATGGGCCACACCACTTGAAGCCACCCACACTTCATTTACAACCGACACATACGAAAACCAACTGAAAGAGGCTTGCTTAAGATTTATACAAAATACATATACATATACATCACCTATATATAACATATTATATTCAAGATGAATATAAAAACAATGTTTAAAGTACGAACGTTGAAAACTATTTAATTACAAAAAATATTTGACTTGATTCTTGATTCTATTGAATTTTGAGGGCTGTTGGCGAGCTATTCAATCATTTTATTGGCGCTGTCGTGCTCTTTATTGTCGTAAGTTCTATCTGTTGACCCCATCATAGATACTCTCTCTCTACAAGTTGCAAATCCAAAAATGTATAACAATTTTAGGTAGAATCGAATCGTTCTCTATAATATTGAAACTATATTGTATGTGTAGAGGCATTTAACCGATAATATACTGACAATATATTAAACGTTTATACTCATAAGTCGTATATTGTGTGCTTAAGTATTATTATTATATTAAAAACTAAATTAGGTTTACGATTACTGGATTATCGACTTTATAGTTTGTTTTCAGATAAAGAAAAGATAGTTCTTATAACTGCTCTATAAATATTAAAAAGTAAACCGTTTGTTAATTGAAGATAGAGCTTGGCGAAATAAAAACGTAAATATTTCATTTTCTTTGTATACCCTAAACCCACTTCGCTGAAAATGGTATTCATAAGAATGCGTTGCCCTGACCAAAATCAATTGTAATCTCACAGCCATGTCTGATTGCTCGATCGCATAGGTGCTATTATATTGAAAACTACAAATAAAAATTGTATTTCGGTCAACAGTTTTTCGCTGGGTTCACGGTATCTACTAGTCGTGCTCTCCCGACTAGATCGCTCTTACTTATTTGGCTTTTGTTAATTTGGTGTATAGGTGAAAAGTAAAAATTAATGTAAGAAATGTAATTCAGTTGCAGTTGTTCCCGAAGTATTAAAAAAAGGAAACACGAGTAATCAATTGGATCTTAATATCTAATATATTCTAGCTATAAATGATTTGGATGTGTTTTCTATTTATTTAAGTAGAGATAGGTCCGCGTTGGTATGAAATAAATATAAACATATTGCATACTAAAAATTAAATGTATATCCATGTTAGTTAGCTAGTAAGTATTTTAAATTGTTTTGAGAAAGAAACTAATAAAACTACATTGAAATGGCTTTGTAATCATAAAGACAAGTTTAGGACTTGAAGGACACTATTTTCCAGGTCGGAATCGGTATAAAATATTTCATATAAATATTATATTCGAAAACTTTTTCACATTCTTAGTTGTGGTTTTTAGAAAATAGTTTTTGACACACACACTATACTCAACAATTACACCTGAAATATCTTAGATCTACCACTTTTATAAACTAAATCACATACAAATATACTACAACGCACTAATGAACCAATTTTTTTACTTTGTACTTATCACAAGGCTGCAAATAATTAAATTCACATTTGTTTATCCCACTAATGATTTGTTACTCCTTTATATAGCTAGAGCTAGAATTTATCGTAGCAAAAATATAATGCTTAATTATAATCTTCATTTTGACAAAAGTTTTTTTAGCATTCATAAACTTTGAATTTTCAAAAACATAATTTGCCGATCGTTTCTAGATGATCATATCCAACTTATGGGGTCATGAGAATAAATTGACATTCAAAATATTTATATGTTTTTAGTTTTTTGTTAGATTTGCAGCCTTATTAAGTAATCATATTTTTGCCTCTCTAAACTCGACATAATTAGATTTTTGAAACAATTCGTACTGGAAATCGAATTGATCCATTAATCTTTATTATTTACAACATTTGTGGTTATCATCGACATAATGCTTTTCACACAATTCGTTACGAACTAAATTTACCTTGATTCAACTTTCTATCAATGTTTTGTAATTGTAAAATTGCAGGACTACTTCATCAAATTAATGAGATGGATTTTAAAGTGATAAAACGCTGCAATCGGCATTTGATATTGGTCTTTTAGTAATTAAATAGAAATCGTTTTTTTTTTTCTTTTTCTTTCGACTCGATCTGCACGTGTATATGTATATATGTATGTGTGTATATATACAAACTATTGTACAATAGTATTAAGTCAGTTATATCTGTAATACTTGAGATATATTTTTCGTTTTACATTGAAAGTGAGCGTGTATCAAAAAACATATATATTATATATATATATATATATATATATATAATTTTTAGCAATTTAGGTAAATGTTAATGTTTATTATACGCGCAGGTATTGTGCATACGACTGTTCCAAATTCAGATTACATACAGGGTCGATATATACATATATATACATAATTATTGATCAAAATTGTTATTTAAGAAGCAAACCTGTGATTTTATTTAATTTGTTGAGGAGATGTTGCACCAGACCCTCGTAGATAATAAGTAGAACATTACTAGACAACTCTTATTACGTTCAACTATGCCATATTAGTATTTCCATTTATTTAATCCCAGTTTTGGTTAGTTCCCATTCAAATCAATTTTATGTTTGTTTCTGTTTCTGTTTTTTTAATTCGTCGAAAAAGAATTTGATGTCATTGAAATAAAGTGAAATGAGTCAGAATCTGAAAACTCCTCCCCAACCTAATCTACAATATATATAAAGTATGATTATTATATGATCTACCTAACATTAATTATACTATCAACCATATGTTCCACTACCAAGTAGATGCATTTTTCTCAAAGCAATACATTTTTTTTTTTTTCATTCAAAGTGAAATAAAGTAAAGAACAATTATAATTTTGGATGAAGTAAAGAAGATCCTCAAACAATATTTATTATTGCACGAAAATATATATCCAACAAATGCATCGAAATTTTAACGGATGCTACTTGGCTTTTTGGAATATATGTATGTATATAAGCACTTGAGAGTCATACCTTCAGTGTTTATATACACCTCTTACCTAGTCATATCAGACCACTCTCGAACTCAAGTTTAACGTACCTATTTCCTTTTTGATTACATTAAATTCCAATGATTTGTATTCGTTTCCTAACACTTCATATTTATTTATTTATTTTTTCTTCATTTATACACTAAAGAGAAATAACCACCACAAGTCAATTGAATTTGTCTTGAATTTGTCAAAAAAAATATAAAAACACAATTGTAATTTAATATTTAGATGTTTCTCCTTTTTAGATAAATGAATACGAAAAACTTCTTATTGTCACCTAGTAGAAGTGGAACTGAAGTACAACCAATATTATATTATATTGTATTATCTTATCAGTATATATTCTAGCTATCGACAAACTAATAATAAGTTTATATTTGGTTACTGTTGATGTGAATATTGTGTACATTCTCTATATATATTTTATATTTATATACAATAATTCTTTTTAATATACGATCCAGAAAGCAAAGACAAATTTTCAGTTTGAGCGTCCTAACCCATTTATATATGGATTTTATTTTGAGAGCTATACAAACAGCATGTGTTTTTGAGGGACTAAGTTGTGTGAAAAAATACCAATTTCGCATTGTTCTATGATAGATGTAGCTAAAAATAATAAATTACACACACAATACAAACTCTAGTTCAAGTTAGTTCCTTGTAAGTTAAGATTTCGTGTTTGAAACAAGAATTAAAAACGAAAATTTTAATGTTGTATTAAATAGGGATTTTAAAATATATTTAATATAAACAAAAACAACAAGTATAGAGTATTTAGTTAAATTGATTTTATTGTTAAAGTTTCAATTTACTTTTCGTAGTAAATTAAGATAGATTTTATATATCGTTGACTTGGCTGTTAGAATTAGAGTTTTAAAAACAGAATTATTTAAAAGAAAAAAAAAAAAAAAAAAAAAAAAAAAAAAATACAGTAAAAATATAAATAAAAATCATGTGCAAATTGTATTGTTACACATTCTATATTAATCTCAGCGAGGTGTTTTGATTTAGATACATAAATATATTGTACGATATCATCCATGTAATTAGCATATTTGCCAGCTTATCAACAAGTACATATATACTGCGTTTATAACCTCGACATCACTATAAGCGTGAGTTCACATAAATCTCTAAAATCTATTATCTAATGAATTCCCCACTTAAATTAACATATTTCAAGACAACTACTTAATAACGTTGCTGTCAGGATCTACCGGCGGCTCAATACCCGTTCACTTTTCAAATGCTAAGGGTTTTACTGTAAATTATATGAAGTGTTCCGGATTTACCGCAAAGATCAAAACTTATAACTTTAAAATTGTATCTCCGACTGTTCAATGCTAGTAGCGCTATCGAAAGTTATTTAGTAATTCTCAATTTTTTACAAAATATTATTTTTAGCTACCTATAGAGGATTAACCAATTCTTAAATATATGAGCTTTTATTTCATTATACCCCTTTCACTCAGTGAACGAGTATACAAATACTTCATATATTATACCTAAATCATTGTAATGTGAACGAAACGCTTTTATTGATTGTAATAAGGAACTTCGTATAAACGGACTATATGTGTAAGGTAAAATTTGACAAACTTTCATTTATATATATATATATTTTTTTTTTTTTTTCATAAATGAGTTTTGGTGTTTTTGTCGTTTTATGCGCGCTCTCTATCTTTCTAACTGTCTCTCCCATTCATTGTTCTCATCATGCAATTTTTATCAACGTATACTAATCGAAACTCTAAAATATAGGACTTGAACGTTAGCCCTGTTAAAGAGAACACCGTTAAAAACGCGATGTCTGAGCCCGAAGAAGTGTTAGAAGCATAAGATAACTGGATACCTACTAGTACTGCAAATCCAATCACAACAAATTTCAAACAGAAAGAAACAAAATACCTGCATTAAGCAACTGTTAAGGTAAGACTAGGGATACTTGTCATAACTATCGCCTTTAATCTTCCTCAGCTACTATTTTCAAACGAACACTTTTATCACTTTTTTTCTTCCAGATTCACTTATTGTTCATCTTGCTATACAAAAAGACTGAACATTTAATGGGTCATTATAAATTTCTTAAGACACTTAGAAGTAACTTGTCATCATACATCGATGCCGGTCTATCAATCAACTACATTAAATCTAATTTTAAAGCTGAAAGCATATTCAATGTGTTCGAAAACCAAGTAAAATTTGTTGTATTATTTAATTCTAGGATCCAAATTTCTATGTACTCCTAATAAAATTTATAATAGAATGCTACAGACTAAATTGAGTTGAAATTGCTGCTGAAATAATTTGAAATAACAACTTTATACAATAATATTTCATGGCTGCCAGTTACAATAAGATATATTTTGAAGTGTAAATAATTCACGCAGCTAAGTCCATACATACATACGTATGTATTCTGTACATGCACTGTTAAAAGACACTATCATTTAATGGCGGTATGACTAACCATGACTAACAACACATATTCACTGCCCGAACCTGAAATAAGGTAGCCGAGTAAATACGAAGCATATAATGGTGGCTCATCTGCAGATTTTTGGCCTTGAGACCAATTTAATTCTAGCGGTGGTACAAATGTATGTACACATTCTTAACATATGTATGTATGTACACACACAGATACATAGATGTGTAAGTTACGTGTATGTATGTTTGCTTATTTATATACTTTTTTAATACATTAGCAGTTACATTGGAATTCGAAGAAAATGGAATGGCAAAAATCATCAAAGACCAATTCAAATCAGGAACTAAAAGCAAGGCAGTGTTAATGTGCATACATTTGTATGTATGTACATACATACATACAACTCTTGACATCCCTTTGATTTAATGTTTAGTTAATTCTATTTACATAAATATATTGTACGATATCATCCATGTAATTAGCATATTTGCCAGCTAATCAACAAGTAAGAAAGCTATAGTCGAGACTGCTCGACTACGAGATCCCCTGAACCCTTGGAGCAATAGCTATTTCAATCATTTTTCGCGTCTTTCAGCTTACACCAGAAATACGCACACACACACGCACGCACGCACACACAGGCATACATACACACACACGCATACACACACACATACACACACACATACACACACACGCATACACACACAAACGCATACACACAAACGCATACACACACACACATACACAAACACATACACATACACAAACACATACACAAACACATACACACACAAGCACCCACGCATAAACACGCATGGGCTGCAGTGTTGGCTTACTATGAAAACTTAATTGTTTAATAACTTTTTGGACATAGATCTTCATGAAACTTTCAGATTATGATTGCAACATGGATATGCATGTATTTGCCAAAGCACAAGTCTCTAGTATTTGAAATACAAAAGTGAGGGTGGGGGGGTGGATATGGGGGTGGGGGGTAAATTTTAACAAAAACCGAAATTGCATAAATTGCATATTAGTATACATAAAAAATTTGGAGAGTCTAGCAGTAAAGGTGTAGGAGATATAATTTTATAACTGGTTTTCGATAAGGTTTTTTATCGATAAAAAAAGATCGGGATGAGTTATCGATTTTTAATGATAAACTTGATATGCGCGCTGTAATTACGGACATTAAAAAAAATAATTATTTGAAGTCTCTAGCTCTTATATCTTCTGAAATCGACGCGTTCATACATACGGACAGACAGACGGACAGGGCCAAATCAACTCAGCTCGTCGCCCTGATCAAGAATATATATACTTTATGGGGTCTGCCACGCCTCCTTCTGCCTGTTACATACATTTCAACAAAACCATTATACCCTGATTTCCCATTGAAAATGGGTTCAGGGTATAACAAGTACATATATACTGCGTTTATAACCTCGACATCACTATAAGCGTGAGTTCACATAAATCTCTAAAATCTATTATCTAATGAATTCCCTACTTAAATTAACATATTTCAAGACAACTTAATAACGTTGCTGTCAGGATCTACCGGCGGCTCAATACCCGTTCACTTTCCAAATGCTAAGTGTTTTACTGTAAATTATATGAAGTGTTCCGGATTTACCGCAAAGATCAAAACTTATAACTTTAAAATTGTACCTCCGACTGTTCAATGCTAGTAGCGCTATCGAAAGTTATTTAGTAATTCTCAATTTTTTACAAAATATTATTTTCAGCTACCTATAGAGGATTAACCAATTCTTAAATATATGAGCTTTTATTTCACTATACCCGTTTCACTCAGTGAACGAGTATACATATTTATTCTATATATATAAAAGAGAGTTGTGTAAAAGTGCTCCTCCACTTATAGCTCGAGATCTGCTGGACCAATTTTCATGGTTTTTGATTTGTTGGATTTGTCTCCGCCCCGAATAGCAGAATATATCTTAAAAATACTGAAAAATTTAGGAATATTTGAAAAATACGTTATTTTCCTTTAAAGTTCTTTAATTTTGGAGCTGTCAAATTTTTGTATCAAAATTAGTAAGTAATGTCGTGTTACCTTTTAGCTGAATTAATTTAGGCTTCTTTGAACATAATACAATAATACAAAAATATATAAAAATAATAAATTTCTTAAGACACTTAGAAGTAACTTGTCATCATACATCGATGCCGGTCTATCAATCATCTACATTAAATCTAATTTTAAAGCTGAAAGCGTATTCAATGTGTTCGAAAATTCTAGGATCCAAATTTCTATGTACTCCTAATAAAATTTATAATAGAATTCTACAGACTAAGTTGAGTTGAAATTGCTTTGAAATAATTTGAAATAACAACTTTATACAATAATATTGCATGGCTGCCAGTTACAATAAGATATATTTTGAAGTGTAAATAATTCACGCAGCTAAGTCCACACATACATACGTATGTATTCTGTACATGCACTGTTAAAAGACACTATCATTTAATGGCGGTATGACTAACCATGACAAACAACACATATTCATTGCCCGAACCTGAAATAAGGTAGCCGAGTAAATACGAAGCATATAATGGTGGCTCATCTGCAGATTTTTGGCCTTGAGACCAATTTAATTCTAGCGGTGGTACAAATGTATGTACACATTCTTAACATATGTATGTATATACACACACAGATACATAGATGTGTAAGTTACGTGTATGTATGTTTGCTTATTTATATACATTTTTAATACATTAGCAGTTACACTGGAATTCGAAGAAAATGGAATGGCAAAAATCATCAAATACCAATTCAAATCAGGAACTAAAAGCAAGGCAGTGTTAATGTGCATACATTTGTATGTATGTACATACATAAATACAACTCTTGACATCCCTTTGGTTTAATGTTTAGTTAATTCTATTTAAAATGTACATATGTACATATATGTAATTTAAATATACATACATGCATATGTATATGTACATATGTATATAAAAAGCCGATAATTTTGCTTGGCTAGGTGTTACAATAAGATAATGTATGTATGTATGTGTTTTTGGATGTATGTACATGGATTGTTAAAACACACTACCGTTAAATAGTTGTATACGGTTTGACAAAAAAGTGTTTTCACATGGGAAACAGTTTTTGTTTTTCTTTTTTAACATTTTAAGATAAATGCTAAGTGTGAGATTTTAATATTCTTTTAATTGTAGTATGTTTTTTTAAAATTGTCTTACAAAAATAGTTAAATTAAATTTTTAAAAACTATTGACAGGTATAAAAAACAATAACAAGTGATAACATAGTCAAATTCAAGTGGGACAAAAGTGTTTGCACACATACTATTCTTTATTTCTTCCTATTGCTAAATTCGCATTTACCGTTGTTTTCTGCGTTTTTACAGTAGAGCTGTGGCTAATGAAGAATTTCGTCATATTCTGTAAGAATCGATACAATCTAGACCAAATTTAAACAACTTTCGTGTCAAGCTGTATGCGTGTATTTATTTTCAATGCCCGAACCTAAAGTAACGGGCCAAGTAAATACGAAGCATATTGGTCGCTCATCTGCAGAATTTGGCCTTGAAACAAATTTCAGTCTTCTTGTCCAGTCTATGTACATATGTATGTATGTATGTATTGTATGGTTAGCGGTGGTATGTATGCATTCTTACATGTATGCATGAACATAGACATACATACATATGTACAAACAGTGTAAGTTGCGTACATACTTGTATGTATGTATGGTATGTTCATTTAGTAATTATTTTAATATTATTAGTTACAATATAATGGTCAATCATCAATTACCAATTCGAATCAGAAACTAAAAGAAAAGCAATCGTTAATGTGCATGTGTACATATGTACATACATACAATAAATACATATTTACATCAGTTTATTCTATTCAAAAAGTATGTATACAATTAAAATACTATATGTAATTTACATATACATACATATTTACAGATAAGTATGTACATATGGTATAACTAACCATACAACACATTTTCACTGTCCAAGCCTAAAGTAACTGAGCCGAGTAAGTACCAAGCATATAGATATGTATGTATGTACATATGTACATATGGTCGCTTTCTGGCAAATTTTTCGCCTTGGAACAAATTTCAATTTATGTATTGTATGGTTATGCATGTACACATACACAAATGTACATACATATGTAGATGTGTAAGTTGCATGCTTGTATTTCCGTTTTTTTATTAATTTACTATTTTAATACATTAACGGTTATATTAAAATAAAAAGAAAACTAAAAGGCAAAAAATCACCAATTACCCATTAAAATTGTACTTATATGTATGTATGTACGAATCAGCAACTGAAACAAGGGCATACGTTAATGTACATACATATGTATGTATGTACATACGAATCAAAAACTAAACGAGGGGCAGACGTATGTACATACATACATATATGAATATGTAAGTGTATGTTACATATTTATGCAGCTACCAACGTCTGATATCTGTTCGACTTAACGTTCAGTTTCGACTTTTAAAAAAATCCATAGTAATGCATGTACATACATATGCATACATACATATGAATGTATATAGATACATATACCTAATGCCGAATTGTGCATGGCTGTCAGTTACAATAGAATATTTGTATGTATATGCACGCACTGAAGAAAAGACAGAAATCAGAAATCATCAAAAGCCCAATAATTATTTTAAGTCGGGATGACTACCAACTCCTGACATCTGTTCGACTTAAGATTTAGTTTCTCCTAAAAATATGCGTATGTATTGTAATTTAAATATCTGTACATACATATTTACTGTATGTATTTAAAACAGCCGAACAGCATGGCTGCCAGTTACAATAAGATACACACATATATACATGTATGTATGTATGTATGCATGCACTGTTAATAGACACTATCGCTAGATATGTTAATTTATTTACTATGTTAATACATTAACAGTTGGATTGAAATCACAAGAAAAAGAAAAGGCAATAGATTATCAATCGCCGATTCAATTTATGCTTATACGAATCAGGCACTAAAAGGACAGATTATTCTTAGTCGATCGCGATGATTTCACGCTAATCTAACTACTAACTTAAACTTAACGTTTACTTTCTATTATTCACAAGGTACATACTTTTGTATGTATGTAATGATCCCTAATTTAAATATACTTACGTTGCAAATATATATACATATGTGTATCTTTGTGCATGTATGTACATTATTTAAAATCCATCCACAAAATAATCTAATTCTGGATGCCTTAACTGTCATAGATGCTGTAAAGCATCGATAGATAGATAGATGCAAAGTAATTAATTATTCTTAAAAATGCTGAATAATCATTCCAGCTACATACATATGTATGTATGTATAATGGTTCGTACTGTAAATAACATTAAAATTCGCCATGTTAACAGATGACCGAAGAGTCTTCGACGAAAGACTAACCGAAGCTCAAGTGTTCTTCATTTGCAAATTTTCTTCATTTGCATTCGGACCTCTGGAGTGTAAGGATGAATAATTTACCAGTTAACTTGGCACATTCACGTGGACGTGGACGTGGTACTAACCGCAATGAAGATTTGAATCGTGGACCGGCGCCCATATTGGTATGTGGTATATATAAAAAAAAATTATTACAACTTAGCTTAGATTGAATTGAAATTATATTTTGAAGTAATTTCTGTGTCTGATTTCACTATAAAATTTTTAATTCGCGGATTTAATGTATATTCCTATGTAAATACAAGTTTTTTGAAATTCTTTCTTTATTCGGTGGAATGCATATATATATGTATGTATATAATAATTATTATTTTTTTTTTTTACGGAAATTCAAGGCTCGATTTTTCGGCGCAACTGTGTTAGTGCAATCAATTCGCTTGCATAGGCCATTTCCGTCCAGCTTCTGCAGCAGTTAATGTGTATCAGTGTGTGTGTGTATATTCGTTCAGAATGAATTTAGAAGGGGATATGAAAAAGAATGTGTGCGGTACGCGAAGTCTTAGAAAACGACGTCAAAATATAACGGAAGTTTGCTGCTTTCTTTTTATGTGTATGTGGGTATTCACTCTTATGCGCGCGTTGCTTACGATTTTTGATTTTATAGTGTTTATACCCTGAACCCATTGAAAATGGGAAATCGGAATATATATGAAAGTTTTGTTAAATGGCAGGCCCCATTAAGTATATAAATATGTATATTCTTGATCAGGGCGGCGAGCTGGATCGATTTCATGTCCGTCTGTCTGTCCAACTTTTTAAGCGCTTTGATGTAGTGGTCTGTCTATTGCACTAGCAGATTGAATTTGTTTCCAAAAATCGAAGATCGAAAAGCTTTAGAGCTAGAGTCCAGGGCTGCGAGTTTAGCCTATTTCAGGCTAGATTTAGCCTATTTGCATATTTGCAATTCAATTTAGCTTCTTTTTTTAGTTTAAGTTTTTAATGTATATGTATGTATGTACATATATGTATGATATTGCAGCAAATATGTACATGACATCAATATAATATTTTACAATCAAATGTTTTATCGCGGCATACAACTGCAAATACCAATATCATCGGAACTTCTTATTGCCGTTTGTTTGGTGTGATTGATATTTAATCCAACAGAATTGGCAAAAAAAAAGTTTTAAATTACTAAACACTTGTGCTTTGGCAAATAAACGAGTTTCAGTGTCTACGTGTCTAATGCGTGTCTAAAGAAGCGAAGAATGATTGAAGTTGACCAGTTCCTTGAGGGGTTCAAGGGGTTTATTAGGCGAACAGTGTCGACTTAATTGTTATTCAAGTATATATGAAATGTGAATTATCTGAATTTTATTAGGGTCAACCATTGGGCACCACGTCCGAATCGAGTGGTCAGCAGGATGACATCCGAAAAGCAAATCTTTGCTCAGAAGGGGCCGAGGGTAAAGTCATCTATTTGAGATATTGAACATACATGCAAATTGACTAACTTTTGATAAGCAGGTGATGCTCGTGGCTCGCTTCGGGGCCGTCGCATACTATCAGACGTGGTTCACTCTCGACCAACTGGCCTGGTCACCAAAGTTGGCTCTACAGGTCGCAAAATCACTGTGCAAACCAATTACTTTAAGGTGAAGAAGCCACCTAACTGGACCATCTATCAATATCGTGTTGACTTTGTCCCAGACGTGGATAATACTAGACTGCGTCGTGGTCTGTTGAGTGAGCATCGTCAGCTCCTTGGCGGCTACATATTCGACGGGACAGTCTTGTTTTGCATAACCCAGTTCAAGCAAATTCCCAACTCACCTTATGTATTGGAGCTGCTGACTAAAAATCGTGGCGGTGAAAATATACTGATCAAGATCAAGCATGTGGGCACCGTGGAATCAGCAGACAATCAGCAATTTCAAGTGCTCAATCTGATTCTAAGACGTGCCTTGGAGGGTCTTCAGCTACAGCTGGTATCACGTAACTTTTTTGATCCCCAAGCAAAGGTAAAACTTCATTAATTATATATGTGTACATAAATTTATGTGAGAAAAATTTCTAAACAATTTACTCTGTACTCTATTATAATCTGAATTCTATCTTTAATGCTTCGTATAAAAGATTGTCTTGGATAGATTCCGTGTCGAGCTGTGGCCCGGCTATACAACTTCCATTCGCCAACACGAATCGGACATTCTGTTGTGCACTGAGATCGCCCACAAGGTGATGAGAACTGATAGCTTGTATCACGTTCTATCGAAAGTTATTCGCGAAAGCGACGACTATCAAGCGGCCTTCAAGCGTGAAGTGATTGGTAAATTATATTAAACTAAATGCTATCTAAGAATATTGGCTGTAATAATTAATAATTTTGCAACAGGTGTGATTGTTTTGACTGATTACAACAATAAAACATATCGCGTGGATGATGTGGATTTTCAAGCCTCGCCCATGTCTACATTCAATAGCAAGGATGGAGATATTTCCTATGTGGAGTACTACAAGAAGGTAAGTAGAATTTTATTATACTGCAAATAATAAACATATCGTTTTGCTTTTGTTTATGATTATTTCTATATAGCGCTATAACATCACAATTCGCGATTATAAGCAACCGCTTCTGGTGTCTCATCCCACCCAGAAGAACATTCGTGGTGGTATTAACCAATTGATCATGTTGATACCGGAACTGGCACGCGCTACAGGACTGACTGATGAGATGCGCTCAAACTTTCAGTAATTCAGTAATGTTGTGTGTAATTACAACATTCTAAATCGTATTATTTCTAGATTAATGAAAGCCATGGGAGAGCATACGCGCCTCATGCCCAATCGTCGCATAGATCGCTTGCGTGTCTTTAACCAACGTTTGCAAGAGTCCCAGCAGAGCATCGAGGTACTGAAGTCCTGGAACATTGAGTTGGACAAGTCTTTGGTCGAGATACCCGGACGCGTGTTGCCCTCAGAAAAAATTGTGTTTGGCAATCAGAAGCGCTTTTTGTGCGATGCTCGCGCTGATTGGACATTTGAGTTTCGCAGTAACTCTATGTTCACTCATATAGATATCAAGCGCTGGTATGTAATAACGCCCCGTCGTAGCATCCGGGAGACTCAGGAGTTTGTAAAATTATGCATCCGTGCAGCGTCCGGCATGAAAATGCACATTTCCGAGCCAAGATAGTACGTAACGAGCCCAAGCTAAATAAGTAAAGTCAAGTGAATTAATAATTTGTACCTATTGCACAGCGATGAAATGCCAGACGATCGTAGTGGCAACTATTCGCAGGCGATTGACAACGCCGTCGCTCGGGATCCACAGATTATTATGTTGGTTCTGAAGACCAACAACGAGGAGAAGTAAGCTTTTAGCCGTAAAACAGTTAATTGGAAATACTAACTAATCGTTTGCATGTGTGGGTAAACAGATATAGCTGCATCAAGAAGCGTACTTGTGTCGATCGTCCGGTGCCCTCGCAAGTGGTCACACTTCGCACGATTGCTCCACGCCCCGAACGAGCAAGTGGTCTGATGTCGGTTGCAACGAAGGTTGTTATCCAAATGAATGCCAAGCTAATGGGCGCTCCGTGGATGATTGAACTGCCGCTTCGTGGCTTGATGACTGTTGGCTTCGATGTCTGCCACTCGTCGAAGAATAAGAACAAATCCTATGGTGCTCTGGTGGCCACAATGGACATGAAGTCATCTACTCGTTACTTTTCTTCGGTTAGCGAGCATATGAAGGGCCAGGAGCTGTCCGATCAAATGTCCTTGAAAATGACGTGTGCCCTAAAGGCATATCGCGAGCACCATGGCGCCCTACCAGAGCGCATATTATTCTACCGTGATGGCGTCGGCGATGGACAGTTGTACCAAGTGGTTAACACGGAGGTAAAGTTTTTAAAAAACCAGCTGGATCAGATTTACAAGTCCGCTGGAAAGGAGGAAGGTTGTCGCATGGCTTTTATTGTCGTCACTAAGCGTATCAATACACGCTACTTTGTCAATATGCGTAACCCGGAACCGGGGACAGTAATAGACGATATAATAACTCTGCCTGAACGTTATGATTTCTTCTTGGTGTCACAGGCAGTGCACCAGGGCACAGTTTCTCCGACAAGCTATAATGTTATTCACGACAACATGGGATTGCAGGCGGACAAGCTGCAAATGCTGTCATATAAGATGACCCACATATACTACAACTGGTCGGGCACTTGCCGTGTACCGGCCGTCTGTCAATATGCTCATAAGCTGGCTTTTCTAGTTGCCGAAAGTATTCATCGTTCTCCCTCGTCTGGCTTGGAGAATCAACTATACTTTTTGTAATAATATTACTTTGACTAACACTATATACTTTAAAGATCTAGTAGAAGACTGTCCCGGAGATGACATGTGGAACTATACTCAGATTTAGTTTCTACTACATATATTTATTTATTTCATGTGAAATAGTTGACAATTAAAATTCGAACGAAATTGGAAAGACCGGAAAATTGTTGAGTACAATTGGATGAACACTTCACATTGTCGACCTATTCCCTTGGACAATTTATTTTATTTTATTTGTATTGAAATGGTTGTATATCTAAATAAACTTGAATTCCAATATGCCTGTCATCGTAAATTATTGTAGTCTACTTCTGTGCAGCTCGGAGACAAACATTGTCAACACTCAAGTCTTTTAAATAAATTATTTCAACTACAAAATGTAGGTTGTAAAGTTTACATCAGCGCTTTCATTTATTAATTAAAACTTCCAATTGAAGCACAATGCGGATTTCATTAGGACTCTACTTTCACAACGGTCGTCTTCTCCGACACGTATAGGCCGTCCAAGAACTTACGAATATCCTTGTTTTTAACGGTGGTCGATTGTTGGATGAGTGCCGCGGAGCCGGAGACAGCCTCGATGTCGTTGCCTTCAACGATGAGCTCATCCTTTTGGGCAGTTGAGTTGACAACCGTCACGCCGGGAGCCATCACGACACGACGAATGTACTTCTCACCCAAGAAGTTACGGATCTCAATAACCGTGTTCTGCTCGGAGGTAACGCAGTTAATGGGGAAATGAGCGTACACAGCACGCATTTTGTACTGGAAGCCAAATGTCACTCCTAAAATTAAGAATATAACAAATTACAAATTGCTATCCAACCATTCCTATTAACATTCGCTTACCCTTGATCATGTTCTCAATGTGGCTGCACACTGTACGCACGGCAGCGAGCTCCTTCTTTGTGCCGAACCATTTCTCGACTTTCAGGGTGCGTTTGTCCGACATGTACATGTCCAGAGCCAGATGCTTGAAGCTACGCTTCAGGGTGCCTCTGGCGCCGGTGATTGTGACCACGCGCGCCTTGACGGAGGCTTTGATATCCTTGGGGATCTTGACACACTGATTCGAGTTGATCGTTCGCATTTTGGCGACACTGCAAAATGGTAAACAAATATTTGAATGAGAAACAGTTGTACGTGTAAATAAATGCATACATTTATAGTAATCTCAGTGAAAAGAGATTTGTATCACAAGTTTGCATATGCATATTCAATAATCATACACTTCTACTTGTGCTACGCGTAAACAAAACATTTCAATTAGCTAGGTTTCATTATGAATTTACAAATTTATATATGGTTCATTATGTATCGCATTTGTGGTCAAATATATACATGTTTAACAAACTAATTCATTTGTCACTCGTTTAACACACTTAGCGATTGAGTAAGCATATCCATTTTGTTGATGTTTTAAAATTCATTTTGTACACAATTTATTAAGAAACTTACACACTGCAGACCGACCGGAAAGAGGCTGGAAAAAGAAAGGAAATATTTGACGTTTCATTTAGGGTTGCCGTATCGGAAAAACAATGAGGGACATTTTGAGGGAAATTATTTGATGCTGCCAACCCAATTGAATTACGATGTTGACATGAACAGCTGATATGTAAACTTTCTGTATTAGCACTGCTATTTCAAATGCTAACAGTTGCTGATATTTTATGTTTTGCAAGTAGCGACATTTAATGTATAGGAATTTAGGGGAAAATAAGGCATTATTTTTCTATGATGTTGATATCTTAAGCAAATTAACTGCGGCTGCCGAAATTATAACAGAATTTAGAAGCGTGCTGTTAATAACATATTTTGTAACATGTTAACTTAACAGTGAAATGAGAAAAAAATTAATGGCGGGAGCTGACTGGCGTGGGCAAATCACTCTGTTTTCCGACCGGCGCTAGATTGCAAAATTTTAACTGGCCAAACGGTTAGGCGAAGAGAATATACATTTGATTACATTTAAATAATTTAGTTAGTGTACGTAAACGGATTAACAAATATGAACAACACAGCATCGCCACCAGATGTCCTACAGACGGCAGGCAATATGCTTGAATGCTATGACTTTCAAGACAGACATAAGCCGGAACTTTTAGAGGTAAATTCTAGCCAAATGTAAAGAAATTGCTTTGTTTAGTGGCGCAATCTAAAACTATAACAAAACTTAATAGTTGACAGGCATCAGCCAGCATGGAAGAGCAACAATGAGCGGCCTCAACGATTATGACTACCAAACGCTGGGACAACTCACCTCCGGCGACACACATAACCTACAACAACTGCGAACTCTCACAAAATGCGGTATACCCAATGAGGTCCTGGAGCACTTTAAGCGTAAATAGTTTCTGCCGTGCAATCATCAGTTAAGATCTAATGCTAATCTTCATTTAGATATCAAATGCCACTGTATAATGGGTTTGTTTCCGGCCATTGGACGCGCCTGGTTGACAATCGATTCGGATATATATATATGGACATATGAGGAGACGCGAGACGTGGCTTATTACGATGGCCTAAGCCATTTAATTCTGAGCGTTGGCTTGATAAAGCCAAAGGCGGGCGTTTTAATCAATGACGTCAAGTATCTGCTATTGCTGACGACGCCCATTGAAGTGATTGTCTTAGGTGTTACATTCGAAGAGCAAAGGGATTCTAGAGGATGCACAATAAAAAGTAGTCGAATGCAGCTATTGAATAAGCCGCTCTTCGTTCTTAGTACCGATAATGTTATCATAAATGCTATCGAAGGCACAAAGGACGGACGCATCTTCTTGGGCGGTCGGGATGGGTGTCTGTACGAAATTGATTATCATTCGGAATCGAGTTGGTTTGGCAAGCGCTGCAAGAAGATAAACCATTCTCAGGGACTGGTCTCCTACATAGTGCCAAGTTTTCTAAAACTATTCTCGGTAAGTAATAACAAATCTTAATGGAATTGATCACTAACAATTTACCTTACAGGAGGTTGATCCTATTGAGAAAATTGTGATTGATAATCGGCGTAGTTTGCTTTATGTTCTAACTGAAAAGAGTTCCATCGAAGCTTGGCACATTGGCACGAACTTTACGTCCATGCGAAGGCTGGGCAAGATTACACAAAATGATATAGCCTGCCAGGCGGTTAACTTGATCAAGTAAGTGGGCAGACTGTAGAAGTTTAGAAGAATACTAATTATAATTTATAATTTACAGAACGGTTGATCCATCCATTTTCAAGAGTGTAAAAGCCATTTGTCCTCTCAGTCCAGACAGCTCTAATTTCCTGCACCTTGTTGCTGTCACGCAATGCGGTGTTCGTCTCTATTTCTCTACCTCGCGCCTAAATGTTCAACAGCAGAATTTGAACTATGTGCCGGACAGCTATGGCATGGCCAATAATCCAAATAATCAATTACCAATGACGCAAGGAGATATGGAGACATCGAGAGGAATTTATCTATTGCATGTTCGGCTGCCACCTGGTTACACGCCGAATGCAACAACCAATAAGCCGAAGCAAGTTCATGCTGCATATTACAGCGAGGGCACAATGTTAATGGTCACCACTCAGCAGCAGGAACAGGACTTACTCTGGTCCATTAGCTCTTCGCCGTTTTGTAATTTCTCATACCTCGTTGAGTCGACAGCATTGGAGAATCTGGATGGCATCGTCTGGAGCATCTCCGATGTCAACGATGCGATTCTGGACAATACGAACTCGTTACTGCATAATGCGCGCACATCGCGTAAAGTCATTTTGCTCACCAATCAAGGTACACACATTGTGGAGTTGATGAAGTCTGCTCATATTCTTCAGCAGTTGCTGATATCCTGCAAGGGGCCCCACAATGAGGCTGTGAAAATGTTCTTTCAGACGCAGAATGAGCGTGAGGCTTGCTTTACTGCGTTGCTGTTGGCCACCTCGGATATGTTAAATGGCAGCGATATTGCCCTATGGGCCACTCAAGCATTTATGCTGTACGGCGGAGAGCCTTGCTATCAACACTATCTAAATTCGACCAATCGCAATTTGCACAATAGCACCATCAGCACAAACCCTGGCCTGACTGGCAGAGATCGAATGCCGCCGATGTTCATGTCCACACCTATGCCAAATGCTGCAAATATGGGCGCAATGACTAGTCAATACAATCAGGCAATAAGTCCTAGTAAGTGACCATTATAAACATAATCTATGATTTGCTGTGCGTATATATGGGAGCCATTTAGATAACTTTTTGATTATAAAACAATATCTGCACTTTTATTTACAGTTTCGGCTGCACAAACTACACATCAGCAGCAACAGCACTTCACACAAAAGCAACAACAGCACTCGATGCCCAGCAATGAGAACTCTCCAATTATATATTCAGCGAAGCATGATGGTCTCTTTTTATTTGTGTCGCGCATGCTGCGTTCCATTTGGCAGTCACATTGTGTTGATGAGAATATGTGCTCGAAGATAAATTTATCCGATTGCTCGATGCTATTATCCGAACTGCGTGCGTTGCGCTCGTTTTTAGACAAGCACTCGGTCCATGATCTTTCAGGTAAACTAATGGCTCAACTTTGATTCGAACTAACGTATGCCTATAATAGAATACTATTATTATTTCTAGTAACAAGACGAATGCCGTATGACAGTCATTTGGGCAGATCGAGTGCTGCCCTACTGAACAGTACCCAAATGCCACTCAATGAACATCGGAACATTGTGGAGCAGGCACAGATTGAGGAGAAGCGTTCGCTGTCCGCTCTAAATCAGTTTATCAGTAAGTTACGATACCAGCTTCGATAAAATAGTTCTAATCTTCGTTATAATCCTTTGTAGAACATGCTTGTGAGGTAATGTCGCTGTGGAGCATCCTCATTGACCATCAATTTCAATTGCTTTGCCAACAATTGTCGCCGGAGCATCAGAAAATGTTAAGATGTTGCACATTCCGGGATCTGCTGATAGCACGCTCTGAGGTGTGCGCGTTTCTGATCATTGCGCTCATCAATCTATACCTGAAGGACAAAGCTGATGTTGCAGAGGTGTCCGCCAGCTTGCGCAAACTCTGCCCGAATCTCTACAGATACGAGGATGAGGTGACCTATAAGGCCACCGAAATACTGATGAGTGCCAAGAGCTGTAAGTCAGCAGCGGACAAGCAACAAAAACTGGCCATCACACTGCGAATGTGCTTAGAGGCAGCGCCAACGCTACCACTGCACAGCATTTGCCAGCAATTCATTTCGGTTGATTTCTTTGAGGGAGTTGTTGAGCTAGCTGCCACGTGTGCTTCGAAAACGGATCCAGAGGAGATCGGTATTCATTATTACAATAACAATGAGCCGGCTGAGGATCACGAGGGCTACGCTTGTTTTGTGACACGGTAAACTAGGATTAGCTATATCTGCTAAGCTTCAGTCGAACTAAACCATATTTTACGTTTCTTGCAGTATGAACTATTACAAGGAGGTGCAGAATATGCTTGATTATGTGTACAACACGGTTCGTAACAGCAAGTGCGATCAGGATCATAGTCGACTCTTTCAGCCAAATTACGATGAAACGGAGGATCAAAATGATATGGAAAACAGATCAAAGCAAATTATTAAAAAGATCACAAACCAGGCACTCCGAAAGAAAGATCCACTACTGCATGTCGCGATCTATGAGTGGTTGCTCACCCACGAAATGAACAGCGAATTATTGGATTTGACTGAGCCCTCGTTGGGCGAATTCTTACGACGCAGTGTTGGTCGCAATCCAGAGAATGTCAAATTAATTGACTTACTCTGGAAGTATTACGAGAAGAATGGACACCATCATCAAGCAGCGAAGATTCTCGATAACTTGGCCATGACGAGGACTGAGAACATATCTTTGGATGTGCGTATTGACTATCTGGTGCGCGCTGTCATGTGTATGCGCAATGAAACTGTTGGCTCATCCGTCACCAATGGCATATTCCTAAAGGAGTTGGAGGATAAGGTCAGCAAGTCCTATTTCACGTGCATATGCATATATTTATATTCTGTATTTGTGTATCTAGTTGGAAATTGCGCGCGTTCAAAAGTCTGTGCTTGCAGCGATGTCCTTGCTTTTACCTACAAATGAAGCTGCCAGACAGGCTGTGAAGGACTTGAATATTGCACTCTATGATATCACACAATTGTATCAGAACTTCGCTGAGCCATTCAATCTGTGGGAGTGCCAGTTGTCCATTCTCAATTGCTCCAATCACAATGATCCCTTGTTGATAGAGTCCGTATGGGGAAATATAATTAATAGCGCCGTCGAGGGTCCCGGCACAGCACAGGAACGCAGTGTAAAGCTCTTTACAAAAATTGAACTATTGGCTCGAGAGTTTTGTGAATCCGGGCCGTGTTTCCCATTTGCTTTCCTCATCAGGGAGCTAGAGATAAAAGCCTGCCAACTGCATTTGCCTGAGGGAACGGTGCCAGAAAAGCTATTCGCCATGAAGCTGGACATTGAACTACTCCTAGAATATTACTCCAGGTAAGGGGATGATGGATGATGCAATTGATACACAGCTGTACTTATGTGTTGCTTTCTCTAGAATGATTTCAATGAATGAGCGCATTTGGGCGAACGAAGGCAACGAGTGGCACTTGATACAGTCGGCTATACGCGTCGTTACACTGCTAGCGGATAATGCCCAATCTATTTGGTACCGCTCCAAGTAAGTTTCATTGTACAAACGGCTTAGTTGAATAATTGATATAATAAGACTGTTTAATTCAGGCGACGGATATTGGGCAAGGCACAGGACATAGTCGCGGCTTGCTTGAACATTTGTTATCAGAAGCCAGACACCAATCGCCTGCAGCACTCTCTCAAGGAGCTTCAATGCCGTTTGCAACGGCTATTAGGTTAATGTCTCTGACAGTAGTTATTTTCAAATGGTATATATTCTTTAGAGCAAAACAATAATGGTATAGCTGTTAAGTTTGACTGAGGTATAAAATTTTGTACGCGTTATTTATTTACTGTCCAACACACAAATTGAGCTACGAAACTATGTTGTGTCCATCATCTTAAGGTGAGCTTCCGTAAGTATGCATTTGGTCATGTGGCATGAACAGGGAACGGGATGTTCTTCTACATTCGGGTCGAGCAGCTCGACTTCCAAATTGTACTTTCTCGCATCATTTGCACTGCGTTTCATTAGGATCTGAAAAGCTACCGGAGATTTATCATCTAGAGTTTCACAACTTTCTTCTGGCAGTACTACAACGCATTGCTTCCAGTGGGTCTCGGGGGCCAGAGGCGATGTGCTAAGCACAACAGATTCTTCGCCGGGGAATTGCACTTCGAACCATATGCAGAAGCCCTGATGCTTGCCGGCAATTTGTGTGGCTACGACTTCCTTGAAGCTTATTTCGTCCAGCTCCTGGGTACTAACATCGAGTAAACTCATCCAATGAAAGACAATGCCTTCGTGGAGCAAATCGTTTGGCGTTAGTTGTATAATTTCTGGTCTAGTTGATTTTTGTAAACGCAATTTGCTAGCGAACTTTCCCATGTTGACTCCATCAACATTTTGCCAATAATCATACAGGGATGGGACAGAGCAAGGAGCCACATATATTGTGCACTCACTGGGGAACAAAAGTCCATTTGGCTTTAGGAAATTATCCCTGGCAAAGAGCACCGAGTCCAACATGCCTTCATGCAATAGATAAAATCCCATCCACTCTGAGACAATAATGTCCACTTTTTCGGCCGAAGAGGGCAGCACGAAGTCCTCGATCTGGGAATGAATAACTTTGACAATGTTGGTAAGGCCATTGTCTTCAATAAGATCTAACGCAACTTTAGTTGCAAGATTGGAGGCTTCAATAGCATAAACCAATCGGGCACCGGCTTGCGCACAGAACGCAGAAAGTATCCCCGTACCAGCCCCTACATCCATCACAACTTTATCCTTAAACAATTCCTTATTTTTCATGATAGCATTATAATAAGCTTCTTGTCTTGGTCGATCTCTTAGCATGAGCTCGTGCACCTGCAAGGATGTTACTCTGTTGTAATAAATGTGTATGAATAACGTTGATGAATCAGAGTGATTACCTCTAAATTTTCATATTCCGTAAAATACGTATTCATTATAGGCGTACTTATTTTTTTTCCAAAATAAACTTGAATAAATAAACTACAAACAGATCTTTATAGGTTAAAAAGAATGGTCAACAGAACTGTTATTTAACATAGCTAACTATTTAACATGTTGAGACAGGCTCAGCTGTTTTTTAACAGTGACCAAAAACATAAGCGGTAACTGCCAAATATGTGATTTTGTTTTTTTATTATACAACTATAAGGACCTATGCGGATATTATTCCATCACTAGTTTTGCAAATTCACAAGTAATTTACTAACAATTATTGTGCGCTGTTAATAACATAAAATTCTGAGGTGTCATATGTTTCAAAAGCAAGGAACTAAATGAACGAACTGGTTATGGGAATTTATTTCTTTAGTCGGCCACGTAAAATCTATAGTAAACAACAGTTTGGCCCTAATAATTAGAAGTTTTATTTCTTATGTCTACATTCAAAAATAAGTATTCCAAATGGAAATGAGTAAATCAGATCTAAGCCAAATGATCCGCAATTTGGATATAAGTACAACTGAAAAAGTGGATGAAAGCCTCCAACGTATTGCAGAAAAAGAAGTAAGTATAATTTCGGGTTTCAATGTTGACAGTTAATAAGGAAAGAATTTTTGTAGGCAGATGTAAATGCCAAACTCGAAGCTGCATTGTCCAAGCAATGTCAGATTGAGGCAAAATTAAGCGGCATCGGCCGAGCTATGGCCACTTTACTTACCGTTGAGAGCGATTCCAACAAGCTTAACATGCAAATTGTAAACACAGCAAAGCTGGCTGAGTCCGTTAGTGCTAAGGTGCGTCGGTTGGATTTAGCGAGATGTCGGGCCTCCGAATGCCAGCAACGGGTACACGATCTGATCGACCTGCAGCTGTGTAGCCAGGGCGTAGTGAAAGCTATCAGCGAAGAGGATTATGAAAAGGGAGCTGGTCATATCGCTCGCTTTCTGGCAATGGATCAACAGCTTTTGCAACGCACAGCGGATGATGTTCAGGGTTCTATTACGTCAGTGAGCGATGCTGTGCACACACTCGAGGAGGCCACTGAAAAGATCAGAGAATTGATTTCCAAGCGCTTTGATGAGGCTGTCCAACAAGACGATTTGGCGTCTGTGGAAAGATTCTTCAAGATATTTCCATTGGTTGGCTGCCACAAGATCGGCATTGAGAAATTCTGTGGCTACATTTGCCAAAAGCTGTCGGCCAAGGCCCAAAAAGAGCTGCGTAATGCACAAGATATTGCAAAAGCTGAGCGTCGTCAACATTTGGCCTATGCCGATCGCTTAACTTCGATTTTGGAGAACTTCGCACGCGTTGTTGAAGTCAATCAGCCGATTATAGAAGCATTTTATGGCCAAGAGTAAGTTCGCAAATGTCGTAAACTACGAGATATAATTATCAAATTTTATTTGTCGTATTTAGATCAACTTCTTTGGTTAACATGATGACCATCTTGCAAAGAGAATGTGATCTAGAAGTTAAGAATTTGCTGTTGGAATTCAACAAAAATCGCCAAATTCAATATCGCATTAAACAGGTCAACGACAGCTCTCAGCGTCCAAACAGCTCGAGTATGGCTAACAGTAGTATGCAGTCCTTGGGACACTACAGAAAACCTTCGGGCGGTTCTATAGATAAATTAAACCCAAAGGATATAGATGCTATAATAGCCGAAATTACAGTGATGCACTCAAGAATAGAATTATACTTTAGATTTATGCGTCGTCGTTTGCAGGTAATATTTATATAGATATGCTTTACATATCACTAAAAGTTTAATTTAAACATTCCATCGGCAGGCCAATGCAGAAACATGCTTACAAGATAAGGATGCACAAAACATGGTACTAAAGGAGTATGAACGGGTTGTGAAGCATTGTGACTTAAGTCGCCACATGCAAGAAATTCTTAGCACATACTTGCTATTTGAAAGGTACCCATTTTGAATATCTAGCTGTGCCTTCACTTTGTAATAATTTGTATTTTACTAGGTATTTTATGGAAGAAAGCGTGATGAAAGCCATTGGATTGGACACTTATGAAGTCGGCCAGCAATGCTCGTCTATGGTTGATGACGTCTTCTTTATATTGCGTAAATCGATACGACGCGCCTTGACAACACAATCTATCAATGGTACCTGTGCTGTAATCAACAATGTTGCATCGTGCCTTGATGGTGATTTTGTGTCTGCTTTAAAAGCTCCTTTAAAAAATGGGTATCCTTCGGGCTATATTGATTTGGCGCAGGCTTACAATGCAATACAGACGAGTTTGCAGCAGGGCAAACTGCATTCGAGTGACGCCGATCGTGTTCGAACAAATTTCATAGTTCAGTTAAACAATGCTGATATGTCGACGGAATATATTGAAACGCTATGGCAGACAATGGAGCAGGAGATAGCCGGAACATTCCCTAATATATCACCTCTAGAGAGGCAGTTATTAGACAGCTGCTTGACTGAGCTGAAAGCCATTCGCGATGCTTTAAAGGCAACCGTTGACTTTGGCATACAGCAGCTTAGGTCAAGTGCGATAAGACCACGCCTAAATCCCTGGGTGGATGAATTCCTTAATTATAGCCATCATCTAACAGAGGTAACTACTAAAGCCTATGCCCTTATATTTTTACTAATTATTTGAGGAACTGTCCATATAGGAGGAACTGTCCGCTTACGAGGCTGGGGAAACATTTGTTCAGTATTTCATTGTACAATTAGATGGACTATTAAATTCATTTAAAAATGCATTAAGTCCACGTAATTATGACGCGCTCGTCAGTATTTTGGCTACTGAAGTGACCAACCGCTTGGAACGCGCAATCAAGAAAAGCACATTTAATCGGGTAATTTTGGGTGATACTATGTTTGGATGATATTATTAATCGTTTTAATTTGTAGCTTGGTGGACTTGTTCTCGACCAGGAAGTGCGAGCCCTAGGTACATATCTTACGGGCGCAACTTCCTGGTCAGTGCGCGATAAAATGACGCGTCTGTCACAAATCGCAACGCTTTTGAATTTGGATAAGGTTTCAGAGTTGGCTGAATATTGGAATCCTGAAAATAATAGCGACATGCCATCTTGGCGGCTGACACCAAATGAAGTGCGCACTATTCTGACTTTAAGGTAAAGTGAAATATTTCAAGACATTCACATTACAGATATTTTATTTCTGTTTACTTTATAGAAGTGATTTCCGTATGGAGGACATTAAACGTTTGCAACTTTAAGTTAAAAGCGTTTCTTGATTTATTTATAGTGCTGCGACTTCATGTCTTTTTAAACTAAACCAACGATTGAAATCCAATCTTAATAAGAGCTGCGAAAGTGCACCAAAACTGGATGCGCTCTTAATGTTAACCAATAATTTTATTAATCCAGAGATGGCAACGTTAAATCTACAATATAAAGAAAAAAATATATAAATAAGTACATTAACGCTTAATATTGCTCCACTTACCTATCCTCGAGCCTGTCGACATCATCTAAATTGTTTTCATTCACTACACTAAATTTCTCACATAAACTAAATATTTCGAGGATGGTTCCATAAACCGGATATTGGGAATGACGCGCTGGCTGTGAAGTATTTATCTTTTTATCCGTTTCATCTGTCAGCAGAAAGCATTGTGAAAGTACATTAGCAAGAAATACTGAATGAGCTCTTTGAATTTCTTCAAAATCGGCTTTACTGGCAATCACATTCATGAGCATACTGAACTGGCCTATAATTTTAATGTAATAATTGAATCAATAGAAATAGGTATATATGGATTGTTATTAGTCTTACATTCGAGTACATCAACCTGTATGTAATACTGTAAGTTGTCCAAAAAAAACATTAAATGATTCCGTAAACTAATAATCTTGATATCGACTGGATTCCCAGTTTTGGATGTCCATTTGTGACGAGCCCAAACAAGTTGAAGATCGTACTGTATTTTTCGAACAGTTAATAGAAAACGAAAAACGGTATTGTAACGTTCTATCGTCGTTGGTGAAAACAAAAGGTTCAATGGCCATTTATATATGTATTTCAGATGAAGATTTTGAAACAATGCAAATTCACAACTCTCGTCTAAATCGATGGTTGTTTTCTGAACACTCAATGAAAAGTTCTCCAAATCATCAGCAGTTGCCATTACGTTTGCTGCAATCTATACAAAATAATAATTGTTTTACATATATTTACATTAATTGAAAATAATAAAATTTAGATATTCCTACCTCAAAAGCTTTGGTGTAGTTTTTGTTATTTAGTTCTGCAAAATTTTCTGAGCTTTCATATAATTGACGAAAGAATTCCAAATAAAATTCGCCTCGTCCCAACAGGTAAAAGTCTTTGATGAGACACAATTGACGCTCCAAATCATCTTCAATCACTGCTATTTCCGACAAACGCTGGCTAACGTATTTTTTGATTTGGTTAATAGCTCTTTCCAATTCAAATACATCGATCTTATCATCCTGATTTAGGTCTTCAATCAGATTACAAAACATTCCCTCCTTACCATTCCAAAGCTCACCGATATCATCACAGAATGGTGCTTGCGATTTCGATATCCAAGAATCAGTTTTAATCTTGCGTCGATCTAATTTAAAAACGAGTACCGTCTGTCCGACGAATAATATTTTTTCAGCTAAAACGGCTGACACAAAGCTTGGTAACTGACTAAATCTGATCTCATATTGCCATATCTCCTCCTCGCTCAATATGCTCTGCAAAGTACATTTTCCAAATATTATCAAAGATCTTATTCTAAATGGTTATCTTCTTACCGGCGGACTATTAGTGCTTGTGTAAGATTTATCACAGGAACTCTTTGCAACGCCTTCGTTTGGTCTATAGTTAATAAAGAACTCGGCGTATTCATCATCAATAATGCCAAACAAGAGCCAGTGCGTCAGGTGTGACAAGAAAGCCAATTTTACGGGCCTCGAAACTCTAAAAAATAGTCATTAACTAATTTATTACAGTGTAGTTTCTTAAAACTTACTTGTTGATTATTTTTTTCAGACGAATATCTCCGTGATCATAAGAGACATGCAGATTTTCTAGCAGCTGACAGCCATTTAGTTTCTGAATTAATAAACATTTAGTGTATTCTATTCGCATAAGGCTTACCATTAACTACATACCTGTATTCTGGCATCGTTAATTAGTTTACGCAAAAAAATTATAATTGGTAGATGTTGTTCCAGAGAGTTGTAAATATAATTTAAAGAATGTGTTGTGTTTTGTTCGGTTATAGTTTCCAGTTCTGCTGTTTCTTTATAATAATCATCGAGAGCTCTTTCGATGCCCTGGGCGAAATTCCTTAGGTAATAACCCGTTGAGTATTCTAAATAAAATAAGATATATTAAATCAAACCGTAAATAAAGTAAGCGCTTTTCTTTACCATGCGCATCCGAGAAGTCCGAAATGTCGCGTTGACTGACGCCTCCAAAGAACTTTGCGAATCGTACAATTTCACTTAGGCTGCTTAAGATATCAATAATTTTCTCAAAAATGGCTCTCTCACAAGGATGCATGAATTCCTCAACAACATTTGTTGTCTAAAAATTAAATGGTTTATGAAAATAAACATATGCAATTTTTAAATTGTCGCACTCACAAGAAAACTTTTAATGCCAATTCCCTTTCGGCTCAAGCTCATGCAGGATAGTAAAATATCATGAATCATGTTAAATTCTTTGTATATAACGAACAGAAATTTGTTTTATATTATTAAAACTCCCGGTGTTATTTGGTATTGGTTTATTTTGCCTTTTGTGTGAATGACAATTATGAAAAGAATGTATGCGGGTCATCGATACAGCCAACTATCGATTGCTCATAAACAAGAGATGCTATCGATTACATTACACAGAATGCAGCTGTTGCTTTTTAAATTTGTTGGCTTAAGTAAAATAAATATAATTAGTAAATATTATAATTTTTTTAATGAATGCACTATATTTTATAGGGAGCGTATAACCAACAAATTTTGTAGAATTATATATATGTGTTATTTTTTATAAACCAAAATACAATTTTATTATATATGGCATATTCAACGTTTGCTGGCCTTCAATTAAGTAAATAATAAATTAATTGTGCCTGAGCATAAGTTTATTTGATTACATTTTAGGGTACAGAAGGCATATGCACAAAAATTTGGTACACCTCGTCTTATCCCTATACATGTGCATATAAATTATCCTTTCTGCTTTTATAGTTGTCAAATTTTATTGTCTTTCGTTGCGACACCCTGGCCATAGAGGCGCAATAAATAATGTTCAAGTGTCGTCCAGCAGCTAGATAAGCTGCCCAAAAATGTTAACAAATATGTCTTTTATGGAGTGCTTTTATTTTGCACCTTTGTTGTCCACGTTGAAGCTCAAGCTATGCCAAAGGACAAAACCAAACACCTCACTAACGTTTTCTCTGCGCCAAGTCTGTTGGCTGTTAGCAAAATCGCTGACATAGGAAATTTGTGGTAAAAAGAGAACAAGAGGCCGTCTCTATGGAATATGCATAAATATTCTTGTTGGTTTTATATGAACTTAATTAAATTCTTCGTTGCATATGTGAAGCATATACAAAATATATATAACTTAAATGAAATGTATTAAATAAATTGATAAATTTACCATTTACATTGAATTTTGACCGCATAAGGAATTGACCCCCAACCGAATAGATATAGACTCAGCCACAAAGAAACTTATTTAATTTCGAGCTCAGCCACACTATGTGTACTTTTTATTTTATTTTAATTACACTTTTGCTAAATAATTCAGGAACTTCAGCGAGCCCGTAAGTGCATTAGACTGCTCTCGCCGCTTCTGCCCGTAACTATTTGGACCCCTTTGGCTTATTTGCAATTAGGATGGGAGTTTTGCTGCAGACCAGCTGAATTTCGAATTTATTGCATTTTATTTAGTAACATGCATTTTTAATTTTACTGCCACGTTAATTAACTTTAATTTTGTTACTGCTGCAGCCATGGACGAGACCCCAATGCAAGTTCTTATACCAATAAAGTTTTCACTGCTCGTAGAGTTTTCTAAAATGCAAAATGCAAAATGAAAATGCGCAACTCTGGACTTGGCCCCACGTTAAATGCGGGCGTAGAAAGTTATATTTCGCATGTGCATTATTTCTCGAGTTGATTAAGTTCTCAAACGAGCTAACCCTTTGCATTTTATGAAAAAACTTTCGAAAGAGAGTTAAACCCTTTATAGTCAATCTATTTAATTTAAAGAGTTTTTATTAAGCAATTTATATTGCTGAATAAAAATAATTCAAAATAATAAATTTTAGATAATATATTCTGATTAATAATATAATAATAATATTTACCTGATTGTTTGAAAAATATATATAAAAGGACCACGTCGAGTTGATTCAGGAAAATCCAGTTAAATTTGACAATGTATATATATACATGAGATCAAAAATTTTAATAGTTAAAAAGAAACACAATATTTAAGCATTTTTCTAAGAAACATTTGTAAAATTTATTGATAATAATAATCGTATGTATAAGTGTTGCACTTATAAGTATAATGTACTTTATATAAAATTATCTATTTCAATTTCTTTATATATTTATTTAATGTTTTGTTCATTCACTGTCGTCTTCAATAGGCAAATGTATACTGAAGTGCGGCACGAGTTTGATTCGTATTTGTTATACTTGTTTGTTTTTGTTTCTGTTCTTAACATTATGGGTCCTTAGGCTCTTAAGTGACTGGAACCTGCTGTTAACGAATCTCCACTCTTCTTTTGGGATCCTCCTCAGTAATGCATATACTTATGTCTCAATATAGCTAAGTGTGAGTGTTAAGAAAACTTGAAATAGTATTGCATGTCTTTTCAGCTCTTATGTGTATACATAGTTTGATTAGTTTGAATTTGTTGTTGTTGATTTGTTTAAATTTTGGTTGATATAGAGTATACATCTAATTTTCTAATACCAATAAAATTGACTATGAGGATAACATCTAAAGCAATTAAGGGATTACGTGCCATTGCATCTATGTATATGTATATATGTGTATATATGAATATAGGTTTGTGTGTATACCAATTTGAAAGGCACATTATGATCTTAAATATGATATTAAGTATATCTGCGAACTGTTTACATATATGTATATGTGTATATTTGGTCAGTTTGGTTCATCAAAGATTGGTCATTGTTTATTGCACTGTTTTTGTTTGGTTCTTCATTTCAATCGTCTTGTGTTGTTTGGTGATATTTGAGAACTAAGGCATATTATAAATAGAACTACGTGAACGACCGACTTAAAGAATCCATTTAATTTACAGCTTTCTCAGAGTTGAGCTCGCAGTCATCCCAGTCGGTCAGCGCCCAGCTCGGCAGTTCAGTTTCGTACTCCCAGCCGGGACCCTAAATCGAAAATCATTTTCTGTAGCTTCGGGATCTGATTATTAAGCTCTACCCACACATACCTTATACTTCCAGGCATGCAAATACATGACCAGATCCTTAGGCTTGGGGTCTCGATAGTGCACCTTGCATTCATAGCAATGCTTGTCAATGACCACTTTATCGGAGGCCACGGCCTGATCCGTGGGGACTTCATTCGGGACCGAAGGCTCGGTGGCTGCATCTGCCTTAGCCGGGAGCACTGGACTGCTATTTGTTGAGTGCAGCTGCTTGAGGGCCTCTGCGCTTTGCTGATTCTCCGAGCATGGCGGCGTAGTCTCTCTTGAATTGACGCCCACGTCATCATCGCTGTGATGCACGGCTGAGGAATTGAATATTCATATTGAAATACTCCTAGTAGGTAAATATTTGCTGTTATCTTACCAAACGTTTGATCGCTGCTCAGGCTTTCCAGATCCGTCTCATCCTTAGTATTCTTAAACAATGATATGTCCGAGTCGCAGTCGATGCCCAGCCAATTTTCCGCATTGTGTATATTAATGAGATCCCGTATGAGTTCGTCGTCCGTCTTGCCCCCAATGTCTCCAGCGCGGCCTTTGAGAGGCCCGAACACCTCATGGTTGTACAAGGGATCATTAAGTATAGGAAAGCCTTTGAGAGTAGAAGAATTAATTTCTATAGAATATACTTATATATCCTTCTGAATTCTATACCTAAATATTGCAGGTGAACACGAATTTGGTGCATTCGTCCTGTGAGTGGCTTGCAGAGCACTACGCTGGTTTTTCCATTCTGGGATAGCTTTTGGAAGGTTGTGGTACAATCTTTGCCCTTCTGTGACACCTTACATACGCCTATCTTGTAGCTGACCACCTCGATGGGCTCCTTGCATTCCACGACACCGCTGATAAATGGAATTGAAATTTCCTAATCCAACTACCATGATCTGGGCATAGATGTGTACTCACTCTGGAAAAATGCCCTCCACTCGACAGATGTATTCCTTCTCCACTTGTCTGTTGCGTATCTGCTGCTCCATTTGGCGCGCCTTCTTCGGACTGCGGCCGAACAAGAGCAGGCCCGACGTAAGCCGATCCAGCCGATGAATTGTGCGTAGGTTCTTCAAATTGAATTCCTTGGCTAGTATAAAGACTACAGTATTATGCCTGTACCGCCCACATGGATGCACCTATTCAGAATATTCGTGAGTTAGTATAACGTCAACTAGTCAATTTCCTTAAATGGTTTGTTAGTTGTAAATTTGATGACGGATCTAGCTTAATTTATTGTTATCTAGATTTATAGATTCATAGAAACGCATAATCGATTGTAATATGGCAGTCGTTTAAGCCACTTACTGGTATAGAGGCTGGCTTATTAACAACCACAATGTCCTCATCCATATGCACTATTGTGATTGGTTGGCAAGTGACGGGTACTTCGTGTCTGCAAAGATATATTCATGAGTGCGCACATTTAGTTAGATATATGTAACCATTCAGTGCTTTCAATGCAACTACTGTTCACGTCCTCATAAATTAAGTCGTATAAATGAGAAACAAACAAGGCTAGATCTGCCATATGGGGTAACTCAACTAGTTGATATTCTATAGCCATAGATGTAAAAAAAACACAAATTAATTACAAGTCTTTATATATTATTTATAGTTAAATGAGGCGCCAACAAATTGTGATAAAATTGATTAACCATGAATTTGACTATATATTTTTTTATTACAGATGTGTAAATTCCATTACCAAGGAATACGACTATACCTTTCTAAATATTGAATGGCTATAAGTTCTGTTGGTTTTAAAAAGAGTATGACTTTAGGCAAGTAAATCCAAGAGATCAAGAGTCGAAGTGCTCTTTCTTATGGTTTTTAAACTACGAAATCGAATTTAAAACGGGAATTGTCATTGTTCCTTTGGGCTTACAGGTATGCAAATAATGTATATTGTTTAATTGAATATTTATACGTGTTAGATCTGGTTTTCCAAAAGTTACATTATCAGAAAAAATGTAGTCTTTTAAATAATATTGTCTATAGATTTTGTGGTAAACAATCAACTATATCATATATATCATATAAATGAGAATTTGAAAAGTGCAGATCAACTGCTCTGCGAAGTTTCTCTGATTCTTGTATGCCCTTTAAATAAGTAATCTATTAGAAACCTTTGGAAAATTTGACAAATTTTTGGGATAGGCTTTTATAATTATATGAAATAAAGACTTTTTGTATTTATTAATTTAATTTTTTTTGTTTTTGTTTTTTGTTTTTATATGCACAGCAATTGCCTTTTATGACATTAGGGGAATATAGGGCAGACAAAATTAGGTTATTGGTGGAAAGGTGGTAAATTTTGGAACATATTTAGTGTAGTGAGTCATAGCCCAGGAGAGAAGGTCTAACGGATGTAATCACTTCAGTCGTGGTACGTGGGTGGACAGTTAAGTAATTTTGATGAGACTCTAGCCTATTTGGGTGTCTAGTGCTACGTTATGAGATGTATTCAATATGAATAAGTAGCGTAATAAATTTAGATTGACATGAAATGCTTATGTTGGTAACTAAATTTCATCAAATTTGTTGTACAAACTATGTTTAATATATTTTATTACTGACGCTAATGCGTGTCTTTCTATGCACATTAATTCTACAGGGTATATTGTTCAACGGCCTATAAGGATATTTAGTTTTCATCAGGTATTATTTTTCTGTTTCTTTTAAGAAAATAAACATAGTTGTCCATAAGCATTGGGAAATCGGTAAACAGATTTGGCTCGATCAAGTTTTGTATCTGTACTGCATTTGCTGCCACCATTTTATGTGCACTGCATAGTTGGGCAAATGGTTGGCTAAATACGTATATATACATATATATAATACAAATTGAGAATGCTGCGTCGATAGAGTAAGTAATTTATACGATGGTCAACATCAAATATGCTCTGTTGTAGTAGTTGTTGTTGTTGTTTTTAGAAGCAAGTCGATTAAGTAAAGAAAACTTCACAAGATAGATGACAATGAAGTTATTTGATTATTCGGCATTGCCTATGCTCATATTTAGACAACACTTTACAGAGGCGAGTGATGTTCAATGGATATTCAATCATTGGCTTACCTGTGCACAATGTTGGCCAATAGATCATTGTGTTTCAGCCGGTAGTCAATGGGCACCTTCTCGAAGTTAACGGTCAGGGTGCCGGTCTGTATGCAGCGCTCATATTCCTCAGCTGGATGTGCGCGAAACTCCTTGGAGAATATATCCAATATCTTTTCGCCCACCCAGCGGCCCTTCGTAAAGGTCGTGAAGGTGAAGTAATATGGATACACCTTGCGTAGACCTATGACCAGACACAAATCTTGATTGGGCTCTTGCACTCGTTTTTTGTTTACCCACCATTTTCGATATAGTATGAGGTTTCCTGGTATCTTTCATCAGTGAATCCAGGTCTTTTGGCCTTCAAGGCCTTTGTCTCCAACTTTGCCTTTAATTATATAGTTGTGCATGAGCTGTAATTCCCAAACAACTTTCGCGCTTGCTTACCTTTTTCAAATCTTTAATTTGTTCCGTGTCCTCGGTTTTTCGCTTCTCGGGTATTTTTACCTTTTGCTTTTCCAGCTCGCTAACGTTTGTCAGCTAAAAGTAGAAGGCAAAAAAAAAAAAAAAAGACTTTGTTGATTAGCTTGCGTTAGTCAATTTGTAAATTAACTATAAATAGTTGGAATGAGCTCACTGGGATTAGGAGAACTCAGGCGCACCCTAAATTTGCGTATGGTTTTGGCCTAAACAGAAATATGACTTCTAATGCAGGCAAGATCAAGTGTTTGGCCAGATTTCATTTGAAGATTCATTTGACGTAGGAATTTCAACTCAGCAACGCGTCTTTCCTACCCATCACAACCCATCACGAATTGTATTTGTTTCTAAATTTACATTTTTGGTGTCTGGCATTTTGTGTGTGTTTTATCTGACCATAATTTGATCGAAGCATATGACTGCAATGTGAATGCTCAAGTGGTCTGCCGAGCACTAATTCCACTTTGCTACGACACGAATTATTTACCACGAAATATACGGGCATAAAGCTATTCTATTCCACAATGCACATGCACATGCATATGAATACGCATATGGACAGAGAGTGCAAGTATACTATATGCTATTTGGAATAGATACTTGCATTTCAGTTAGTTCTTGTGTCTCTTTCGTCGACTCCGATGAGTGACTGTCTGGTTGGTTGGCTGGCTAGCTGGCTGGCTGGCTGCCTGTCCTTTGTCTTTTGTCTGTGCTTTCATTGGCAGGGCGCCCAACAAATGATACAAACTAGCAGCATGCCCAAAACGAGAAGAGTCGAGCACGACGATTACAGTCGAGCTTAAGCGACTGCATAATACTCGATCAAAAATATTAATACAATAGTAAGACAGTTTATTTGAAACTCATTCAGATATATCTAATTTTGTTTTGCTAGTCGATCGTTGACAGTTATTGTAGCTCTTAAGTTTTTAAAGCAATCTATGGAGGAGGCTAATAGTAACCCAAAGTAACTTAAAGTAAATAGTAGACATAAATCTAAACCTTTGCTATTTCTAATATAGTTCCTAATTTTTGAAGATACAAACTGCGCTTTCTCTTTTAGCGAATTCAATCAAATGTATTTATTAAAAAATACCATCTCATAATTTTCTTTCTTATACTTTACACTAAATAGTTCTTCATCGACGTTTGTCAAAAAGTGGTTTTTAAAAACATTACGGAATGAAATCCAGTTAAATAAAATTATAAATTCAATGTTATGTAGTACTATGTATTTGTATTCATACGGATAGAAAAGACTATTCAACAAATCCAAATAAACTCTTTTTTTTTTACCAGGTGACCCAGTATGAAAAATCAAAATAAAACTATGCGGGAGGGCAGCGGACTGCGGTAGCTGTAGGGAGACCAGACTCTGACTCTGATTCTGACACCGACGGCCTGTCGGTCAATTTCCCTTAAGCAGCATCTTTACGCGAGTTGAAGATGCCGTCTCCACATGTGCAGAGCGTGTAACAAATGCACAATATCCATCCCAGCAGCCCCATAGACAAAAGATTCACTCGAAAATCTCTTGGATTTTGGGCAGCTTAGTTTAAATTTAGATGTGACTTCATATTGTATTAAACTGAGACCAAAGAAAACGCTCTAGTTAGGCATACAATTTGAAACTATTCTAATTAATAGAACACGCTATTATTATGTTTCCTAATAATCAATAATCATTTATGTTCGTATAGAATATAATGAGTAGAATATGAATGAAATGTTTGAACTCTGCCCACTCACACACACACAGCCTCTGGTGAGGTTGTGTATATTGTAGCGCTCTACTCATCCATGAGATGATGTTCATATAGAAAGACTTTATAAATTAATTGAATCATTCAACGGCAGAGACCTGTTGCCAGAGATCTTGGCAAGCGACCATTCACATGTGCTTACGCACATATATATTCGCATATATGTGTATATATGTATACATATGTATATGTATGATTTTCTGCATGTACATTGGATGCTCCTGGGCTCGGTAGACGATTCCTATATTGTTCCAAGCGAACGCACGACGCGACGCGACGCGGCCAGCAGTCACAGCTAATATTTATGAATACACCCACTGTGAAACGGAGATAGAGCAACACGTATATGCGTATATATAACACTATGTAGTATTGTATAAATATATATGTATGTGTATACATTCGCAGGCGACACAATCTTTCTACACTTGATTGCGCAAGGCGCTAAAAACGGGCGTGTGGCTAAAGCAAAATGCGTGTGCGGCAGCTGGAAGCGAAGAAAAAACATAACAGTGAAATGGAAAAAGAAAACAAAATATATGGACACACGTGACCACGTGCTGATTTTAATTATCAACTTTTCAAGAGCATTGCGTGGTCCATGCTAATGTGGAAATAGATGGCTAAACATTTTCAGCTAAACGTCAGCTACTGCCGGAGATCGTCTCCCAGAACCGGATTATGTGGAATCCTGCTATTAATTAGAGCGCTTATTATGTCCACACAGACTTCTACTCGAGTGCATTGGCTCTCCAGCTGCTTAGCTAACCATATCTGATTGACAACATCCAGTTGCTATAAAAGCAAAGTTGCGTTAATACTGTGAATTCTAGTTCTGCACTGCAACAAAAAATCTGGCTAAAACAATCAGGCTGCATTGGATGAGACCTCATTTAGCGACTTCTTTGATGGTTCAGCCTGAGAATTGTCTTTAATTTAATGCAATGGCAAACCCTAATAATTGTACTTATTTGTGTCGACTCATCGTTCAGAATTGTACTTTAATTATTTTTGTAAATCTGTCGTGCAATAAGGCTGCTTATATAAATATTTATTGCGTATTTCATTTTATAGTTAATTTCCGAACATAATTGTTTTTATGACAACGGAAGAGATTTACAAATAATAGTCGACAGCTGCCAGTGATGGATAGCCAGACTGATAGTACCTTGATGTACACTAGATGTTCTTGTATATATGCATGTATGTATGTATTCTATATCTGTGTCATTTTCTTACATGCAAATGCTTTTGCCTCTCAAATTCGATGTATTACTGAACATGTTCGGTTTATTTTTCGGTTTTCTTGAAATGTTCAGCACATTAGAACGAAAGCAATATTTGTCAGAATTCTAATTTTGTATTAATAACAAGTAACAGTATTTCTGAATGAAAAATTGTTATTTTTGTAGTTAGTTGATGAGTCTGACGCAAATTAAACTCGAAATATTTTAAGACATTGTTTTCTTCTATTGTTTTTTTTTTTACTTTTTTTTTTCTTATTTGAGAAATCCCCAATCGGGCTGGAAATGTAAATTGTTTCGAATCTAAACCAGAAATTCGTTAAAAATACTTAATATTACAATGAACAAATAATTACATGCAGAATTGAAGAATTATTGATAATAAAACAGACTTGATCTGCCCATTCCATAGACTTCCAAGTCTATATATACACATGGCTATATCGAATCGCTTGATCGAAGTTCCACTACCTCGTCTGCTCGATACATTCAATGCAGGAATAGCATGATGCTCTGTTTTCTGATTTTTAATAAAAACAACAGAGCCAAAATCAACTTAAAATCTTTAATATTTGCTTCAATCAATAGTTACAAATTGAGTTTATTTGTTTTCTTTAGCGTGCGGAAAAATAGGAAGCCATGTTTACAAAACATTTAATGTTTATCTGCATGCATACAATAATTACTCATAAATTGCAAAAACTACATCCATCATTCCATATCAGTTGTTCTAGGGAGAGATAATCAAATTGATATAAATGATCAAAAATCGAATTTTTATTACCTCAACACATTGAAAATGCCTTACAGCAACACCAAAATAAAATTCTATTGAATTCAAAATAAAACTTTGAATGTATTATGGAGAGTGTGATTGAAATGAGTAAGTGTAACCCTTAAAGAGGTTTTGATGTTAGTTTATGAGCAGAAATGGTTAATAATTGTTAATAAGAAACAAATGTGATTCTGCACATTTCATTTGATAGATAATCTCAGCAATAAATTTCACTTTTTGTCCTAATTTTGACACGTAGAATAATAATAAAACTGAATAAAAAACTAAAAATAAATTTTAGTGTGGATAAAGATCGTTGCCAAATATATAGTCAAACATATTTTAAAATATGTGAAATTAAATTTTTAATTGCAAAAAAAAATTTAGTTTTCACTAGTGGAACACTAAAATATATATAGACTTGTATATAGGAAGTAGCTTGAAGTGGGGCTCTCACTAACAACTTACTTGATTTTTTATCAGTATACTCTGTATACTCTACGGAAACTAGACTTAGTAGCCGTCTTTTTTCCAGTTCCAAATGTAGAAAATGTAATAGAGATATGTAGAAATATTTGAAGGCCTCTCAGTTTGTAACTGCAGCTCTATTCCAACTTATGACATTACCAACATTTTCTTTTCTCTTCAATTTCAATGGCTAACAGAGTCGGCAATGAAAGCGTAGTACCCGGCTGCAAGGAGAGTATGACAGACAGCTTGTCGTTCGGCTGCTTAGAGCGCTCTGCGACTCAACTTGTTTTCAAGGGCCAGTCGTAAGCAAATATATCTCTCGGCTAAGCTGAACATGCGTATTATGAATATATGTATATATATTTTTGTTTTGTAAAGAAGACAAACACAAGCGGCCGAAGAGGGGAGCTGAGAGCGGAGAGCGGAGAGCGGAGAGAGGAAGGCGGGCTGTCTACTTTATGGGCTATTTGGGAAACCTTGACCAACTCGTAGAAACCTATGCAATTCAAAAGACTGTGGAAATCGTTGTGGAACATGAAAAACACCAACACCAACAGCAGCAGCAGCAACGGCAGTGGCAGCATGCGTACCGATGCGGAAAATCTGAAAGGTCTTTATTATTATGGCAATAGCCGAGCAAAGCAATCGCACAAGGAGATTGCGGATTGTCGGTTTTCAAAAATAGTATTAGTATAGTATTTATTTATTTATTAAACAGAAAACGCATAATTACTTTTGTTTTTTATGATATCATCTTACTAATTTGTTGCCCCACACACCGTCGTCGAGTCGAGTAAACTCAGGTATTTAGCAATTATAGAAAACAGCGAACGACGAACAAGTAGAAGCGCCTCACACACAGATATTACATACAAATACTTATACGAATATATACTATAGAGATCGTAATAAGCAATTTCTGATTACAATCGCGCTGTCGTTACATGGCTGCTAAAGTGAATGTCCAAACATTATTGCTCGACGGCTTGTTGACTGTCTGTCTGGTTGTCTGAGAGGCTTTCATGATGCAGTTTTGTCATAATAATGAGCCAAAGTCAATTTGAGATCACTTAAGATCTCTGTATATATATATGCTCAACACTCGATCTGTTGGATAATACACACGTATCGACCCGTATTTGTCTGCGAAGTATTGCTTGTTTTCGTCTGTACATCCGCTAGACAATTGTTTTTCTTTCCGACGTTGGTTGTTGAAATTTGAATGTACTTTTCTTTTTTTTTTTTTTAATTAATTTCGATTAATTTATTTTTCATGTGGCCTGTCTATTTAAATAGTTTACTAAGCAGCAGCAAATAAATCAAGCTGGCCTAAACAAAACAGGCTGTATGTAATATAATTAAGTTGTAAATAAGATATTGCTTATTCTCGTGCTTTAGTTTGTAAACAGCATATTTGGAAACACTTAAGAGTTTTCCAAATAATGCCCATTTTCCAAAGAAAACTACTTATATATACGCAAGGTAAAGCAACATAGAAATGTGTATTATGTAGAAGTGAACAATTAAAATAAAGTAATTTAATACATCCGTAAATATACAAAAGATTTTTGAGCAAAGCTCTTTCAAAACAAAGATATTATATGTAGGTGTGTCACATTGAAGAGAATAATGGAAGTAAGGTAACTGAGAGGAAAAGAAATTTATATAATAGTATTGAAGTATTAGTTGAAATAAAAAACAACTGTTTCTATATTTTTCGTATAACTATTATAATTTATATTTTTAATCCAGTTATTTAAGATAAAGATTTCATTAATAGATTATAAACAGAAGAGAAAACACAGATGCTAGTTTTTCTAATTATATATATAGTAAACAAGATTTATTCATTTATACTATGTGTGTTGCATATATGTATTAAAAAACTAGAGAGTATACAAAAATCCGTTTCAGCGAAAATATATTTAGCTTCTAACTTTTTTAATTATAATTTCATAATGATGAGAATAAATATTTAATTGATTCGTAACAGCAACTAGAAATATAGAAAATTTCTTATATTATATTCTTCACAAAAAGGAAAATATTTAAAAATTTGTATACGTTCAGTGTAGTTGGAAATTCATAAAAAAATCTTTGCAAAAATAACGCCTTCCAGACTGGAATAAAATAATTATTTTTTACTGCAACAACGTGCATAGACAAGCATCTATATTAGCGATTCTGAATAAATTAAGTGAAGATAGAAATTAAATAGGTAAATCTATATAAATAAATTCATATATGTATGTGTATGTGTACATGTCTATGTTAAACTGAAAAAAGCTGTGTACTCATCTATCGAGCAATGCTTAGATGGCTACACAAACTAACGATAAATCATTTATGAAAGGTGGCTAAAGATGAGCTCACAATAAATCTACATATTTATGTAATGCATGCATTGCACATGCTTATCTATACATAGGTATAGATAGATACAAATGTACATGTATGTAACATACATACAGACATATGTACTGGCTTACTTATGGTTCAAGAGCACGGCTCATTTCAACGTAAACAGCAGCTGCTCAGCCGGCTCTCAGGCACTGACATCAATTGTCTCTCGATGACCTTCGCGTAAGTGCTTGATTGCAGGTGGCTTTCCGTCCGTCCGTCCGTCCGTCCGTCCGTCCGTCCGTTCGTCCGTCCGTTCGTCCGCCTGCTTGCCGGCGTGCCTCTCTATCTCTCTCATTGGCAATCAGAAATCATGACACGCCGTTTAGGAGACCAGTTTGATCAAAATGCTCAGTTAAGTTTTAAAGTAGCATTCGATCACATTGTACACAATTCAACCTTAACTTTGGCAATCATTAAGCTTATATGAATAGGGAAATTTACTTCTGTTCATTTCAAGAGCATAAGTACTTCTGGATAGGACGGAAGAGTATAGAGACTATCTTGCGAATCTAGGCAAAATAAAAAATAAAGATTCTGGCTTGAATTCTATGTACCTGAAGATAACATTAAAAATCTTGTTTTCTACGTAGACCCATTTAAAATATGATGTAACAAAACGAGGTTCATAAAAGAGCTATGCAACTTTCTGTAATTTGTTGTCTATTTTCTCACATATAATTATTATGTAATACTATCAATCTGTCGTCTCCAATACTATTTCAGGATATATAGACTTTAGAAAAGATTTATATATTTCTAAAAAAATCAATTGAACATTCAATATTTATATTGAAAAATGCAGAGCATTGCGCTGTCGCTTCAGCTGACTGAAGGACTCGCACTTTTTGCTTTGACTCACCTTTCTGTTAATTGTTAGAGACGTTGGGTTTGGTAGCGCTTTGATGGATGTGAGTCCGGCGGCGGCGGCGGCAGCTCCATGATTTCTCAGGGCCATTACATTGCCCAGGCTTAGATTAATGGAAGAGAGATGCTGCAGATCCTGAGGCATGCAATTCAATGGCTGCACCAGCGCACACGCGGGCGGCGGTGCTGGGCGCGGCACCGACACGGATACGGGCACCTGTACGGGCATTTGGACCGGCACTTGGACCGGCGGCGACTGCGGCATGCCTGTTGAGCCGGCTACGGTGGCAGCAGCCAACAGAGCCTGTTGTGCCGACAATGAAACGCCACCAAAGGCGGCGACAGCGTTGGCATGATTAGCTCCTGCAGCAGCCGCCGCTGCTGCTGCGGCCGAATAGTAAGCGCTCAGCGAAAGGGGCGGGAACATGGAGGACTGCAGCAGATGCGTCTGCGAGTGGCTGTGCGTCGGATGAGGCTGTCCTGCATAGCTGCTCGTCTGGCCAGCAGCATTAAGCAGCGGCTGATTGAAATTGTAGCCAGGCGCCAAGGGAAAATGGGTGCCGGCGCTTGGATGCAGCGCGGGTTGCTGATAGTTTGTGGGTGGGGCTGCTGCAGTATTCGGTGAATGCTGCTGCGGCTGTTGCTGGAGCAGATGCTGCTGCTGCTGCTGATGTTGCTGCTGTTGTTGTTGCTGCTGTTGCTGTTGCTGCTGCTGTGGCTGATGCAATTGCGGTTGTGCAGCGTACAGTGCACCTGGCGGCACCTTGTCTGCGAAGGGCGTCTGCATGGCCAGCAGCTTGTGATGATGCTGCTGAGCGGCCAAGCTCCAAGGCAAGTACCAGGCACACGAGGAAGATGTATTCTGCATACTGCGGCTTTTCTTTTATTTTTATTTAAATATTATTTTATTATATTTGCTTTTCTATATCACGCACAAGCTTTGCTTTAATTGCTATTGCTTATGGTCTTTTGATTTGCATAATAAATTACATAATTTCAATAGAAATCACCTTTTCCTTACTGCTTCGCTTCTCTGGCTGTTTTATCAAAATTCAGTTTATTTTCAAAATACGTGTTCATTGTTTACGTTCTGCTGCTTACAGGTGCATATGTGTAGTTGCTATAAAGCTGTGTTTTCTATGTGTATCTCGCTATATATATACTTGTTTATCTATCTACATATATATACATATATCTATCCTGCCACTTTCGACGCGTTTATTTGAAATTTGGAAGCTGAATTTACTTTGCGTTTACTTTTGTTTGGTTTATCTGTTCACAAGTCGCTGCGATTTCGTGCCTTGCACAATGGGATAAATATTATTAATATGGCTAAAAAATACAAATATTTACACCTATTTCAAATTCAATTTAGTTAAAAGTTGTCGTTTTTCGTTGTAAGGAATAAAGTTTATAAAAACGAATTCTGAGTTCATTATTGCGAGTCAATTAATCGAAACTAGTTTCATTATCATAGTCTGTAATGAGAAAAAAGAACCAGATTCACATGTCATGAATCATGATGCAGTCGATGCTAAATAATCACAGCCTGGAACTAGACTCTCAAAAGCCAATTTCCGATCAAGGCATTTACTTAAAGAACCGAATCAAAGAAACTTTTCTTATATGTCGCACACATGCATACATGCATACACACATGCAAAAGTGTGAACGGAATCAGAAGACTGTGCTGATTTGTAAATTTGTTGTTATTGTTAGCGACGCACTGTCAAAATGTACCCCAAAGCATTAACACAGACCCACACACACGCACACACACACACACACACACGACAAGCTCAACCACGAATGTGACCGGGTCCCACATACTATGTACATACATGCACACACACACTCACACACATCCAGACAAACTACCTGTCTTGAAGGCAAGACAAAAGTTGTGCACTTGTTTATCGTGCAATAAATGAAAATGGAATGGAACAATGGCTAGAAAAGCCACTAAATATAGCGTAATGGATTTTAAATGCACATTCGACATCTGACGGCTAGCTGATAGCTGATGGTTTTTGTTTTTTCCTTATTTTTTATTTTGGCTGATGGACGACTGGGTTGCCAGCCTTTCAGTCTTTCCGTCTTTCTGCCTGCCTGCCTGCCACATAGTGTAAATAGAAATTTTATGCTTGCGCGCACCCACTTCCACGTGCACAGTATATACATTGTACAAAGAGACGTTTAGGAAATATGAATATCATTGAATGTTGGGTATATCAATAGAATCGAATTAGTGTACACAAGGTGGTACACGCGAAGTAAGTGGAACACGGCTCGAAATAAATGAACTGTAACAGAAATATTTAACAGATTGTTACAACAATATGTAGTAGTAGTATATAATTTATTTGCTCGTATTTATAGGAGTACAAATTAAAGCAAAACTTCTCAATATAATAATTTGTTTCAAACATTCTTTTTAACACTATCAGTAAAATAATTTAATAGATAATATTAATTTACAATGCAACTATTTGCTTTAGTTTACGCAAATCAAAAATGTAATAGTCTCTTTGATTTATTATTTCTTTTCTATAATTATTATTTTATTTTTCAATCCCTTACACTGATATATTTACAAATTAACAAGGAAGCATACTTTTTTCATATGCATGTTTTTTATAGTTTCGAAAAAGTGGAATTTTCAATTAAAATTATATCGCTCATGACACATAAAATGCGGTGTTGCTTATCGCTCAATCGTTAGTTAATATGATGGCGCCCCACTCTATACGCACTCCTTTGGAACCACCCTTGCCACCCACCCATTCGCTCGGCCCGGGGCGAGCAGCTGTTGCTATCTATTCCTCAAGTGTGCGACGGCTGTGAATTTATTTACTAATGTATTTTATATTTTTTTCGGGGCTTTGTGCTAAAATAAGTCTGATGTATTACTAGGTTTGCCCCACACACACACATACTTACGAGCACACACACACATATACATACTAGCTCACACATAGAAATGGCCGCAAATTATTTAAAATTTGTTTCATTTTTCGGCTCTACAGTATGTACTATGTACGAGCATGTTTATGTGTGCTAATTTTTGTTATTTTCTTGCTTTTTTTTTTTTTTTTATGTGTGATCTTGGTATTTTAGTGTTGTTTGATCATACAATGACAAGATGATGGCTGTTTTTCGAGTATCTTGCTTAGATATTCACGAACTTATATAATAAACAAAGGATTACCCAATAAAAATGTCAAATGGATCGCATAACCTGCTCATAGCATATAAAACAGATACGAATTCAAAACCAAATATACCGCGCGCATTTAGAATTCCTCGAAAGAACGGACTGCTTCCGAAATTCAAAATATAAATATATTTCAATTGTCTTTTGAAAATATTTATTCTCTATATATAAAGCTATGCACATATACATACATATATATTTGTTGTCCTGAATAACCAAACACGCCAAGTGAAGATTAGGTAACTGCATGTGCGGCTCTTCTCTTGACGTTTGATGATGATTAAAGGCCATGCGTTGCGTAGGGCCTGACTACTGAAATTACTTATGATATATATATACTATGCCATACTCTACCATATATGTATATGTGTATATATTTCAAACGTCACCTCTCTAACTAAGAAGACATGCCAACCAACAGAAATATTTTGAATAGAAAATATACAATTTTTCAGAAACAAAAACTATTTGCGTACGTAAAAATGGACGATGTTAGAGACTACGGCAATGGCGCATATTTTTGGTACAGAGCCATGCACGGGCACACACACACACACATACTAGCAAAGGAAAATATTCTAAAAACGTTGTCCTCAAATAGCTTTGCTCATACACACTCCTTCTATTTAGTCGCTTGTCAAATGTCTAAACATGCTTATTATAATTATAATGAGAGCTTTGTATGTAGATCGTTGCAAAGGCATATAAGATCAGAAATCAGATTGAATTCATAATTCCTACAGAACAGTCACTCAGATAATAATAAAAGCTGTTACTAAAACTAATTTATTTGTACTACTAACTAACAAGTAATCAGCAAAAAGATTAATTTGCTACCATAAGTCGAGGATATTCAAAAATGTTTGAAAATTTAGTAGATCAACTAATCATTCATTGCTGTAGGCTTTGCAGTACGTTTACAATGATTAACACTCATAATGTGGATTGTTTTTATGTGCACGTTCATAAACGCCTTTATTACATTATTATCATAGGGCTTTTGAAATCACATCACTTTATGTTAAGTTGCATTACTTTGATTATCTGATAACGAATGTGACCTGGCGCCGGAGTTGTAGTGATTACCACGCAAAAAAACTAAAACGGAACGGGTTTTATTCACATCAATATATGTATACTGATATATACACGTATATAATGATATATATTCAAGTTGCGCGACACGCCCGCACACTGAGCCCCCGTTTAATAGGTACCCAGATTGTAAGCCATCAATGTCGTTGTTTAGGTGTACGAGCGTCGGCGTTTTTCAATAATATCGTCGCACACACGTTTTAATATCTTAAGAGCGGATGGCAAACACGCGACAACCTCTGCACTGGCTGAAAGCAAGCGGCCGACTGATTGGAGCAGCCCCAATCGTGGACTGTAAACAGAGCGCCCGCCTGCCGATTTGTTTCTGTGGGTTGCACTACTTTTAAATTTAAATTGCGCGGGCTCTGTTAAACTTAACATTATGTTATCTTAGCTAGAGAAGGAGAGAGAGAGATAGATAGATATAGGAGAAAGAGAGAGAGAGAGAGAGAGAGTGAAGCAGGCTCTGGCTCTCTTCGAAATTGTATGCTAACAGCTAATTAATTAAGTTGTTATTTACACAACAATAAAACATATGCTGATGATGTTTGCTTCTTGTTTAAATTTAATTAATATATTTTGTAATGGACAGAAAAGATTTTGAAGAAAGGATTAAGGGAGAAAATTTGTTATTATTTGCGCACATACTATCTATTATCTACTATTTATTATATATTATAAATTATAAATTATATATTATATATTATATATTATATATTATATATTATATATTATATATTATATATTATATATTATATATTATATATTATATATTATACACTATATTATATAGTATACATTAACATTTAAATAACAAAAATTAACATCAGACGAAAATTATTCTAAGCCATTAATTTAGCATATTCCAATTTGATACATTAAAATAATAATTACCAAAAAATAAGATGTTAGTTATATTGAGTTTCCTTCAATCGGAATTCCTCCCCAACTTGAATGCATTAAAATAAATTCCCAGCCAAATAACATAAATAAGAATCTTCTTGACATATTTTAACACATAATATATATAAAAAAGATAATATATAATAATAATAAAAAGAAAAGAAAAAAAAACAGATACACGTGCTGTTATGTGACTACCTATTGACTCATTATAAATACATACAGATATAGGTATATAACTATGTATATATGCTTGAGGGACACATACATATCAATGTTGAATTTTGATGAAACTTTCATATTGTTACGTGAGACAAAAGAAAATTTTTTTTGGCTTGGGCCCAAAAAAAAAAATAAATTCCTCTTGATTTAGTTGCACAGGGCAAAGTCATTTACGTGCGGGATATTCTACGAGATGTTTAAAAATTCTTACTACATAAACAAATAGATATGTACAATGTATATGGTGGATATATTATATAAATATACTTTGCGGTAGACAGATATTTCTATAAATTAGGATTTTCTATGCTCATTTAATGTCGCTCTACCGTGACGGAAGATCTTTGCATGAATGCTATATAGAACATATTTAATATAGTATTGCAATTTTTTGTTGTTTTATTAAATAATAAAATTGTTTATAATATATTCTAAAGCTAAAGCTAATGCTAAAGCTATTTATACTGGGAACCCATTGGAAAGGGACCAAACGTGAAAGGGTGCTGACCTCATAAAGCATTCACAAAACAATCTACCTTATGGGTACATATCTCATATTATGGAAACTTCATTGAATTGCCTTTTAATTTTAAAACATACTACAAATTCTTTTTAAGTTTTTATATTTTCTTGTGCGTATCCTTCACATCATTAAACTGCCGTTAAATATACATATAAGCCATATGTTTACTGAAAGATTCCGATTATTTACCATAAAAAATACAAATTTATTCAACAAATTCATTTTATCTTATATATGATATTTACTATTTTATGTATTACATATATGTAATATTTTAATACGTGAATGATTTCTCATAAAATATATTATATACAATTTTGTTCACTTATTATTATCGTTTTTTATTAAATATTTACTTCAGATTGCGAAATGGAATATATCGTAAAATCCAAATATTTTCTTAGTACAAAGTGAATAATATGAACAAATTAACTGTTTTAATTCAATTATAATATTTTTTACCAAATCGATGTTTGTCGAGCAAATAGCTGTGCATGTCTAGCTCACTTCTTAGCTTGTTTTATTTAATTTTTTGCTTCTATAGCGAGGCTCAGTTCAGCATACAAGTTAGGGTTATATTGCTCTACATTCATGCATAGTAATTATATTGCAATTATTTTTATTGTCGTTTCGGAACTGGTCGGAGGGTCAGAGTGGGTTGACCTTCGTTAAGGTTGACATTGAAATCTTTGTTAAAATTTCTTTTGATTAAACAGGTTAAAGGTGCGCATAAAGCTCATTTCTTGTTTACCTCCATTCATTGTTGTGGTTTAGCAAGTTTTCCAGTTTTTAACTATAAGAAAACGATTTACGCTTTGCGTTTAACGATTCACGTTTGGCATTTTTTTGCTCATAACTTTGGAATATTCATTTTCGCGATGCTCTGATGTAATCGAAACAAGAGGAGGGGTATATGTCCACCTAGATTGTGGCCGAAAATATAAAACTATCGTGTATATATGGAGTAAAAAAGCCTAACTAGGAGCGCGACCATTGCATGTCCGACTGCGTGACTAGTTTAACACACCTGCACTCTCCAAAAAACAGTTCCCCTCTCGCTCTCTTGGTGGCTCTCTGTCTCTTTTTCTCTCTGTCCTAGTGTTAAAAGAACGTTCTCCTTGAAAAGCACTCGGTCACGAAACAAACTACATACAACATCCTTCTGTAAACCCACAACTCAGGCTAAGGCGACCAAAAAAAAGGCTTGCCCCTTATTTAGGGCAACATTTAATGGCCACTGGCCATAAGGCTCTTGGTCTTGGCTAACCAGAAGGGTGGGGGTATGCGTGCGTGTGTGTGTGTGGGGGTGTGCGTGTATATGAGAGTAAAAGTTGGCATTTGCTGCTGCCGACGAAGAAAGTGATTAAATCAGCACGATATTTTGTAGGTGTGCGCACTCACCGATTACATTTTTTTATTCCAAGTGTATGTGTGTTTGTGTGTTAGATTTATGTATGTATGTAGTGGAAATTGACTTTTCGCCTGGACAGAAAGCTAGAAATGACGACATCACGCTTCCTCATCAAACGAAAAAAAAAACTATATAAACTCTAAAACCTACCCAGCTTTTCTACTGCGTGTTTACAAACAATATTGTGTGCGGGGGCCTATATACAAATGTATAAATATATAAATATATATATATATATATATATATATAGAAATATGTATGTTTATTATAAAAAAATGATATATGTTCGTTCATATGCCTAGAATAAGGTGTGTTTCGCAAAATTTGCATGCATACTCAGAGCAGCTAATTAAATACATAAACATATTAAATATGTCTAATAAAGTTTTTAAATTTTCCAAAATATTTTAATATGTTAATTCTATTATTCAGAAAGATATTTATTATTTGTAAGTATTTATGCTTTATTTAATTTTAGTTATTTTAGTTAGCCTCGTCGTTATCACAATTAAACGAATTACAGAATTGATATACCCCACAAACATTGTTTGTTTACAAAGTGCTCAAATTGAACTGAATGAACAAATGAACCAAATTGCGCTGGTTCGATTAGTCAAATGGCGCGTGCAACAAAAATAATCGAACTAGTTAGGTCGCGCTCGTTTGTTGTGCATTTTATAAGAGAAAAATTATATTTTACGGACTTCATGAAGTATTTGCGTTACGCTGATAATACATTTCGCCTGGCAAGTGATCAATTCATAGTGTTTCATAAATACCCTTACATCACTTCAGTTCATGCATTCGTTTTGCTAGCGCACACGTGTTGATGGTTTTGTTTTTGTTTTCAGTTCATTAATTTGTTCATTTCGAGGCGCTTGTTAAACGCACAACACAAAGTTAAGAAATCAAAAAACACATTTTTGTGTTGGCAAATTATGACATTGCCCAAGACTCTGCGCCATGTGCAAACCCAGCACGGCGATGCCTCTGTGGATGTGGAAAACATTTTTCTGTTTAGCGCCAACTTACACACTGCCGGCGTTGCTTCTACGAATGAAGCTGAATTAGGCGCTGAATCAGACGCTGAATCTGTTACCCCTATTGCTATCAAGTCTCAGGAGATCAAATCTACCGATGGTGTGTGGACCTACGAGGCGAGTGAAGATTGCGGCAGCCAAGTAAGCGCAAATTATTTTATTTCTTTTAGTTAGTTTTCGGTTTTATAATTATAGTTATTAACATTGGAAACTCGGTAATTTTTGGGATAGGCCAATCAATTGATATATGCTTCCATTTCCATTCATTTGATCGAAATCTAACTTTATTTACTTTATAGATTATATATTATAATAAAGTAAATTGCGCTAAGAAATACTTTTTGTTTTTAAATCCACATATCGCAAAATCTGAATATTATTATATAGTTATGGTAGGGGAAATACCTTATAAAGATTTTTTTTTTTGTATTTTTTTTCTTATGTATGGTCCCGATATAGAAAAATACAGTATTCAGGGACTTTAAGAATTCGGATACTTCTGAATGCAATTATTTTATTAATCTAGTTTTTAAAAATATGTTATTATACAGTCAAGTCCACGTACTTGTCAGCCTTAAAGTTACATCAAGTTAACTTAAGTTTTGAAGAAGCTCATAATTAGGCCGCTATGTCATGATATACTTCACTTTATTTGAAGTGGAACTGGGTAGGACGGTTAAGCATAGTAAATGCATACAGCTTCAGAGACAAGCGACAAGTAACATCAGAGCCAGCTCGAGGGTCATTGTCAATGTAGAGAGAAGGAAATACTAATTACAACGGCGCCCTTTTGTAATGGTCTCTATTATAATGCTATTTCAATGCATCTCTATGTTTGTATGATGTACTTCAAAGCTCAATCGCGGCGGCCCATTCATCTATACACACATTGTTCACTGACATTCCGTATTCCTACTGGCATATTTATGTGCATTCTAGCGCGGATTTAAATTTGTAAAATGGTCACAAAGCCCATCAATCCGTTCTGAATAACTTATGGCCGTGGGAGGCTTTTGAAGCGGTTGGCACATTCCAGACCGCTTTCTATCAATAATAATCACGTGTAGCTTCGCACTGGCACAGGACAGCATTATCCCTGCCGAGGGCCGCTTATTATGTGGCTTATGCTAACCTCCACTAAATAATCCCCGTACACTTGGCTTTGTCTTAACCGCAGCAAACATTTTAGTTGGCTTACCTTCGTTTGTCCGTACTTCGACCGGCCTGCTAGTTGGTTGGTTGGTTGTCTAAGCTGTTTCTCGCTTTACCTTCATATTTTAACCGCGGATTTGGTATAATTATTTCTCATTTGCTTTTCCTTTTTGCTATTTTGTTGAAGGGTGCTTTCGACGCTTCGTGTCGTTTTTCCTACTTGTTTGCTCTGACGAGCAGCGCCTCCTTGTCAAGTTGGCCAACCTGACGCTTCCGCAATTATCAGTGTTGCCTCCTGTTCATACCCTGTGCACCTGTGAATCACGGTGCTGGTTGTTTATGGCATCAGACATGATACTTCCAGTTGTGTGCCCTCGACGGGTATCGTTAACTGGGTTTTGAAATGAAATGTAGCCGCTGGGCTAAAGAGTATCAGTTAGTCGGGCACTTGCAGGTGTCGCAATTGAAATTTAAACGCATTTAAGGCAAAACCAACAGGGTATCCGTGAGTCGTGCATTTGTGTCTCTCTGTTATGGCTTGTTTTTAAGTAGGTATCGCTATGCTCCTTAAAAGTAAATTGCTCTAAATGTTTTTGTCTTCCATTATGCGCGCCTATTGTGTCACTTGCATTTAAAGTTTCCACAATACCTATGCATGCATGTCTGTAGCTATGTGTGTATGTGTGTAGGTATGTAATGTGTATGTAATCTCAGTGATGTATGTGGGTTTGTGTCTGATGTATGCACGTCTACGTGCACTGCTCCCTGTGTTAGTGCTATTGAAATAAGGAATGTGTCTCGACATTAAAATAGAGAATGTCAAATGTGCGCAAGTATTGGTGTTCTCAACGGCGAAGAGTTTTATTATTCTAGCTTCTTCTTTGTTTTGAATGCAGTTTTACTCGCTTCCCCTGCAGAGTCCTCCGCGCCCGCGGAACGTCCCCCCTGGGTACGGCAAACGTGATTGTGTCCGCCTTCCTCTAAGATACGAATGCAGACCACTGTTTTATGATGACAATTTGGGTTTGTTACAACCCTCTATTACTTTTCCTGCCGTTAAAAGAGTTTTATTCCCATTTCTTGCTTCTCTCTCACATGCCTAACGTCTTAGTGTGTCATGCAAGCGCCTTGATCCTGCATTTCCCCTTTAGCTGCGCTTTTAAATACAGAATCGTTAGTTATATATAAACCATAATTCATTTCCGTTCAAGCTCGCTACAATTGCTGAGGCCTCACTGGAGCAGCTGCTCGAAAAGCGAAAGGCTTCCGATGAAACAGAGGCCACAGAGCCAAAGAAGCCGAAATTGGAAACAAAGGATCTGAAACTGACCCGTCCCGGCTTCAGTGAAGAGCGATATGATGAGACTTCCTATTACATTGAAAATGGTAAGATTTAAATTGTACCTCTATGGATTATGGATTGAGTCATAGTCTTATTTGAAGGCTTGCGAAAGGTTTACCCCTACTCTTTTACCTTCACCACATTCACAAAGGGTCGCTGGGTGGGCGAAGGAATTTTGGATGTATTCTCGCGGGAATTCCGCGCCCAGCCTCCAGAGGAGTACAAGCGCAGCATCGAGGCTGGCAATCTGACAGTCAACTACGAGAAGGTGCCAGTTGACTACAGACTAAAGCACAATGATTTGCTAGCTAACACTGTACACAGGTGAATATATATATATTGTATATAGAATAAACTCAATTTCATCCATCAATACCACAGACATGAAGTGCCAGTTACTGCGCAGCCAATTTCCATAGTGCATATAGACGATGACATTTTAGTTGTGAACAAACCTGCTTCTATACCAGTAAGTAAACACTTATGAACATAGATTTATATATACATGTATATATGTATTTAGGTACATCCATGTGGTCGCTACAGACATAATACGGTGATATTTATACTTGCCAAAGAGTACAATTTGAAGAATCTGCGTACCATACATCGGTTAGATCGGTTAACCTCCGGCTTACTTTTATTTGGGCGCAATTCGGAAAAAGCGCGTCAAATGGAGCAACAGATACGAAATCGACAGGTTCAAAAGGAATATGTTTGCTGTGTGGAAGGTCACTTTCCAGAGTAAGCAATATGTGAATCGACGTGAAGGCTAGCCTACATTTTTCATTTAACATTAACATTATTCAATTATTGTAATGTCACCAGAATTGAATGTAAGCTACGAGAATGCGAGAATTAAGTGCGTGAGAATCGAGAATTGACTTCAAATAATCATCGTTATATTTAAGATTATGAAAATATCATTTACAAAAGTTTGTATATAAATATATTCTCCGAATTTGTAATTTTAGTGGTATTATCGAGTGTAATGAACCTATCGAAGTAGTTAGCTATAAAATTGGAGTCTGTAAAGTCTCAAAGAAGGGCAAGGATTGTCAAACAACATTCAAGAGAATTGCCCAAGCTGGAGATTACAGCATTGTGCAGTGCAAACCGCTGACTGGACGAATGCATCAGATCAGAGTGCATTTACAATATTTGGGTAAGCTGAATGATTGCATTCATCATTTTTTAAATTAATAATAATCAATAACTAATGTTTCTTCAGGCTATCCGATTGTGAACGATCCGTTGTATAATCATGAGGTATTTGGCCCATTAAAGGGTCGTGGCGGAGACACTGGAGGAAAATCCGACGATCAATTAATCAGCGACTTAATTTCTATACACAATGCCGAAAATTGGTTGGGTATTGATAAGGAAATCGCAGCTTATTCTACGAAAAATCAAGATGTTACTGCCCCGAATACAAATGACGATAATCAAACTTTAATTAAATCAACACGTGACTCTAAGGTATTGCTATAGAATAATTGTGTGATTTGTTGCAGCTGTAAATATGTGATGTTATATTTTAGGTTACAATATGGACCCAAACTAGTCATGAACCTGCCGACATGCATTTTGATGCTAGTAAAGTAACTAAAGATCCTCATTGCATCGAGTGTACAATGAACTATCGGGATCCAAACCCAGAGGACCTCGTTATGTACCTGCATGCGTGGAAATATAAAGTAGGCTTTACAAAACAACCACTCAATTCAAATTAAATGGTATCTATACAATTTCAGGGAGTTGGCTGGGAATACGAAACTGAACTGCCAAGCTGGGCCTCTGGCGACCAAGATCATATTACACTTGGTTTAAGAAACAAGCGTTGTTAAATTGTTCAGTAATTGTAATGAAGAGGCTCGTTGAAAAACCTTCTCTACTGATTTATTATTGTTGCTTTCTTATATGATATTCATTTGCTTTTGATTATTTATTCCTTTTTTAGATAATTTTCTATATTTCTATTTTTCCAAATACACGATAAAAGTGCGTATCTCCATTGGGCTAAGCTCTATGAGATACTTTTCACGTTCAGATGACGGCATAGATTTTTTTAAATCATCCGAGCTGGTTTCCTGCGGACGCCTTCGGTGTATTGTAAAATGTCGTGAGTCGGCACTGCGTTTTATTCGGTTGCTTTCAGCTCCTAGCTGTCCAGCTTCAAGGGTTTCCTTCGAGTACCGAGTTTCTAGCATTGGCTTCTCTGCTGATAGCAAATGAACAGCCTTTGACGATTTCTTAAATGTGCCATAATTGTTGTATGCCTCATCCTCGGGATCGGGTACAAACTCCATGCGCCGATGTTCGTCTAACCACGCATTTCCATCCAGCGTTGTTTCTCGAATATTTTCAATATTAAATGCACTCAGTACATCCTTAATATTAAATTGAACGTATTGCGGATGGCGCGTGTCATCTGTCTTCTCCAGTATATGCTCAAAGCGGACGAGTAGTTCCTTCTCGTGCCAAGGCTCCAAGGAAAGCAAGTGCACATATTTTGGTAGAGCCGCTGAAATTCCATTGTACTGAAATTGTATAATGATAGTGATAATCCTCATTATAGTAATTAATCTATCACGCTGAAGGACTCACTGTGTTTGTGAATGCTGTCAGCCATTGATCTGAGCTATAGGACACATTGCTGAAAAACTTCCAAGAGGGGAGCAAGGTCTCCAGCTGCACTAAACGCTCGATTGCCTTTAGAGAAACCTCGGGACGTTGTAAGGATTTGCCCACAAAGAAATGGTGTTTGCCTCGCGCAATCAATCCCTCGCCGTATTCAGTTTCGTTCAGGGCCTCGCCCACACCGAATGCATCATCGTGCAGCAACCGACGATGTACCATCAGTTCCAAGACACCATCCTCCAAAGAGCTACCACCCTGAGCTCTGTCTGTCAGAATAGCCATACGAGCCGTGTCATCCTCCAAGGCGATTTTCGTTGTCACGGGATAGTAATTGCCGGCAACAGATTCGTGAATTTTAACGTTCCACGTTTCACGATGATTGCGCCGACGTTTTAACATTTCGCGGCCTGATGAAAAACAAATTAGCTAGTATAATAGAATAGAATATGACATCCATATCTCACCATTTGAATCAGTATAAAATATGCTATCAGACTTAATGTCAGACGTAAAGCGCGATATGACTTCCTTTCCAATGTTATCTTTGATGGGAATGGGACCCACTAACCACTCGAACTCTGCATGATTGCTCTGTTTATATACGCGAACCACTTGGCTTATCCAACTGTTGAACTGCTGATGCACCTCTTGCACTAGTTGACCCTTGTACACCTCTATAGAGACTTCATCTGTGGCGAAACGTATTTGATTTTTGTCAGGCCGGAATATATATGCACCCGATGAGCGATTTAAGAACTCTTCATTATTTCCAGTTGCAGCTATGTAGTACAAAAACTCTTGGGATATCGGGCGCGTCATTCCATCTGCTGTGACATAAACGAGGAATCCATTGGTATCGAATGTTAGCTTAATGTTCTATAAGAAAACTAAATATTAGCATTAGAACATCAAGAAAGCATAGAAGTTTAATTACTTTGTTTCCGATAACAGTATAACTAGATTTTTTCCTTGGCGAAGGTGAAGGTTTGCCACTGACAGGAATCGAATCAGATTTTTCGATATAATAGGTCTTATATCCCACAGCAGGCAGGTTGGATGCCAAGAAAATAAGTTCATATTGGGCGCTTGAGTTTCTGTGCTGAAGGTTGGTCACAGCTTTTGGCACAGGTACCACTTGAGTTGACAGGCTTTTACCTAAAAAATAATATGAATTAAATGAGGAATGTTTGCTGGTAAGGCTCACATTTGTATCTTACCTGTCGGATCGATTACAACATACTTGTAATCAGTAACAGGTACTCTCACGTACTCATTGGTCGAATGAGCCAGTGGATTGTACAGCGTCAGCGCAAATCGATCGTTCAGCTCGGATGTGGCACAGCTGCTTATGTTAAGGAGAGTACAAGTTTTGAATTCAAATTTAGTTGGTTGTGGGCTGACACGATCGGATGAAATAGACAATTGATTCAACACAGATCTTATGTTAGTCGAGCAAGCACGCAGAGCGACACTCATGCGCTTGGCATAGTCGAGGGCAACCTTTTGCTTCTCCGTTCCTGTGACTGCATCATGGTGCTGCATTATGCCCATGGTCTCTCGCATGAAATTCAAATGCGGATCAAACTCTGCCGAGCGCTTGGGAGCCAATGCGCTGAGCTGCTTGCAAGCCTGCAGGAAGTGATTGCCATCACGTTCGAAACGCTTCAGAGTGGGACGTGAGGTGAAGTATCCCGTCCAATAGGAATGTGGATCGGATGCATAGGGAAAGAAATCATCGCTCTTTGTTGGCCATGAAATGCCAGCATCATGCAGAGACTTTAAATAACATGAAGGCGTGGAGTACAGCAAATTTATATTTGATCCATTTGCTTGTCGCTCATTGGCGTACCTGCAGGGTATTTAAAAAAGTTTTAGTTTGTGACTATAATTGTACGGGTACAATTAAGCTTCAAGGTTAAGGAAAGCCCCTCATTACTTACTTAATAAGTTTATCCAGATTTTTATACCACATATCAGCATTCTGGTAATGGAAATCCTCACCCATTGTTATAAGCAAGTTGGGCGTGCGATAACCTTTGGCCATCTTAGTGACAAACTCAAAGAACGTATCGATCTATACACAGAGAGCATGTACTCCAATTACATTTTCATATAAGGTAAAACCCATGAACAACCAAAATGAGGGGCTTTCGTTAACAAACAAAACTATGCCAAAAATATGCAACACATATTTAATTTTACCGTATTAATTTGTCGAGATTTTTGTAATAAACTTGAGCTGCTTGATAGGTAAAATCTCCGCCCATAGTTATGATAATATTGTTGGTGCGATAATAATTGCTTTGAGCTTTGACATAGTCCAAAAACGTGTCAACCTGATGCAGTATTGGGCGATTCAGTGAGAGGACAAAACACAGGGACAAGTTTCATATAAAATGATAAAGGCAGACAATATGTACAATGATCGACCAAATCAAGGGGCTCGAACTTACGCGTTCCTTTACATTATTGTCGGGACTGTGCTTGCCGTCAATGATGGGTTGATCCGCGCAAAGTATGTCAAAGCAGAATCCCGCCGGTGCTTGGTAATTGTTGTACAAGGCTCCAGTGAAGAGATCCGCTTTCTCATCTACGAATTACATGAAATATTTCAACTAAATTTATACAAGTTTGAAAAGAATAATAGTAATTTTTTTTAGCTTGCCCAAGTTTGCGGATCCATGCCAAATCATTTCGGCCTTTTGGGTCATTAGTCGCTCGTCCTTATCCTGGTAGTCCAGTCGACCAAAGAACATGCCATCAAAGCCCATCTGTGCAAAAATCGAAGCCATTTCACGGGAATGTCCAAATGGATCAATTTGCCATCCAATACGTGGTCGTCCGCATTGACCGAACGTATCATTTAATTGCCTACAAACCAAATTCAGTTAGCTATGTGGGCAAGCGATGACATTTATACAGATGGACCACACCGTAATCCCCAAGCAAACTGATCGATTACACTTTGATAGTGAGTGGTAGCCTCATCATTCATGCTCCAAGCTCCGCCTATAAACTCCAGTCTGCCCTCGTTCACTAGCATTTTCACATTGTCCTGCTGCTCTTTCGTCTGTTCCTTCCACCATTTAAAGAAAAACGCCGATTCAACATAAATAAATCGTCTGTTTGGATCTTTCAAAAGGGATTCCACCACGGAATCGATAATATACTGCACTCCGGCCTTCTGAATCAGTGTTTCACTTCCGTAATAGTATTGATCAACAGTTTTAAGCCATCCAACATCGTCGTGGGTGTGTGCGACAATATGCACATTCAGCATATTGGGTTTCGTTGGATGGCAGCTCTGAAAAAAGTAAACAGTTCCATTAATAATTTCAACTAGAAAACTGATAAATCATATATGTATGTATGAGTAATATAAAGAATATATATGTGTGCGTAAGTATGTCTTGAAAAATAAACGACTTAATTGGTTTGTGTTTATATGTGTGTACTGCTTGACTTTCAGCACCGATAAGGAATTATATTATATAAATATACAGCGCCCGAGCTCTAGATGTTATACAACTTAATTTAGTGATAAACCCAATACTTTTAAAAGCAATTTGAAAGGAATATTTAGATTAAAATATTTATTGTTAATTTAAATATTGTTTGGACTCCAAACTTAAGATATTTGCAAGGTCTACTAAAAAGGAAAACATCAGTCTAACTTAGTATATGTGTGTCATATGTGAATATCATTTTACGTCTTACAATAAGTTTCAAATGAATAACTTTGAATTACGGCTGGCCTTCTGTTATTTCTAATTATTGATTATTTTTCAATCATCAGCTGATTTTGATGCATCCTCGAAAATCATTAAAAACTAACTGTGGTCTTTTGAAGAATATATCAAATGAATGTATTTTTCATTTTTTTTTTACCTCATTACTTTTTTTTTTTATAACCGAATAATATACAATATACTAAATTTAAAATATGTATATGTAAAAATTTCTTGATCAGAATAGAATGCATGTATATACGTGTGTGTATGTATGCATTTCTATCAATCTATGTACATATCTTCTATTCGCCCTTCAACACTAATGCTAATGAAAAATGGACAGTGATGATCTGTGAAGAATGCACAATAGGAAAATTCCCTTGCATGCAGGCATACTTACATACATACATATAGTGTGTAAGTGTAAATGCAGAGACTTACCGTATAGCCGCACTGTGCGGCTGCATCCGATTTCTCACTTCTGATATTCCTGGTCTCCACATGATGCACAATGAAGCTACTTAAATAAATAATTGCAAGACAACCGCCGAATTTGTGCAACATTGCAATTCAATTAGCTATTGCTAACTAATTTTGATAATATAACGAAACGTACGAATGAGAGTTTGGTGTATATTTAAGCCGATAAGAAAATGCAATTATAATTATATGTATATTGAAGTGGTTCTTCAATATTCGCGCTTAGCGATCGCGTTACGTCCAACCGACCGCAACGCCAACACAAAGCAAACTGAGCTGCTTATGATTGCAAGCCGACGCTGAGAGCCTAAGAGAGTGCTCAAATACGCAAAGAACACTGAGCCGCTTACGTTCGTCTCCAATGAAAGTATACACGCACACATATGCAATGGTTATGGGAGAGCACAAAAATGATGCATTTAAGCTTGGGAGAATGTTTGTACTATTGCCCTTGCGTGGGTAGTTTGTCACAAACTAGCGAGCAGAAATGGCGTCACAAAATGCTCTCAGCTCAAAAAAAGGAGTTAGCTACAAATGTACGTAAGTACACCTGAGTGACATTTGTGACGTGGGTGGACTAAATCTTATTTTAAATGGGAAACCTTAACAGAGTTCATGCTTTTCGGAGAATACACTCTACTGCATATGCAAGTGTTTATTGTGCTTCTGTTGCTATATTTTCTCTCCGTGTAATTTTATGTGAAAATGCAAACAGTCGGGCTCGCTGTTATCAATATTAATTTATTCTCTCGCGATTTCTCTTTTGGACAACACGGTAAATTGCAAGAATTGTAGAAATGCGGAATAAGTTGTAATCATTCATTTGGACTTGGACTTGGATTTAGAGCACAAGCAGTCTTAAGTGGAATATTAAGTAGTTCGTATATACAATATGTACAGTATATTATGTATATGATCCGAGGCTATATGAATAGTGCTGTTCTCCAGCTGATAGCAACAGCGACGCCACTTGATATTTAGAATGTTTGAGTATATTCTTACATATGTACATACATTACATTATTGTGTTTAATTATGCATATATTTATATACATATTTTAAATCAATAAACAAGGCTCTATGTTTATATCACGGCAATTGTCAAAGCAAGCGAAAATTAAGAATGCTTTTGGTGAGACTGCTGACGAGAAGCTTCCTGAACCCGGCAAAGGGAGATACTTAGCATGTTCTTGCGCACGTTTTTGGTCTATTGCAATATGTCGTGAGTTGGCACTGCCTCTTATTAGGTTGCTTCAGCACCTTTCCTTTGAGTACCGAGCTTCTAGCATTGACTTCGCTGCTGATAGCAAATGCTATTGATGATTTATTAAGTTTGCCATAATTGTTGTATGCCTCATACTCGGGATCGGGTACAAACTCCATGTGCCGATGTTCGTCTAATCCCGCATTTCCATCCAGCGTTGTTTCCTAATATTCAATGCACCCAGTACATCCTTAATATTAAATTGAACGTATTGCGAACAGCGCGTGTCATCTTTATTCTCCAGTATATGCTCAAAGCGGACGAGTAGCTCCTTCTCCACATATTTTGTTAGAGCCACTGAAATGCCAATTTGATAATGATAATCCTCATTATAAGAATGAATTTACCACGCTGAGGGACTCACTGTGTTTGTGAAAACTCTAGGGAAATCGCACATCACTTGTAGCCAATGCGCTTATCTGCTTGCAAGCTTTGTTTATATGTACATGTAAGTATGCTTAGTTTACCGTTATCAATTTTACTTACATATTAATTAATTTGTTTGTTTTAATGTGTAGTTTTCTGTGTACTTTGTAACTGGTTTAAACTTGTTTTACTTTGTTAAAATATATTTTTTTTTCTATTTTTATTTGGTTTTCAGATTGATTGAAAAGCGAAAAATATTTAGCATATTACAAAGCAATAAACAAACTTAAAGTTTATACCCAAGTAATTGCCAAACTAAGCGCAGCGTAAAAAAGTATATAAATTCTACCAAGCCCAGGACACTAAATCCAAGATAAAGACCGGCAGTACCGCCTATTGACACTGCAAATTTATATATAATATTATATATTAAAATATGTAAGTCAGTCAGACCTACCTAACAAATCTGTGAAGGAAAATATGACTTGTCTCTTGAATTGATTCCTTGGCCAGGTGCTCATAGAGACAGAACTTCCCATACTGCCAAGCAACTGTTTAGAGCCTCGCATGGCCTAAATAAATAGTAAAGTAAATAAATATTAACAAGTAAGAAGGCTCTAGTTGAGACTGCTCGACTAGGAGATACCCTGAACCCTCCAAGCTGCTATTATACTCATTCTGCACATCTTTTATGCATACATACACATGCATCCACACGTGCGCAGTTAGCAGCGACAGCGCTTGGGCTGCACTACAGTGTGGGCAATATTATGAGAATTTATTAGTTGAATAATTTCTCTTCTGGATGGACTATCTTTAAACTATCTTTAAAATTTTGTTATAAAATGTTGGCGAAGGGGGCGCGGTACAAATTGTAAATTACAAAATCTTTGTATTCCTCATACGTATATAGTATCTAGGCGTTCATAGAGACGGATGAACGGACGGACAGGACTATATCGACTCAGCTCATCGTCCTGATCAAGAATATATATACTTTATGGGCTATGCGATGATTCCTTCTGCCTGTTACATACTTTTCACAAAACCATTATACCCTGATTTCCCATTTTCAATGGGGTATAAAAACGAGAGTAGTTATCGATTTTTGGAAACAAGCTCGAATTTATAAAAAATACATCAAGTCTTTAGCTGTTATATTTTCCGAGATCGATGCGTTCAAGCATACGGACTTACGAATACAAAGACTTACAGGACAAAATCGAATCAGCTCATCGCCTTGATCAAGAACATTAACCGTATAACTTTATAGTGTTTGCCACGCCTCCTTCTGCTACATATATTTAACAATACCATTATACCCTGATTTCCCACATTGAATGGGCTCTGGGTATAAATAGGTAATAATTAATTATGATACGTACGAGCGCACTTTTGAGCTTGATCACAGCGTCTATACAGTTTTGCTCGCAGTAGCAGCCAGTTGGTTTCTCATGATTACCATTTTCTTCGTAAAATTTCAGAAAGTAACCTGTATACAAATTAGAACTAAACTATAGATGTTGTACTAATGATACATATATATACTTTACTGACCGGCATGCCTGGGAAAACAGGATTTCAGTGTTTTATAGGTGCAAACTGGTTTCGGCTTGGCAACTAAGAAATGAGAACAGAGTTTTAATAGTCACAAAATATACAAATCCATGAAATTCGATTCACTTACTACGATTGGGATAAAAATGAGGAATACATTTGCATATCTTATAGGCCAAGTTAATGCGACACTCTTGCTGGCAAATATTCTTGGTATAAAAAGGATAATGCGTGAGATTGGACTCGTGATAGAAACGGCATTTCCTTTGACTGATAGACGTTTCGCTGGTAAATGAAATGCGTACATATGTAAATTATATAGAAAATCGGAAAATCATTTACTAACGTCTCGAAATTCGGCTCAGCAATTATTTCCTCAACTTCTGGCTCGTAGGCAGCTCCTTCTAGTGAATAGCCAAAGTTATTATCCACCTTCATGACCTCAAACGCTGAATGTATATAGCTCTGAAAAAAGAACTTGTTGATATATAGTCCAGTTATTTTTTTTCATGAATCCTTACATCTATTGCGTCTGTATCGAAGCCCATTAGGTTGAAGCCGACATCCTTGTCAAAGAATGTTGCTTTCTTGACTAGAACGAATCGATGCTTATTTAAATACTTATTGAATTCCGGATACTCGCCAAAGATTAAATAGCGCGAGCTGTACTCCTCGCCCAAATATGAGCTGCACAGATAACAGAGGCCAAACTCGGTAAGGATCTGTCGGGTCTTCAGGTGTAGCTGGCCATCGACACAGCGGATGCGAAGTTTTTCTATGGGTTCATAGGTGCCGTCAAAAGTCAGATTGTAAATCAGTTCCATATAATGCTTGGGCTTGATACCCAGCTGATCTAGAGTGTGATCAATGCTATCGTAATCCGGTATATTCTCAAAATTTGTATACGTGGAATTTGCTAAATTTTCTAGGAAATCCCAAAATTCCGTTTTGTCCGTTCCCTTTACCTTATTGGCGCTTCAATATGATTACAAATAATTATTAAACAATCTTTGATAAATATTCAATTCAAGCTCACCGACAATAATTATTAAAAAGCGACTGATTCAACCGCTGCATCGGGCATCTAGAATGTATATAATATTTATATCTGAAGCTAGTTCTAAAATATAGTTATGTAAAAATCTATTGTGTAAAACTGAATTACGTTACCGCTAAATGTAGCAGAAAGGCAATTAAACAAAAAACATATATCTACTAAATATAGATAAATTACATTGTGAGACCCGGCATTGAGGTGTTCCAGTAATAGGAGTTCCGCTCCAAACCAATGTGTGTGCTTTTCGTATGAAAGCGCTCCACAGAGGATATGCAAGAGATAATACAGAAATATACTGAGACAATCAGCAGTAGAAGCCAAAATATCCTATGGAGATTATACATTAGTTTTCACATCTAGTATTGTGCGTGCACCAGTATCTACCTTTCCAGCAGGATTAACACGCTTTTCACTAAATATCGAAAGCCATGGATACAACAAGTATCAAAGTAAAGTTTTATAAAACTTAATATCATTGTGAAATAATTTTTACTTTTTTACTAGAACTCAAAAAGAAAGGCAATAATTTAACCGAAGTGCGATTCAGCCACGTCAAGCTGGGATTGAATATTGGTATTCAGAAAGTAACCAAAGCTACAAACAGGGTGTCTAGTTTTAAATTAAAAATTGTAAATAGCTCTTAACGAGAAGATATAAGCTACAAACAGGGATATTAATAAAACAAATTGATGTATTTTTGTATACTAATTATATTTTATCTTTCTCGTGCTCATATTTACACTTACAATACTCATACTTACTATTTCGATTGGTTAAAAAATATTTAAATCACTATATCTTATATATTAAACCACTATAAAGTGTGTTTATTTGTTCAAGAGGTATTTTTAAGTCGGCACAAGATTTGTGTGTTTGCGGATTCGATTGCGTGATTGCGTGGAATGCTTTAATGGAAACATCAAAAATCCATTTCATGTCTAATGGAGTTCTTGAACATGATAATTATATGAAAAACATCATGGTAGTAAAAAATGATGGTAAACAGCTTTTCAGTTTGAGCATTCATAATGCCTCCGGCTTGGTTTTTGATACTTTAGGGAACAGGAAGATTTGGAAATGCTGATTTGAGTATCCGAAGGTTGAATGCATTCCGGCTTGGATCTTCTCTTCTCTGCTTCATAATATTTTTTGTTGTCACATTTATCAATATCTGTTTGATCCACACGCTCCTGTATTATACACACAGCCTTCTGAGAGAGCAGGCAGAAGCCTATAGATAACAATAGAATGCAGCCGAATATCAATAGTAGAAACGGCACCTTCCACCACATATCTTCAACATGGATGCCATCCCTAGTTATATTCTCGGCGCTGCGTTTTATAGACTTGTAGCACTCATCAGCACTTATTAGCTCAGCATTCGAATGCACGTTATCACTCTGTAAACGTTTGCCAACACTGTTTTTTTGGAATTGGGACCGACAGTCGGCGCAAATCTTACTGAACCAGTTAGCACAACGTTTGCTTTTTTCGTTGTATTTGCAAAAATTCTGCATACTTAGCTCAAATTTAGAAATTTCGTGAAGTAAAAGTCTGCGGAAGACGTACAGATATCGTTCATTCGTCAACCGAATAATGACTAAATATTTGAAATATAAACAGTATATCAGTTTTGAACAATGTTCGCTTGCTTGTTAATAGAATATCGACTCTTTTTAAAGTTGCCCCTTGGCGGCGTGGCAAATCGAGCTTTACTTTATATTATTAACATAAATGTCATAGATGATTTCAGTAAAATATATAATCGTATATAGCACCAAATGGAATGGTTCTATTATATATATTTGCACTTATTGAGGTTGGTTTATACATTAGTGCTTATAATAGATAAGGAAACTGTGATGATTCAATATGTTTAGCGGGAATTAATAGATTTTCTATGTATTGAGAGGAGTTGCAGGTGATTATTACATATTTTATATGTACTTCAAATGCTAATGCCAATGCTGGTAGCATTAGCTTTAAAAATTTTCCACGCCGTTAATGTATATGGACCTATAATTTTCAGCCAGTAAAAATATAGGATGCTTAATTTGTTAAATTAGCTCTAACGCCATTGAAGATATACTATTACCTAAATAGTCCCACCCAATGGGCTTGGATAGCTATAAATACATTATATTGTTGTTATCTCGGGGTCTCCAGATATATATAAAATTTAAGAAAGACGATCAGATCTTTATGAAAGATTTTATTGCAAAGCACAAGTCTCTGGGTACTTGAAATGCGTTTTTTACAAATTGTTGGCGAGGGGGGCGTGTCATCCAAAATCTGTAAATTACAATATCTTTCTATCCATTAATTTTATATACAATGCAAATTGTCTAAAAGTGTTAAAATTAGGCTGAAACAACCAAGTCGATTTTTAGATTATTCTCGATAAAAAAGTTATCGGATGAGTTATCGAAAAAATAAGATAAACTTGTACTGCGTATACACGAGTATGCTTGGCAAATTTGGGTTAAAATGGCTAAGGACAGATAGGAGGATAGCAAGACGGGCATTGCACAAACCCAATATACTCTACAGGCCTGTCAAGTACATACACTATAAACATATGTTTGCAAAATATGGATGCATCTAAGAAAATAAAAGAAAGATTAAAGAAATAAAATTAATTTATTTAAATGAATATACATATATGTATGAATATATATTTGTTGTAAGATCGGACAGAGTTTTAGTCCAGCCCTCGCCGAATATTCATAGTACTGAAGACACTTTATGGGTGTTAAAAGATTTTCGTATAATATCTTTAAGTGTGGCACTTGATTAACTTCAGGTCAAAATTCAGCTTACATGTGTGAGTTAGGTTTAGTAAAATGCTTTGCTTTGTTTATGTTTCGTTTACGTATTTATGCACTTAGGCGGTATATGTTAGTAGATGTAAATGCACTCGTATGTCAAATTGGAATTCATACTCAGAATTTGCAGCTAGTTTTGATAGTTATGCATATACATATGTATCTACTAATGATCATTTATGAATATATATGCATATGTATGTAAGAAATTGCTTTAAGATCACGTTTTTCGTTATTTTCTTGTTCTTTTTGTTTTTCTGTTTCATTTTCCACTCATTCGCAACAACTGAAGCTACATTCTGTTCGATTTAATAAGGACGAGTGCAGGAGAAGCAGCAATTGTTCCTATAGTATTCATAGTTGCACAGCTTGGCCTGCATGGCCCACTTGCAGTTGGGAAAGTTGTCCACGCAGGGCGATGCCTCATCATTTTGGAGCAGTTCAGTATTCAGATCTAGAGCAATATATATATAGAGCAGTTCAAAAATATATAATATAGTTGTAATTTCATTGTCAAATACCTTCACATTTCTGTGTATTGCAGTTGCGATAGATGGGCTCCCTCAATGCATAGCGGCACCTTGCGGACTCCCGTAGAGCATTCTGCTTGTCATCGTACTCCAGGCACTTAATGGTGCGTCGCTGGGTGCCGCCATCGCAGCTCTTGGTGCACTGTGACGAAAAGGGAAGAGTTTAAAAATCGAATGGAACTTTATGGGAAGCCATATTGCCTCTACCTCAGACCACTCGGAGTAGTGCCAGCGAGGCGCACAGTATTCAATCTCATCATGCGAACAGTTCTCGAGCGGCTGTGGCTTAAGCTCCGCCTTGCACTCCTCGTCGTCCGTGATGAGCTGATTCTTGATGCACAGCACCGTGCGAGTGCGGGTTAGATTGAAGCAATCGCCACTACAGGGCGACCAGGGTCCGGTGAACCACTCGCCTAGCTCGCAGGCCGCTTGCTGGCAGGGCCTGCGGTTCTCCGGAATGTCGCGGGGGTCACACCGCTCGCTCTTGGTTTTGGAGCGATCGCAGAAGATGGTGCGATACTGGATGCCCGGACCGCAAGACGAGGAACAGTACTGATTCCACTCGGACATGAGCCACACCGCATCGCTGACAACTTTCGGGGCACGGTGGCGTACGAGATGGGTTCCGTTAGCACCCTCGGGATGGAGCTGCATGCGATAGCGGGCAGAGTTGCGACGTCGGGCCTTGGGGCATTCACATTGCTTTTCGCTGGGCGGCTGCTCCTCCATGCAGGCGGCCTTGTCCACATGAATCACGATGCCCGAGGCCAGCTCCTGGACGCAGCTGAGCTCTCGTCGGCGCACCGCCTCCCCATGCTGGCAACGACACTCGCCCCAATCATCGACCCGCCAATAGGCCGGACAGGGCTGTGTGTTGCAGTGCAGCAGATTCTCGTTGAGCACCGGCCTCTCCGAGTGACTGCAACGGCGCTGCGAGTAAAACCGCACCGGATTCTCGCGGGCACAGCGCACTATCGGCGACTGGGTGCCGCCGCCACAGGACTTGGTGCAGGCGCTGAAGCCGACCACCTTCCAGTTGAACTTACGCTTGCGGCCCGTGCGGATGCTGTTACCAGAGCTGCCATCCTCACTGACGGCCCCTGCTTTCAAGAAGCCATCGCTGCTCTCCAGCGACAACTCATTCTCCTCCGAGTCCGAGACGATGGGCAGCAGGTACTCGTACTTGATGCCAGGATTCAGAATATTGCTGTAAACCTGATGGGGAGCAATAGAGTGGCAGTAAGTTATAGGACAATATCCCTCACGCTTCTTCAAGGACATACCAGCAGCTCGACAGGATCCCTAATGGGACCCGTGCATGTGATCCACTCGGTCACGCCCTCGCCCTGCTGCACTCCATCGATGCGATGGTAGTCAAAAGTTGCGCCCGCCGCCTCATACGATCCGCTCTCCGATATCTCGTTCTCGCCATTGAAAATGCTCTTCTGCTCGCTTGTACGCAGCACTGAGAGAAATAATCAATAATAAATATATTATTCTATAAAAATATAAAATATATTCTATATTTAATCTATGATGTCTAAAATGTGTCTTAAGCTATAGAAACTAAAATTAATTTAAGCATCATAGAATATATGTTTGTCTTTTTAATTTCGTTTCTGTTGAAGTCAATTGTAAATTTAATGTAATGTAAATGTAATTGAAATGAAGCCAAAGAATATGGGAATTAAACTGTTGCTAATATTCTCGAAATAAATGCTAATTTTAAGTAAATAAAGAAACTAAATTTAAATTTTGTAGATCGATTAAAATAAACCTAAATTAAACTCTGTCTCAAAATTGTAGCCAAACAGATGTTATTCTATTCATGAAGTTCGATAATGTTTTAAATCAAATTCAAATTGTTGATTCTGATCACGATTATATGTATATAATATACTCAGCTACAATTCTTTTTCCCCATTACATAAATCTTATGCAAACAATTATACCTTGAATTCAAATTATTACAGGAAAATAAGTAATTCAATAAATAAGTACTGCTCTCGTTCCTAACGGCTATATTTGATTCTATTTTTTGAGGGAATATTGAGGGAGTTATTAATTTATGAAAATATTGTATATATGGCAGTATTTTCTTTCGCCTGTTCAGACTCGCAATTTAGACTTCAAATCTATTGAAAAATTTCAATTTTGGCGGATTTTTATTAAACATCGTAACAATCTTGTATCATTGTAATCTTGTACTGAAGACAAATTTAAAGTAAATACTATTTGCAATCTACTATACTATATCTACTATATCCAACTACTACTAACTTGGAGATATCATAATGAGCTGTGGACGAACGAGCATTAGATTGACACAATTTAGTTATTTAATTTATTCTTGACAATATTTTGAAGCTTATGCTACAAATTTATTTTGTACAATGGTTAGCTGTATGGGTTTTAATCTGAAATATTTATATTTCTGCTAGTTAGTTAATAATTTTCTTATTTTTTGTGTTACAATATTTTGTTCGATTATTAATTTGGCTGTCTACATCTACAGCTGCTTAATGCATGCACAAGAGCAATACGAGTTTCCCCTCCCTCTCAAATATCTAATACTCGTCATATTATAGTGCCAGTATAATCTTTATATATCGAATATGGTATATATATGCAGTGTCATTATTCTTTTTGTCTGTTGGCATTCGATTTTGAAATGTATAAAAAATTAACATTAGATATATGTAAATATTACGTTTAACTAATTCTGAGTGTTTAAATTCGAGATTACTTAAAGCAGCGGCAGCATGCCATAATCTAATAATTAATTTCGCAGCAAGCACAGGGTATATCAATCAATTTATAAGTATAGTATTTAGCTCACCAAGTAAATTTGCGCTGTTCTTCAGTTCGGTTATGGATATATTCGAGGCACCCGCTGGTATTGTGGCCACATGAACATATGCGTCCTCTGGCAACGGATCGCGTGTAAAGATTCCAGTGACGGGACGGCAGAGCAGGCCACCGCAGCTGACGGAACCGCTATTAGCGTATAGTCCCTTTATGGAGCCGTTGCCAAGAACGGCCTGTAATTACACAAAAAATAGAGAAAAGAAAAACAGAGTATATATATGTGTATGTATATGTATGTAGATGGTATAATTGATTTCAATTGAAACGAATCAAAACGCTTTGCTTTGTTTACAAAGATCGCAAATGGGGCAGAGGAGGAGGTGGGGGGAATGGAATTCTCGACATATGTCCAAATTGACTCACCAGCCAGGTTAACGCCAAGTGCCACAGCCAAGGCATATCTCACACTAAATAATATATATATGTATATGTGCAAGGTGATCTGTTCTATATTTTCTTTGTTTATGCGTGCGATTTAATTATTTGATTTACACTAGATGTCAGTGCAGTACATAAACAAACGTATTTACTATAGGTGCGTAAAATAAATTCAATTATAAATTTCGAATAAGTTAACTTTGAAGTGCGGCAGATATATGAGCATATATATCAGATGTGTGGGTATAATTTAGATAGGTAATTGCTAATGGCAGCTATATAATAAGGGTTTGCCATATTTATAGAGTAGACTCTGCAGAATGATTTGTACATGTGTATACCCTATGTTAGCAAAGCAAATCAACACTAGTTAACACATACATATATTAAAGAGCATTCAATATGATCTAATTAATGCAATATCTGACTCTTCCAGGTAGATATATACAAAAATATAAACTATCTCGGATCGAAAATATCACCCGATGAAAAAGGAAATACAAAATATATTATTTGAATTACAACATGATATACGATATGATAGGCACACAGGCTCTTGATGAAGATCTCTCTATATATAGAGTATACTACATACTATATATCTTCATATGCTATGTACTATCTGTACTCCGCTGTTGTCACAAACAGACTGCCAAAAGGCATATTCAAAAATATTCAAGTTCAATTAAAATGAAATGCTTTCTCAGACTCGGAGGGGTACACTCATATATAAACCATGCCGTTTATACAAATAAATATGCTCCATCAGAAGGACCATAAAAAAGTCAATTCAAATCAAAATATGTAACGTTGTGTTGTTATGGTATTATATAAATGTATATTTATTTAAAATGCTTATAATATATGTATGTTTATATGGAAGACGATAATTATGGCATTATAAATATGCAGACAACCCGCATATGGCCGCTCAGCAAAGTTTATAAAATTAAACACAATCAACAATACAGTGATACATCGAGAAATGGGTAGATCTATAAATTCATCCGTTATATAAATTCTACTTATAGACTGCCCAAACGTATATACCCTCTTAGCTGGAGCAGCCGAAGGCAATTCAATTAAAATACAATATTGAGTAGAAAATAAATATATGCAAATGGCTCTGGGTGGGCGAAGGTGCAAATGGAATTTATATTCACTTCCGCTCCAAGTGCGAATTACCAATATCGCATTCTTAAGTGTCTGCACACGTATGTATGTATGTGTCTCTCTATAGATATGTATGCATATGTGAACACATCTGAATATATATGCCAACATTTATATTGAAGTTGTGATAAACTCGTAAATGTCTGATGGCTATTTGCTGATCGCTGTGAGTGCCACGCGGGCGACTATCATCGAGTGTGTAGTACAACACCGTGTCGAGGCAAAAGATAATTCTGTTTTAATGGCCAACAGGCAGCGGCAGCGGCAGCAGCAGCAGCAAAAACAGCAGCAGCCGCATTTGACGCACTTTTGCAAGTTTACGATGGCCACATTTCACTTGGCCACAGACTCGCTTGGTTGTTTACGACCTGACCAGCGCAAGACTAAAGTGCTTTTCAGGTACCCTATATTAAACAGAAGTAGGGTGTATAGAAGCAGCTTATACACCAAAACAATTGAATCAGATAACATGAACTCAAAATTAAAATCTCAAACTAAGGCTTAGCTACTCTTTACATAAAAGTTGTGTAAATATTTAAAGAGCAAATTTAGTCATAACCTTTCGATAATCTTTCTCTTTTTGATTTCCTTGACTTGTGGTTGTGAGTCGCTTGTGAGTGTATAGGGGCTGCTATTTTTAATATAAAACTTTTTTAATTTTCACTATACCAATACTTCAGTGATAACTAATAGTAGATAAAAAAGAACAACATTTCGAAAGTTCGGATACACCACACAACATATTTAATGCATATACAAATTGAAAAGTAATCATTCTGGATTTATTATACTTCACATCTTCTTTAGTTATATAGCACATAATTTCTGGAATTACTTTAAAATCAATATCTTAATTAGATATTTTAAACATTTTACGTAATAGACATAAGTAGAGGGTATCATGCAGCACATCATATCTTTAGTTCAAAATTTTGAAGCACGCTTCAATTTCTTTTCATCACCAGCTTACATTTCACGCACATCTAAATTAATATAGAAACCACAGAAGCCTAAGTATATACATATATTAGCAAAATTCGTACATATATTTAGTGCCTATCAAATTCAAATTTTAATGGTGTTTTTTCAGTTATTAGATATACACAAGTCTTTTAAAATAGCTTTAGCTAACAGCAACAAAAACAAAGAGAGGACATTACAATAGCTATAAAACTAAAAGTCACCATATAGTCAAGAGAAAGCTTGAATACAAAAACAATATATACATATTTATGTATATAAATATATTATTCGATCTGCCCACAATTGAGAAAAAACTAATTCTGACGTAGATTTGAGTTTCAATTAAAAAATAGGCTGAATTTTCGAGAAAGCGGCAAATGGATCTAATTAAAGAATTCGAAAACAATTTAAGTATATTAGTACATTGCGTAAATGCATATGGTACATATAGCTATGGCAGTCCAATATATTCAAGTGTAATTCTCAAGTGTTTCGCAGAAATTGCCAACAGAAAAAGAAAAAGCCAGTTTTTATTTAATTTCTGCACGATTTTGCGGTAAGAAAATAGGTAATAAATTAACTTTTTTGACAGATATCTCAAAAACTGAAGGAACTTTAAAAAAAAGATTGAACAATAGAAAAATGAAAAAAAAATGGATTGACACTAAAGACTTTAGTATATATTATTTCTATATATTTTAAAATTATATCAAGCTTTAATATTTCAGATGATTCATGAAAAATGTGAAAAACATCTATGGAAAAGTTCAGAGCCAATATTGAAAATAACGCCTTTTTATAAGTTAATGAATAAAAACAAACTAAATAAAAAAAAAAGAATAGTATTTGGTAATTGATTATATATGGATTTACACTAATATTTATAAGTCTTATTTATTGATATTATTTTTTCTTTACAATTATATTCCATTTTTTTTTTTTTTTAAATTTTTAATGAAATATTTAGGAGACACTTAAGAAATAATTTAAATATTAATTCGCAACTTGCTAAAACTAATTGTCATATATACTAATTTTAATATATTTGACTAGTGTCCTAATAAAACTTTAGTTCAATTAATATTCATATTTTGTTTTAATTGCTTTCTCTATTTTTTGCATATTTAAAAAACATTTAAAGTCGACTAATTTAGCTGATATGATTATTCAATTAGGATATCAACATTATTATTAACAAATTAGTTTAGAATTGTATTTGATTTCAGGTCGGTTTTTATATATTTTCGATTGTTATTTTTTGTGTTGAATTGTTTAACTGGGTTTTGATTTCCTTTGATTGTTCTTAAACGATTAAACGATGCGCGATTCTTATAGATACGAATACGCATGTGTTGCGTGCTTCGATTCGCGCCGCTTACTAAAATATTCGGCAAGGCGATTCATTTATTTCTAAAGAGTTTTTCATAACTCGAAGTGTGTGTGCACCACAGCCACAATCGACAAACGCTTTTTTCCCGCTCACGCAGCGAGGAGAGTATATTGGTTTTCGCCATTTCTAATTATATATGGAAAAATTGATGAACAGCTTGTTAAATTCCTTTATTGTGATGGTATGAAATCACATCTGATGGAGTTCGCAGATCTAGAGCTCCATGGGGCTATGGCAAATGCTAATGACTAAATATTTTCAATTCTAAACGATGCTTTTAATGAGAAATAAATAGGCGGCCCATGTCGGTCCTAAATAGAAATGATTATCATGGTCATAATGTTTAGTGTATGGTTATAAATGATTATATATAGCTATAGCTATTAGAGGTAAGTGGGTTGTTTAAAAAGCTAATAGCTCTTTTGATAGACTTGAAACTAATGAATTAATTAAATCAAACTAAGCTAAAAAAAAAAAAAAAAACCTTAAAAACCAAAGGTCAACAATAAGCAGCAATCTAGGGGATGTCACATCTCACTTACTTATTCAAAGTCAGATATATGGAATCTGATTAGCCATGCATATAATACAATAAGCTTAAAGCTCTTTAAAGTCAAATATCAGTTCATATTACCCAGACATGCAGTGCAATATAGAGCCTGATATATCAAATTTGATTTAAAATCAGATATATAGAACCTCATATACATAATATGATAAATAGAATTTAATATACAGTCCTTGATATATAGAATCTGATACACATAATAATATATATATCATTATATTATTATATCTAATATAAATGTATATCTGATATACCACGCCCACAGGAATATCACCAAGGCAGATCACTTCTCTACAGCTAAACCTGTACAGGTATAAGCAGTGATATCTCTATTGAAAGCGAACGAGCATGACAAAGCCGCCTCTACCCAACAGCTTGCTGTTTATGGATAGCTCTTGGTATCTGAGTGATACACGCAGAGACACACATAGAGAAATAAGCTCTCGCTTTTTTCTTTGTACACTCCAGCAAGAAGCTGAGCTATTCGTGGGTAATACGTATATTGAAGAAGAGCAGGTATTCATTGTAATTGAGACTGCTACGAATATCTAATCAGAGTCGTGTACTCATTTGCATTAACATGACCTTAATAAATTGGAAACACAGCTAAGAGATTAATGGAACGAGCATAAATTGTGACTAGTTGTTAATTAATGGAACTACTGTGCGAGCTGATAGCGTGTTTTATCTGCAATCAGTTATAATTGTTATTGTTAGTTTGATTAGTTTGATTAGGCGAGCGAGTGGTATTAACATTCACCTTGCAAATGCCGTCGACACATATTGCCCGACCCAGTGGAGTGGACCGATTGGAGCGATAATATTCAGCGGGCCTCTGGCAGGGGGTGCCATCAATAACCGAATCATTGAGTGTCGCGAAGTATTTCATGCCCAATGGCTTGCAGTTCAGCTCGCACTCAGCATCGTCTGATGAAGAAAGCGAAACTCAATTACAAACATATTCCCCACATGTATACATATATTGTAAGAGAGTGTGTATTCCCTACCTTTGATGTAGGGCTCCCAGTTGTATTGGCGACCCTGAAAGTCAACTTTATTGTATGCAGCACATTGATATGCACGAATATCCATTGATTCCGCGGGACAGGCAAGGTCATTGCATAGCTGATAGCGTTTCGAGAGACCAACACAAGTATCACTCATATATACTCTACTCGTCGTAGAATTTCTGCAAATATTAAGTTACGTGTGAGATAAAACATTAATTATTATAATAGCGCAGCTTGTAAAGTCCCCTGCACCGCCTATTAAGAAATTATTATAGTCTCAGTCTACGCTATTTCGTTTGTCCACTTTTAAAGCGTGTCAGTGTTCGCTTTAAAATTGAATATGGAGGGTATACAGAGTTTGTGTAAGACTATGTGATCGGTTGAAGATCGAGTGACCCACTCTAAAAAATATTAACAGTGGGATTCATAAATATAGTAAAACATATACCAAATATATTTTGTGTTAACAAACTAATGAGATGCGCAGTGTATTTCAAAATGACACTTTAATCAGAAAACAAAAATGTATCATTCCAGAACTATGGCATACAGTTCAGAACGTGTTATTTAATATTCATTTGAAATATACTCCACTACGGAGTTACATTTAAAAGTAAAGGTAGAATTAGCATCAAGTAGAATAGAGAAGTGGCATTCTAACTTCATAAATAGATGTTCAGGTTCCATTGACCCACACATTAATAATATTATCTTACATACATTGTAGAAATAGGTTTAATAAGTGCTAGCTTTAGTTCTAACGAATCAATTTATTTATTTATTATAAAAATATAACTATATTTAAGTAGATAAGGACAATGAGTCCTTTACTTTTAAATTTTAAAAATGTTAAACACGACACTTTTGTATGCAGTAAATTGATTAAAAATAAAGTGTCCCATAAAAATAAAAATATAAATTTGATATATAACTCATCGATTCCATGCCTAAATACAATAAAAATGGGTAAAATCTAGACTATTGTTCAATAGTCTTGTTTTCTATCTGTATTTTTATGAATAAAAATGTTCTTCTAAGTTAATCAAACATATATTAATCTTCATACATTATTAAAATTTTTTCCTAAATAACAACATAATTGAGTAGTTTCTCAGTCGAAAATTCTACTCTAATAAGAAAATCTACACCGAAATATATAATATTACTTTTTAATAAGGTTTCACCGGAAGAATTACTTGCATATCATGTCATATACAATTTATGAAATATATTATATAAAATGGTACGAGTGCATCTAAATATAAATTAAAACTTAAATATTTGCTGCAGCAGTTCGGCATAAATTTCATATATTATCAAGTGTCACATATCCAATTATAAGACTCTTACTTCCGTATAATACAGTGACGTCGTGTATATTTTCTATCTTGATAACTTGTATAATTATCACTTTTGAAATATCATATACATATAAAAATAATATATTGTATATACAAAAATATGATAATATTTTCTCATTATCTCAGCTTCTAGATTTTTGAATAGCCTTGACTCAATTATAAGCAATGGGAATTATTTATAAACCAGTTATGAAGAACTTTTCTAGAAGTCTTGCAACTATTGGCCAAGCCCAACAGAAAAACTACTTAACATAATTAAAATACACTAACAAAAAGCTGAATTTTGATTTTGTTTTTTAATTTTATTTAATTAAAATGAAAATTAAGCTGCAACCTAAATAATTTCAATGCTTTTTAAAGATGAGAGAGAAATTTATTTCTTAGTTCAGTTCAGCGAATTTCGCTTTGAGGTATTCGATCAGATCGGCGTTATCAGGATTTCTGATTTCGTAGAGTGTCTTCTGCTTATCATCGATGGTAACGGAATCGGCTAGAGCTGCTTCAGCTTGAGCCTTCAGGTCTTTAATCTCGGTGGCGTACTTTACATCGGACTCGGCCAAAACCTTCTCGAAGAACTCAACGCCACTCTTCAGGTCGTTGTTGATCTGGGGCAGGGCGTCGCTCTTAAGGAAGTTGATGAATTCGGGACTGAAGCCCTTCTCCAGGTTCAGGAAACCATCCCTCTTAGCCTCGAATTGGGTTTGCTTCTGCAGGCTCTCGAGCTCGACCAAAGCCTTCTCAATGTCAGCCTTGAAGTCACCCTTGGCCAGAAGCGACTTGTAGAAGCTGATGGCACCCGAAATATCATCATTGATCTGATCTTCCTGCAATTTGGATTGCACGAATTGGCCGAACTCTGGGGAGAATTTCGACGGCACTTCGTTCACCAGAGTCTGCTTGGCGTTGAAGTCCTCGGTCTTCAGGGCGGTCTCGTAGATGCCGATCAGCTTCTGCAGATCCTCCTTGTGGGAGCCATCGTCGTTAGCGAGGTACTTCTCATACTGCTGCAGCTGCCCGCGAATATGGATGTTCAAGCCCTCGGCAGGATTCTCCGACAGCACACACTAAAAATAGTCCTCGGCATTACACCTCTGTGAACAGCCACGCTCTCAATCTGCTAGACCTACCTGCACAGCGAGTGCCAGAGACAGAAGGCAAATGGTCAGTAGTCTGGACATTCTGATATAAAAATGTTAAATGCACAACAGCTCCAATGCGTTGATTGCCGGAAACTCAGGCTTTTCAAAACTCACATCTCGTATTTATAGCAAAAATCTGTTCTCAGCTTTGAGGTTTTTTATTATTATTATTTTTTTTAGTCGGTCATCAAAACAAGCGTACAAAGTCTGGCATTGTTCAGATCGAGCCTTGTTGTTATTGCTTTTCTCAGCTTGTTGGGATTTCTCTTTAGCTGAAAACAAGTCCAAAACGTCGAGAGAGACATACGGCCGAGTCGTGCTCAAGATTACATGACTGGCAGATACCCTGTAGTGAAATGCACATCAAATATTCAAATATACATATGTATTTTTGGCATTATCATAGATACTCAGCGGAGTAGACATACCCGACATACATATCAGGCATAGATTCTAAATATGATATTCAAGAATATGTATTAGGGCAGAGTTTAAATATTCAGTGATTCCCCCGATCAAGGGAACAGCGAAGACATATTCTAAATAACGGCAAATATATACAATTTCTATATATCTAATACCATATACAGGTTTCCGTGATACGATTCTCTCGTTTTTTTTTTCTGAATTTACGAGCCACGTCGAACGGAATTAATGTTTGCTCACAAAGTGGATTAGTTAAGTCAATAATTAACTATTTAAGACTTGGCTAAATAAAAATCGAAAAGAAAAAACAACCCAAAATTGATTATTTATGTACATGAGATGGAAAAATACAAGCGAAACTAAAAGGCAAATCAGCTTTGACCAACCACAAGATACCCTGCACAGCCCTCAAAGTGCCTGCACCCCGCATGGAATATTAAACAAAGAAAGAATAATAAATGAAAGCAAAAGAAAATAAAATCGATTTCAGATATTTGCAATATATGCAAAAATATACGACAATAGAGTAATATCTCCAGTGTCTATGCATCGACTCACACCATATGCGGCATATATATCTCTCTTAAATGTTGACAAAACAATTAGCATGAATTACTTTTCAGCCAAAATGACGCTAGACGCATACAAAGCTGAACCACAAAAAAACCCCAAAGCTTAAACTAGAAACCAGTTTTTGGTTCAAAAGGGATGACTAAGAATCAACAGACGACTACTCTTCAAAGTAATACTTCACTTCAACCTGGAAGTAGCTTCAAGTATTTCCATTTACAAGCAAAAGTCGATGTATGTATATACATATATCTCTGTATATATATACATATATATACCTCTATATAGGTATAGCTATATGTACCTCTATATAGTAGGTAGATATGTAGACAAGTGCAATATTGTAATTGGTTACATAATAACTTCATTGTCTTTGGAGAACGTTCCGAATCGCACGCAGATCTGGATAACACAATCTCTGGCACGTGACAGGCCTCCGAAATATCTTTTAATTATCCGATTTACCTTATGTTCAGCTATTAGAGGTCATTTTGATCGAGCATTAATAAAGACGCCATTAAATTTGAATTGCTAATCAAAGAACGAATCTCTTCGTGCTGCACCGAAAATGATATACACTCGATAGTACTAAAAATGAGTTGCTCGAATGACTCTATTAACAATATACACTTAGAGAAATTATCAATACAAATTTTCTGGGAAAATAGTAAATGCGAAAAGAAAACATTCATTTGATGGATCAGTGTAAAACTGAATATAATAATACCTTTATAATTAAAATAAATTGAAATTAACGTAATGAAAAAAAATATATATGCCAACATCGAAAAATATATACAATCGAAGAAGAAGAAGAGATTAAAACCTTGATTGACTTAAAAACTATATATATAAGTAATATAATATATATAAGTAATATAACTTGTTAAAAAATATCATGGTTGAACAAACACTGTGAAAATATTAATTTTCATTTGAATACAAATTAATTTAATCTATGAACTTTTGTAAGCAAAACCGCAATGAAATTAACTTTATGAATAAACATACACTGAGCGCAAAATTTTAGGCCCAGCTACTTACGACCTAATTTAATTCTTCTGTGGTAAAACAAACTGAATAGAAAGCAGAGCAGATTTAGAAATTCTACATATGTAGTAGGTTTAACTCAATTATTTATTTTATTTATCTTTAAAAAAATGTTGTTTTGCTTATTTACTAAATCATAAAAGCTATGTATATTCATAATCATATTCAATTACTTTAATCGAATCATTCGATCAATATTTTTATCTGATATATGTATGTATATGCAAATATATCTTTAACACTTACCGATCAATGCACTTGCGAGTCTGGTACATAACGCCGCCTCCACAGCTGCGCGAGCATTCGCTCCATGGATTCCAATTGGTCCAGCGAGGAAAGGGTCTAAGCTTGGGCTTGGGCTTTCTGGATGTCGTAGTCGTAGTCGTTGACGCAGTTGATGGAACATCTTTCAACTTCGGCAATGTCAATGCCGTTGTCGAAACGTCGGGTTCGTCGGCTATCAAGGATTTAGTTGCCAAAGTAGGCGCTACAGTCGTCCATATCTTCGATATTTCAGTTGAGTTGGTATTATTTAATACTTCATGAGAGTCGAGGCTGCGTAGGCGAGGCGTTTGGGTTAAGATGGTGGGCAACACGTCGATGTTGGCATCGCCAATCACATTGCTATTGATAGAGCTGGTTTCGTTTTCCGTGAATACCTCATTGATGCTCGAATTCTGATTTGCTGAAGGTTCTTTGTTTATGCGCCACAGTTTAGCTGGCTCAAAAGATGATTTCCATTTCGTATATTTGACTTTTTCCGCTCTGAGTTTATGCCGATTTAGCCATTCTTGATGTTTCTGTAATATATGTGAATGGGTATTGATTCTTAGAATAGTTTGCATAAGAGCGTATACGCAAGTGGAACTTAACAAGTCGAGCACGGCAGAATTGGTAGACCTCATTTTTAATGCAGCTACTAAATTATCTATATTTATTTGAACTACTTTGAATAAATGTGTTTAGATATCCTGATTTTACTTTAAGATATGTTTACTCCGCCCTCTGACTGTGATATATATTATTATCAAACCCTTCCGCACCTACATTAAAGGCTAACAAACAAACTTACCTTAATTCGTTCTAACGTTGATGTGTCCGCAACAATAAATTGCGTTAAAGCTGCAAAAACTAGGCAAATACTAGAAAGTAGAACAAGTAGAGTTATTAAACAGAACGATCAATGTTTTGTATCATAGATGAGACTTACAACAATATACATATATAATTTGCCATTGTATTGCAATTAACGAACTCGGGGACTACATAGGAATGCGACTAATCTGAAAGGAGAAGGCACACATACATATGTTCGTGTTATTAGAATAATATAATGATTGCTTTCAATTACAATTAGCTTTTTAATAGTGATAATTAGTGGTGACTGAGATTTGCGTCCCCATGATGAACCACTCTCACTTTATTATTGATTTGTGAAAGGGTTCCTGACCTTTTGTCTATCTGTTTTGCTATTGTCTAAAAAGTAGCCCAGGGAATTGAACTGGCTTTATAGCTTTATAGATATTATTTATCTATGTATACATATATCACTCTTTAACAATCTATCCCCTGGTGATTGCATCCCCTGTGAAATGCTAGTGCTAAAATAAAATCAATTAAGCCAATTAATTTCAAATGGGAGGAGTAATTAAATAAGACTATAGAACGAAAGCAATAAAACACTCAACATATGGGCCTCACAAATTAGTTCCGACTTAGAAAATGGGAATACTATAGCAGAGGGTGACTGATTTGTAAGCCTTCTATTAATATTTAGGGGTAAATTATAGATATATCTTTAGATAACCCAACAGTCAGTACATTGCAAAAGCTTGCTGAATCTATTCAATTCTTTGAAAAACATCTATGTTAACTTAAACTTGAAATAAAATAAAATGTATGTAACATAAAGACCGACAAACTGAGTTGAATAAGCCCTGTCTGTCTGTCTGTCTGACTGTCGATCTCAGAAAATATAAGAAGTACAGACTTATTTTTAGCTGCTCACTAGGGGAGCGGCATATCCCAGGTCTCATTAGACATTAGCGCATATTTAATAAACTATTCAAATCTGGGAAGTCTTCGCAAACCCCGAACAAAACTATTTATTGAATATTTCTTACCATAACATTACAAAACTTAATCATGATTGTTTCGTTTTTGCATTAAGTAATCAGATTTCCCAATACTTTTCTGGACTTGTGAAACGTGTTCAAGGCATTAAATGTCTTTTAAAGAACTAAACTAATAAATCAAGTCTCTGAGCAAACTTATTTAATGATTTATTTAGTTTTGACATAGAAGACACATAGCTGTCACAGACACGTTGGAATGCTAAAAAATATTTGTGTATGTGTATATATTTGAATTTGCAAATACACTGAAAGACGAGCTAAGACCTAAAGCGGATGAAAATCTAAGAAACAACAAAATATTTTAAAGAAATTATTCGATGTCTGCTTTATCGCATGTAGAAAGATTTACGACTTGGGTGGTTAATACGATTCCTTGATTTTCGCATGTATCATTCCTAAAAAGTCCTAATTAATATAATAATCAATCCATCAAGTGATTATGAACCAAATATAAAGTAAGCTGAACAAAATATTATTATTGTTGTTATATATATATTTGCCTAATTATGGTCAATTATTTCTCTGAGTGCATTCGTTCTGTTTGACAATATTAGGAACATTTATTTTGTAAATACCCTAGGATTAAGAACAAAAATCCGGTTATAGCGACATTCAAGGGACCGACGATTTTACGTCGCTATACCCGGAGGACGCTTTAACCAGAAGGAGCAAAAAAAATATTTTTTTTTCATTTTTTTTACAGTTGCCATGTTCGTAAAGGGGGTTAACATACAAAAATTTAATTTTGTAATCGAAACAATTATTTATATATATATATATATTATTCAAAAACATAATATCGAAACATTTGTATGACGTCGGCATTGCAGCTTGTGTCTCTCTCTCTCTCTCTCTCTCTCTCTCTCTCTCTCTTTGTCTTAGCAGCATTTGTGTCGCTGCTACGTACACACTGATCACTGTTAAATAGAAACACATACATATACATTTCTAACAGCGTCTTTTAATGCTTAAATTTGTTTTCATTATTTCGCATTTTTTTTTTCGGCAAGTCGTAATATCCGGAGAATGACTCAAAATTATAAAAAAAAAAAAATTGTGAAAATAAAAATTTTGTGAAAATAAAATCGAAAAAATCTGATGTTTTTTGCTTTGATTTGATTGATATTTAAATATATTTTTAACAATTTATAATCATGGCATCATTTCTTCAACCACCGCAAGCCGCATCTGTGAAGTTTAATAATAAATATGTTGTACCTGATGCTTGAAATTGAGTTAAGCATCACAGTATTGATCTGACGAAAAATTTTACCCACTTGCGCATGGGCAAAAAAAGCAATGCAAAAGGGGCCAAGTTCTTAAATTTCTTAGTTCCTATCGAATCCTTAGAAACACGCCTCTCAACCCAAAGCGTCTTGAGTAGTTTTACTACTACTACTACCTACTGAATTGGGTGAATGTTCTTATATTGGTGTTTAATACTTTCATTGTTCTCCAAAAAAATATATGCATGAAAATGAATCAAAATTTTTCACTATTTGAAAATTTGTCGGAAACCTTTAACACATAAATTCTTGTACTACAAGCTATCAAAAGATTTGAATACATTTTTTAATTGCTTTATAAGCTCTGTTAAAAAATCTTTTCGTTTCATTTACATAGAATAAAAAAGTTCGATATTGTTGTTCATAATAAGTTGTTTTGAATTAAATATAAATCATATCCTAGTTTAGTTCGTTCCATATTGTTACCGCTTGGTTCGTTCATTAAAAATTGAATTACTGAAATATTTGGTTTTAATTCAACTACATACGAATTATCCCTACAAAATACGAAAACTTGCTCAATAAATAAAAAAGCGAAAATAAAGAAAATTATTCTTTAAAAAATCCGAAATTCGCGCTGCCAGCTGTTTTGGAATTATTCCCGCAATCGGCTTTTCAAAAAAGCTGATTTGGCAACACTGATATATATGTATACATATTATATTATATATTATAAAATTGAACACATTAAATGAATGAAACGTACTCTAAAGAAAGAATTACTGATGCAGTGCTTATTTGATTCACATTTCCGGCTCCTCGGAGTGGGGGCGGTATGTTAGACAAACTTACATTGAATTATTCTTTAAATATAAATTTAAATTAATATTAGATACAACAACAATATTAGAGAACATTTACAAATAGATATGTATAAATAAATTAAAAGTCACTTTTGATTTCGGATCCTTAGTAACAATTTCATTTTGTTCAATACCTAATTCATGATGCATCTCTCTCAGTGTATGTGTGCTGTTAACCATGCGTACATAGATTCGTTGCGAATGTTTGAATGGGTTTCAACACATTTCTATGTACACATCACCATCAAAAGCTTATTTCTCTTGCGGATGCTTTTACGCATAGCTGAGCTTAAAAAGCGAAAAAAAAAAACAAAAAACAAAATATACGAAGAAAGAACGCATTGAAACATGTGATCATTAATCTGGTCGTAATTTGCGCTCGCTGCGACAGAGTCCGACACGCCCATCCCTCATTTATAATGAGCCGCTGTTCAGATCGGCTCGACTTAGCTCAGATCGGCTCAAAAATGAAACATTACATCGGCGAATGGCAAATTGTCGCAGTGTGCATGTATGTGTACATATACACATGTACATGCATATATACATATATATGTATGTATGGATTGCTACCCATGGGCGGGTGCGACCAAATTAACTGCGTAGATTCGCTTTCAGCGATAGCGTCAAAAATTTTCGGGATGAAAAGAGAATATTATCAGCCAGCTCATCGGAAGTCGTTAGATCGAATAGACTAACATATGTGTATGTATGTACCTACATGTACTTTTGGACGTATGTTTGCACATGTATTGATGGGGCACATAGGAAATTGAATATATATTTAAGCAAATTGTCGTATACCCTAGAATAGAGCATATGATATGAGAATATGCATTCATTAGAGACTGACGAATATAGCTTGATAGATTTTGAAAAGTAAAAAAATCCACATAGAATAGAAAAGTCTTGAAATTTCTCATTCCATTTGAAGCTAACCAACAGTAGTTATATCTTGGCAAAATATCGGAATATATATGTATCTAGATATCCTAAGAGGCATAAACATAGACTGAGAAATATATACTATTTACACAGGAAACTTATGAATAGCCTAGGTAATTTATTTATCATATAAATTTTATATTATTTAAAAACCAAACAGTATTATTATAATCATATAATATATATATTATATATATAATTATACACATATTAATTAAATATATATTTCTATATTTGTCTCAAATATCCTTAGAGTTCGTTATAATAGAATTACAGTTTTGTCTAAGTAAACGGATGTAACATACATATGTATATGTAAATAGTAGGTATTTAGACAGGGTATTATGACATTTAGCACTAGTTTAATACATTCGTAAACAAGTATTTCTCAATTATAAATATATATACATATTATTTAGAGCCCACTTGAGAGCTGATTAAATCTTAATAAAAACATTTAATTCTATTAAGCACTTCGAATCAAAATGTTTTTAAAGCTGTTAATTAAATAATAAAACATTTTGCCATTAGATTAGTGCTTATATTTAAACTGTGTGTTTTATACTAGCTGCACACACTTATTATACATAATATATACTATACATATATATGTCTATATATACTATATCTGATGCTCGTGTGCTGTATAATACACATTGTGCAAATTCAGCAAATCGCCCGTGACCATGCTACAAAAAGAGTGAAACAAATGCGAACTGAAGCAGTTTCTGGCATCGTTTAAATAATTTGGACATTTTTGAGCAACACAATGAAGACATACATGCTTACATATATGTATGTGCATATGTATAAACGTATATCCATACATATAGACGGGTGTGTTCACCGAGTTTGCTCCCATAGAACTTCATTCCCAGCTGCTTGACAGACAATGCTAGAGGAATGGATACGATTGAAATTGTCATACACTATTGACCTTCATGGTGAATAGTTTTCAAAGTGAATGTTTCGAATACTTGGGCACTGCCCCACACTAACCCACATTATCCATAATGGATATTGCCCAATATTTTGCATACATCGTTTTGTTCGTGTTGCTGGTAGTTAAGATCACTCTTCTTGCATTGCTTGATTGATATGTAGAGCATAACCAATAACCTTTGCGGTCTGTAGAATATTCAAAAGCGCAAAATAAGAACAAAAATACACCATATATGGTCTTAACTAAATGCCAATAACCCCATATACGTTTCAATGTTATATCTAGAAGGTATTAAGGTAAATTTTTAATATGTGATAATTTTGAAACTAGGTCACAAATCTCCACGATAATTCTGTTAATTGTGTTCTCAAATATACACGATGTTTATTATATGAATATGTGTATTTATAATATTCAATATTTTAAATTAACATTTTAAATATTAACTTGTATATTGACAATAATTTAATTTTAATTTTTATTATGTAGTTATTTATTTTTATTTATAATACTTTTTTTTTCGTTGGTATAATTTTAAATTAAAAATATTTAATTAAAACGAATATTAAAATGTAAAAAAAATTTCAACAATATTTATTATAGACTTTCCTTTTTAAATACTGTAGATAAATAATTTACATATAATGAAAAATGCTACGATAAATTAAAAGCTTTTAATTAAAACGAATATTTAAATAATGTAAGAAAATAACAATATATTTATTTGTTTATAATATATACTAACTTTCCTGTGAATTGAAAGTATTTAAGATTATTTAAGATCATATTTGGACGTCATTTAAATTAAAATATTATTTGATCATTTATATTATTCTAAATTATTTCAAACTCAAATTAGCAAGGGTAAAATATTTTATTTTAATTTCTGTTTGATTTCTCATTAAGAAAATATATTTTATAAAGTGATTAATTTTAATTAATTTGTATTATATAAATACTGAATATTTAAAGAGATCGTTTTTAATAGTTCATTTATAAGAAAAGCATTAATATTTCTCGTTTAAAAACTTGTTAAAACTACATATTATTCATTTGAAAAATTGAAATCAGTCAGTGCAATTAACGCCTAATAAACTGAGAGCTCGGGAATGTAGTCAAGGCTATATACTGAAGCCAATTGGTTGCTAAGCAAGATGCAGAGAGTGCATCAGCTTCAGCATTAAGTAACTTTAATGAGCTCGTGCACTTCTCGAATATGTGTCAATCGAGCTATTCCCAAGCCTAGCATATTTCCATATGCATATAGACGGATATTTGTTTGGATATATGTACATATATACTTATACATACAAATAAAGATATAGATGCAATTTGTGTTTACAAACTGTACTTGAAGAAGCTGCGAACAAGCCCTTTACGAAATGAAAGACTGTGAAAAGTGCCAAACTAATTGCATATTTATGCCCCCACAGCACACAATTTCTACATACTTCAAAAAAAGCGACAACTATATGAATGTATAGCCATCTATATCGGATATGAAGTGTATTCAAACGGAAATCGAGTCAAGTGTCTGCAATATTTGCATTCGAGCTGAACAACAAATGCGTTTGCATTTGAAGTTTTCGGTCATTCAAGAAGTGTTTATGTTTATTTATGGATATGTTTGTTTTCCACATTTCATTTTATCATGTGTCTATGGATAGAATCCGATCCAAGCGAAACAAAAACAGTTGCGGAGTGTACGTCAACAAGTGCGTTTCTCAAAACGGAATGAATATGAATAAATGAAATTTTAAGTTATTTTGAAACAATATAATTTATTGATGAAAATAGCAATGATGAAAAGATTTCTGAAACTCACTCAATATTTTAATGAAAAAGAAAAACACAAATATTTCAAAATATTTGAATGTAAATATTATGTTTATTATGAAACCATATAATTTATATCATTCAAAAAGATTTTTTTTTTCATATATTTGGAAGTTTCGAAATAATAAATAAATTAATTAAATTATATTATATTATAATTTAAAAATTTGCAAAAAATATTTATATATTATTCTATATGCCACGCTTCCAAAGAGGCGTACACATTATTTTTAAACTATCGATACAGTAGTTAGTATTTCAAGAGCGGAAGGATAACAAAAAACCAATATGCTTTTTACCTGTTAGAACCAAGTTAAAAAATAACAATTATTCAGTTTTTGAAAAAAAATTGTATTATTTTCTATATAAATTTACTCAGCAATTTCCTTCAAACAAAGTTGAAACCCAGCTCTAACAGTAAATATTCAGTAAAGCCGCCGTTTCACATTTTTAACACTTCTAGCAAAATTGATGTTCAAATCTCTTTAAGAGTTGTTTCCCAGATACAAAAGACTCTCAGTCAATATTTCAGCTACCTATCGACAATACCTAATGGCATAATTTTCAATTTTTATTATTTTACATTTACGTCTATGTGGACTATTGTCTTGTAAGATTGATTGATGCACTTGAGAATGAAACCCAAATGAGCGGAGAAGGAGGAGGAGGAGACGAAGGAGGTTGATATGTCATTGGGCCATAAGTGCATTTTGTAATTGTGACGTTGCGATGAAATGGTTATAGCCATCAAATATATTTCAATTTATTTGGATTTTCTTTTTATTTTCACTTTTTTCTCGGTTGCTTTTGAATGCGAGTTTGGCCCCTCCTTCATCCAGTTTTGATAGCTTTTAGCGGGGGCACGACGCGTGGCATTGTTTAAGATGTTGGTCGCACGCTATCAGCTCGGCTTTATGATAGGTTTATTAGTGAAACGGTAATTGGAGCCAGGAATGCTGAAAGCTGAATACCCTAGCCGATTAAAAGTTTCCTTGACATAGAGCTATGAGACTGATATGACACAAACGTAGGGGGAGCTAGACAAGTTATATCATGTAGATGTAGATATCATTATATGACAATCATATACGTAGATTTTTGGTATGATTATATGACAGCAGTCATTTAATAATGATAGATATATAAAGTTAAGATTTACTATTGAAGCTGGATGAATTAGAGTTAAAAAGGTCTATGGTAACTATATAAAGATATATACAAATATACAGTTTCGATATGATATAAAGATAAGATAGGCTCCACCAATTATAAGAGCTGGTACAAAAAAATGTATCACGTATTATTTCTATTAATTATTTCTATATTAGATATAGACTAAAATAAACAGAGGCAAACATAACTATGTTAGCTTCAGATTGTTATCCTTTATAAATATGTGGTTTTTAAGCTTATGTAATACTCATAAATGTATAAAAAATTATTCATTTGTTGTTACTTACTTAAAAAATGCAAAGAAATCTTTTGAATTTTCTCAAAAATTAATTTGATTTTATATTGTTTTTTATTTTGATTATATTTTTGAATATATTTTTGTTTTACTTAAGTATGCCTTGATCTTTAATGTTTAGGTTTAGATAGATCTGAAAACCGACTTTCTGTCTGATCTTCAACAAATTGCTTACCACTAAAACAGAGCTTAAAGATTTCTATATTTTGTTGTTACCCATAAATAATTTAGGTGCTTGAGAATGCATATGGTAAGGAGTGTAACAAGTCACTTGGTGGAAATTTCATAACTCACAAATGTTTCTGCATTTGCCACTGATCATTTGTATGGCACGCACATGTATAAATCATAATATATTATTGCAATGTTTTCACCAACGGGGAATTTCGGGCGCGATAACGGTTGAGTAAAAAACCGCCTCCCAAAAATATTTGTGCATACATATACTAACTATAACTAACAAGTTCGAACAGTTTCCCGATAGATTTTCGTTTCAATTAAAGCCGCCGTCAACATCGCGTGGTACGCAAATCCAAACTAAAATCGCTGGGAAATCGTTTTGGGAATTGAAGCGCGATGAAGACAGCCTCAGCGTGGCCTCAGTCGCAGCCGCAGTCGCGGCCGGCGCAGGCGACGCCAGCTACTGCCGGCCTGTGGCTGCGACAGAGAACTGTTAAAGCGGGGGCGTCGGGTGGGGGTGGGTGGGGTGAACGAGTTGAATTGCTGGCGGAGGCGCGCGCGCCCAAAAAGTCTGGATGATGCGTGCCTTACAACACTTCGAACGCGACACACTCAACGAGAGTGAGAGCAGAAGAGGGAGAGTGAGATAGAGTGGGCGGAGAGGAATAGCGATACTGCATGTGTGAGTGTGAATGTGATTGAGAGTGTGTTAGTGCGTATTAGAATATAAGGAGTCTAGAGGCTGTTTTACGCACTTTAAATCAGAGCACAACTCGCTTATAGCTATTACTAAAAAATACTCAAAATATACCAGCAGACTTACACACACACATACGTACATATACACACATTTACATACATATGTACATATGGTAATCAAATACACATTGTTTTTATCACAAGCGGAAATGTTGGCTCAGCATAATTGCTCGCAGCTCGTCTACAAAACAGGTGCATTCACACACACACACACACACACACACATATATATATATTCACATTCAGATTCCATACAGTTCACACTGAAATTACATGTATATACATACATACATACATATGTATATACAGTTATATATGTAAGTAGTCAAGATCAAATATTTGTTATGCTAATCGCTCTTGTTGGGTCTGTCACAATAGTTAAGGGTCTCCACATATGTAAGCCCCAAAGACCTTGCCTGAAATACTAGACTAAACAATACCAGAAAACAAATCGTAAACCACTACACAGAATTATTTATAGCTTCAAGTTATGTCATAAACATTAATTGAGCAAAATTTCAACGTATATACATATATTTCGCAAGAATGTTTCGGGGGTTACAGTTCAAAATACCATATTTTATGATTCACTTCTAAATTGATGAACATTAAAAACAAGAAACCCAAAGGAAACCTAAAATATTTATATAGAAGAACTTGACATATCAGCTTAAAGAAATCACAAATTTGAAATATAATAATATAATTAATATATATAACAACTAATTCACAAAATTGAAAATGGGAAAAAGTTTATTATTTATTTATTATTCCAATCTAAAAGAATTATGCCATAAAATGATATTATTTAGAATAATATATTGTGCATAAAATTAAAGTTGTTTTGTTGAGAATAATTCATGCAACGAAGAATCCAAAATTTGTAATTAGGAACAATCATAAATTTGATATGATAAACAAGCAAGTCATTAAAAATTAATATATTATATATTTTCTCATTGTGGGAAATGAAATTAAAAGTTGCCACCAAAAATTACCATTAAGATCAATTAAAATTTGTTGTTTTTGGAGCAATTGAATTGCGAGCTGCATTCCATTATTTATAAAATCGTTAAATTCCGGGCGAGTTCATAAATTTTTCTTAACGGCTTATTTTCGTTGCTCGAGCGCAGCCAAAAAATTAAAAAAGAATTGAGAAAGAAATCTTGTGGAACGTAACTCGATATTTTAACAGAAATTCGCCTAAGCGCGTAACGTAAATTGAATATTTTCATTAGATTTCAGCATTAATTTATAGGTTTTTTTTTTTTTTTGTTTAATTGATTTGATATATTCTTTATTGCGAGCAATTGAAAATGAACAGAAAAAAGATCTGAAATGAAATGAAGTGTGCTGCCGAGCCACTGGGACGCTCAGCCTCTGCATTGTGGGTCATTAATTGGGCTGCAAAGTCATAGATTTTAAATGGATAATCGTCTTTATTGACCCGCTTCTTTGACTTCTGCGTATTACATTAGAGGCAATTTCACGCTAGGGATAGTTGACGCACAAAGTATTGCCTATGTCGGATGACAGAGGCACAGAGATTGCGATTGATATTCTGTTTAGTGTTTACTCTGGCAACGACAGGATTCGACCTGAGGGTCTCGGACAGGACACAGTTTGTCAGGGACTAGCTCAACATTTCCCTTGATCTGCTCCTGCATACACTCGAAATTTCGCCTGCGCAGACCAATGGAGCTCCCGGTCGGACACTCACAGTTGCTGAAGTTGCTCGGGCGCCAAAAGGCCGGACAGAGTCCGCGATTGCAGTTGTAGATGTCGTCATTAAAGGTCGGCTTCTCAATGTCGGCGCAGCGACGTGGCGAATAATATCGGATTAAGGACTCCCGCATGAGCACACAGCGGAATATGGGCGTTTGGGTGCCCGGGCCACAGCTGCGATTACATTCGCCGAAACCCAACAACTTCCAAGTAAATCGCCGACGCTTTCGCTCTTTCATGCGTTGCGCATAACTGGCATCGGTGTCATTAACGAGCTTACCCGACTCATCCCAGATAGCCTGCAGCTCCTCCTCCTCGTTGACAGTAGAGGACGCTATGGGTATGGTATAATTGTATTGAATATCATTCAGTCCACTCTGCGCATCGAGCACGAAATGCTGTCAGACATGATCACATATTTAGTCCGAGATTCAATACAAGTTTTCAATTAAGATTTACCATCAGCATCACAGCCTTGGCGAGCGGACCCCTTGATGTAAGCAAAGCGTTCAGCTGATTGTATTCGTAGGCGTTATCATTAAAGCTGAATATCTTTAAGCGATCTCTCGGTATGAGAAAGACCTCCTCGGCGCTTTTCAAAGCTGCAAAATTGAAATTTAATCAAAATTCTAATTCGATTATATTTCTTTCTGCCTTATATTTCGACTTGCCTAATGAATTATTGCTTCGTATATTTTGCTTGATCGCTAGATTCATTGCTCCAACTGGCAGTTTAGTAATGAGATTGTAGCCCTTCGTTGGATTCGTTTTGTTGAAGAGGACAGAGACATGTTTGCACATTACCGAACCGCACTTCACCGGGCTATCACGCGTTGTAACGGGACGAATTAGGCCGCTGCTATGCACTGCCTGAAAGGAAGAACGAAATACAGGATAAGTCTTCGTACACGTTCAGGATATTTGCGAAAAGCTATACCAGGAAAGTAAAAAGTTGTAAATAATACAAGAGAATGAATACAGGGTATTGCATAGTCTCCCTTACTCATACATATACATTAAAGTTGGCGAATGGGAAATCCTTAGATTTTCTAATATTTCAAGAGATCTGATTGATATCAATCAAATTTCTGATCTTAAGTACTTAAATAAGATCCATCCAGATATTTCGTATCATGTCGACGAATGTGAGAACGTGTTGTTTTAATGAGGCTGCAAATATCGGTGGATGTGTTTGATCTTCTTTTAGATAAAGTCGAGTAGCCTATCTCCGCCGGCAAGCAGTGACTGGAGCCACATTGCACACCCATTGCCGGCATTGCTCTAATCTAGTGCACCTCCTAAGAGCCACTTGAATGTTTTGACACAGTTTCTCTTCTTCTTGCTCATTTTGTTTTAGTTATATTTCGAGAGAGTGGGCAGAGAACCATTAAAACAATGAAAAGGCTTTGTATCTGGGCTAATTACATGTGTATGTAAGTATTCGAAATTATCAGGCGATAATGGGGTCATGTCAACAGAAGGCCCATCGCAACATTATCTATGCATTTTTGTTTCTTTTACCAAGCCACGCTGCTGCTGCCTCTGCTGCTCTGATGCGTATAGAAAAAAAAAACTAATTAAATTATAAATTGGAAAGACCCGAAAGCCATATGAATATGGAAATCATTGGCAAACGATATTAATTAAGATTTATTACATTTGGCAGCTATTCAAGAACCTCACAGCTGCACTCGCAGTGTGTGTGTGTGTGTGGCCACCCATAAAGCAGTTTAACGGACTGTATTACAATGCAAGAGTACTTACATACATATAAGCCTACATACCTGCCTATATCTACCTTACATATTCATGTGCAACCGTATGTGCTAAGCACTTGAGCAATTTGCATGCTTTTGGAGAAAATTGGCTTTAGACAATTTAACCTGGCCATAAAGAGAAATCAAATGCATTCAACATTGAATTGTGGCTGCCCTTGCCGCATGCCCATCATTAAAAAGCCAAAATGAATGACTACAGAAATATTTCAATTATTTACAAAACATTGGCGAAGGCCTAGAGTATTGTTATTACTAACATTGGAGTTTTACTTCAGTTAGTCGAAGTGCCATGAAAGCTTGCCTTATACACAAAGCCATCTAGTGCATATTTTGAAGTTTCGCTTTTACAGATGACATCACTCGGCGGCCCATAAACTTTGTGGAATAACGAGTTGAAATGAAATTTTATCGAGTTGCCAATCCAACAGCAGATAGAACTCAATTTGCAATTGGTATAAATGTACGCAATAAAAATCCAGCCACAGGCCGGAAGAGGCAAAGTTATTATTTGCAGATGTTATAGAAAATGAGAGAGAAATCAAAGAATAAACTTATAGAATATTAAATACCCTATAAATAATTAGTTTACATATTTTACATTTTACTTTACATATCATAACTGATTAGATTATATATGTGGTAGTAAAACTAGTTCTAGAGTTACGTTACATATCATAACTGATTAGATTATATATGTAGTAGTAAAACTATTTCACTCACCCGACAAATTCCCTCCACACAGACAGCCTGTCGTCTATAGAAGTGCGTATAGTATACGGCCGGACGATTGCACGGCGTACCGTCGGTGACCGATTGATTCATACTGATGAACAAATCAGAGTTTATGGCGCGGCAGAACAACATGCACTCGTCATGCTCTTTCTCATATCCGACCCAATTATAGAAAGTCTCACGATAGGGCATGTTATTAAATTTTTCGCATTGTTCGTCACGCAATCGCTGCTTTCCTGGCTTACAGCGCTCCTCCTTGCACTGACGATATCGCTTCACTACTCCCGAGCAGCCCGTTTGGCCACTGCCGGGGTAGAAACGCCTCTCCACTGCGCTCTCCATGGTTGAGTTTTTAAAGCTGCGAATGCATTAGATATATTAGCTTTGAGCATAACAATCATAATCTTTGAACCACTTACCGCTCTAAGCATTTCCGCTGCTTGATTTGCACACAAGTGGTGGAGCATTTACTCCACTTCTCCCAGCGATCCCAGGAGTAAAACGTGCCAACTCTGTCGAATGAGCTCTGGTTGCGTTGTCGTGTCTGCTTGCTGACTTCATTCTCATCCACATAATCCGTATAATCATCATCAATATCGTCGCTGAGCTCAGATTTTATCATTATGTTCGTACTATTGTCATTGACCACTTGGGTGGCATCATTCAGACGAATCTCCAAGCATGATAGCAATAAAATACTTAAGACTCTAAAGAATTACAATTTTATGTTGAATACATATTCACTTTGACTTTATTATCTGACAGAATGACTTTTTAATCACGAAGTTCGTTTGTCGCAAGGTTAATTGCTGCCAGCGATTAAAATACAAAATGTAACTTGAAGTTTTCAACAGATTTTATTGGAAAGACAAATACTGTATGGTCATAAATTTAATGAATGAGCTTTATAGGAATTGTATTAGTAATAAAATTATTATAAATCATGCACGCATGTGCACACAAATAAATTTTATGAATGAGCTAATTCACATGCAATATTAATTGAACTCTGCTTATCTGTCGAACGTTCAGTCTAATTCATAAATAAGCCCACTGACCTTATCAACTGCATTCTCTTGTATTTGACTCTAAATTGTACTATAGAACGATCAAGTCAGATGAAGCGCATCAAACGCGTGTGCCATTACAAAAGCCTAAGGCACAACTAAGAACATTTCGAAGAAATTTTAAATACTGCGGTCAAAAAGCCAAAATATACACGAGGGTGGTATACAAAATCTATAACATAACAGAATATGTAAAGTTAATTTTATTTTTGCATTGGTTAATACAAAATAAAAATGAAACAAAAAATTTAATTCGTTTTTCATTTCTTTCTTTAGCTATCAAAATTTTAAGCTTACTCTCAAATATAAACAGATCTCAGCTGACGTACTGATCTACGCTATATATCTCTCAACCGCACTCGCTCTCTATAACATAGACTATATTAATATACAAACTCAACTATTTGGCGCGTGCTCTTATCTATACATACAAATATTTATATTATAAAAACTTGAATGGCTCAACGAAATAAAAATACTATCAGCTTTCGTCGACTTCAGCGCGCTTTAGCATGGGTTCCTTGATATTGTAATACTTGGCATATTTCTGTAAAAGAATTAATTATATATAATCATGTATTTAAAGATTGCTTTCACATATTCAACAGTGTTTTTGTACCTCGCAGAGTTCAAGATCTAAGCGACATATGGCCTGAAAAGGTTCACTTGCAATGGATTCTTTTGAATTGTTCAATTTGATTTGGGGCAATCCATCTGCTCCGTTCTCCATCCATATCAGATTCTCTTTGATCAAAAACGATATAATCAATGAATTTTGAACGGTGTCCATAAAGTTTTGGGGATTACAGATCAGTTTAAAATATGGTATTGGTTGGTTATTGCCGGCTCGGTAAATATTTTTAATCTGTTTCATCACATGATTCACAGCTGCCGAGCCTTCGCCCCTGCGTTCGAGCTTGTCGGCTTGCTTCGGACGTTTCTCTACGGCCTAAGGCATAAAATGATTAATATAGATTGATAGATTGTATTATAAACTTACATTTATTGTGGTTTTACGTGCTGCTCGCTGCTTGGGAACATGCTGTTTGAGCTCTACATTAATAAAAGGCAACATCGAGGCATTTGTGAAGCTGGGCACTCCATACCGGCAAGCAAGGCTGCACAGGGCATTCCAATCCTCTGCATTGTCTTTGAAAACAACATTGTTCTTCATACAGTAGGTATACAATTCAGGAAGTTCTCATCTCAAATTGTGTTGTGGAGCCCTGCATTCAACATTTGATATTGGTGCAGGGCTCTAAATTATACTTACAATGGCCGTACAATACATTCGATCTGTGATATTCGTATTATACTGTATTGCCTTTCCAACAACTTCGTGGTTTCGTCTTAAGAGTTCAGAGTCCAGCAAAATCTCTGTTGAGTTTGTTTTGCGCTCCTCATATCCTTTCACTACATCGTTCGCTTTACCTAATATATCAAAAATGGCCGACATGGACTCTCCGAAAGAACGGGACTCAATTTTTTGTTCTATAAAAAAGGGCGCCATTATTAAGGCAATGGTAAACTTGCCGCAAAACTTACCAATCTGTATATTTTTTTCAATTAAATCTTGAAGTTGGATTATACGCCCACTTTCCTCAACTTCTTCATCCTGTTGACTTGTTTGCATATTGTCAGTACAATCCATTATTTATTTAAATATGGTTTACTAATTTAAGAACAAATTGCTACACTAGATAGCGACGTTTATCGGCATCTAATAAGCGATAAGTGCTCGATTATTGTACTAAGCAGTAATATATATCGATAACTGTATGTTTTTGGGCTTAGAATTGAATTGATTGAGATTGTAAATTATTATAAAAGAGTTTATACTTCCAATATGTCGACTTTAGCGGATGCCCCCAAAAGTGAAATATTTAAACTAACGTATGTACTATCAAATGAGTCGCATTTAATTAGTTGATATACTATTTTATATTACTTTCTAAGCTTATTTCCCTGAGGGGGTGGACGATTGCCTTGTCCTGCATTTCCACCTCGCATACCTCCATTGCCAAGCCCTCCACCGCTAGGCCCACTGCGAACACCAAAGTTGTTTCGATTTCCACTCCGTGGTGCACGTTGGTTTTGATTCTGCGATGAGTTGCCGCCGCGATTTTTGTTCATTTCAGCACGATTTCTTGATTTGGCTTGTGCATCTTCTTTTACCATGTCGATCACTTCGTCTGGAATACGTAAATACTTTATTGTGCTACCACGTATGTAGCATTCTGGCATGCGCCAAAATCTGTCGCCATCCTAAAGTGATATACAATTTATTGAACATGTGAGAAGTTTACTCATTATATGCATTATATGCTCCTTACCTTTGAAGTACAAATTACATCACGCAGGTTAATATTCATCCAAGAATCGCAACTAACTAAATGACCATTGTAGGTTTCTCCATTTTTCAGCTCCACCAGCTGTTAAAATTATTTTTTAAGTGAGTATAAACAAATCCAATTAGTACAGGCCGAGTTAAATGCCGGTATACAACTTACCATAGGATGACTTTGAGCTGTTTTTAAAAGTGATAGCGGCAGCTTTAATTAAAAACATTCATTATAATTATAATATGTTATTAACAACGGAGAAAAATAATATTGCTTACCATTTTTACTTTATATTTTTACAAAAAAAAAAAAGTAATGAGTACTTTAGAGATGAAACTTTTGGGTTCCGGATATTAATCGTTAATGTTAAAGGGAATCAATATTGGTATGCTTCTTTTGAGCTAGATCACGAATCAATGCAACTCTGAAATGGCAACATAAATATTTCTTTATTGACTAAATTTGTTAATGTAACAAGTATACAATAATAACAGCTATAAAAAATATATAAACATGGCATCGAAAAGAAAACAAAATTTTGATTTATCTGATAGTGATATATTTAAAAAGAAACACACTTTAGACTCAGATGAAGAGGACTCCGACGACTACGAAAGGTTTGCAAAGATTTACTAAATTTAAAAGCAACAAGAAATATTTATTTTAATAATATTCTTAATTCAGAGACAATCTCAATGATAGTGATATAGAAGGTGGTGAGGAGGGTGTAGGTAAAGTAGAAGATGATGTCAAAATAACACCATTTAACATGCGTGAGGAACTGGAGGAGGGACATTTTGATAAGGAAGGCCACTATCACTGGAACAAAGAAGCTCAAATTAAGGATAACTGGTTGGATAACATCGACTGGGTTAAGGTATTAAGATCTCTATATAAATCACAATCAATAACTAATAAATTATTTCATAATTTATATAATAGGTAGAGAAAGATAAAAACTACTTTGATCCAAACAACGAAGAAAACTCGGCTGATAGCAGTTTACCTCCTAAACCATTTAACCAATCAATGGCGCTTACCAAAATGCTTGAGTTTATGAAGCCAGGGGAAACTGTGCAAATGGCTTTGCAGAGATTGGGTCGTAAGCGACCTAAATTATCCACCCTCGAAAAGCTGCGTCAAAAAAAAGCGGGAATTGTGAACACAGAAACGCAGCAAATTGCAAAGTTAACCGAATTGGCAAACGAAATATTGACTAATACAGGAAACATGGATATATATCAGGAGACATACGAAAAGATAAAGCAAAAACTAGAGGATTTGCCAAGTACAAGCAAGCCCGTGGGCGATTCTTTCGATATGTATGCCGATGATTTCGAAGAAAAGGAGTCCAAACTCTTAAAGGGCTCACAAAAAGAGGCAAAGGAACCAAGTACAAATGAACTAAAATGGGAGTTTAAATGGAAGCAGACTGATGAAGAAATTCAGGGCCCATACAGTACAGAGAAAATGTTTAATTGGTCTCAAGGAGACTATTTTAAGACTGGAGTATATGTACGCAAAGTTGGGGAGAATTCAAATTTTTACTCGAGTAATAGGATAGATTTCGATTTGTATTTGTAAACAGGAATCATTTGTTAATGCTTAACACTAAGTAACTTCTTTGTTCTTCTATTCGAAATAAAGAAACATTTAAGGTTTATCGAGATCTTTGAGCTTAAAACATTATTACAGAGATATTTTATTGCTTTAATGTAAAATATCAAATTTATATATTTAACATCTTTAAGTACATGTTTCCTTTAAATTAATGTTAATTTCGATATATTGCGGCTTGATTAATAGATGGTGGTAAATATAAAAATAAATAACAAAATTTACTTCAATGGTGAATTGCATAGGAAGTTACTTTCTTATCTCTACTAATTTTTTGTTTTGTTTTTTGTACGTTATGTTGAAAATCTTTAAGAAAAGCCTGTCAATAGATTGTGGTGGCATATCGATAACACTTTATCTGATAGTTCGGTTTTCAACATCTCTGTTACTAATAGCAACACATTGTTGTTTACAAATTTATTGACATAAGAAAATTAGAATACTTTTGTAGTTGTGTTCGTAATCCTCACAAATTCCGGCTTAGCAAAATTTATCGGCCAGCACCCACTGGTCACATAAAAAATTGCAAAAGCTCGAGTTACCATTCACGACGGTCCATAAATTGCGCGAAATGTTCAAAAACACGTTTCAATCCGGATTTCTGTCAATACTTTACAGCATTGGTTCCAAGCCGCTCCAGCTATGGGACAAGAAAGTTCGAAATGGCCACATCAAACGAATAACTGACAATGATATTCAGAGCCTAGTTCTTGAAATAGTTGGAACTAACGTTAGCACAACATTTATCACTTGCCCAGCTGACCCAAAGAAGACGCTGGGCATTAAGTTGCCTTTCCTGGTGATGATAATCAAGAACATGAAGAAATACTTCACCTTCGAAGTCCAGGTAAGTCATATATGCATACGTATACGTAAGGAAGCCTCATTGCAATTGCATATCTGAACAGGTTCTAGACGATAAAAATGTGCGACGTCGCTTTCGCGCCAGCAATTATCAATCGACCACACGGGTGAAGCCGTTTATATGTACAATGCCAATGCGTTTGGATGAGGGTTGGAATCAAATACAATTTAATTTGTCCGATTTTACACGTCGCGCCTATGGCACCAACTATGTTGAAACACTACGGGTTCAGATCCATGCAAATTGTCGAATACGTCGAGTATACTTTTCGGATCGACTCTACTCGGAAGATGAACTCCCTCCAGAATTCAAATTGTTTTTGCCCATACAAAAACCAGTTCAAAAGTCAAACGCCATATGCAGTTAACCAGCTTCGATGTAGATTGAATTCCAAAATATATGCACATATATACATATGTCGCCAGCTATAATGACAAACCAAAACAAATTTATAATAATCACTTGGCAACAACAAATTTTCTTGCAAGCCGGCATACGCGTTTATTAAAACACTTATCTATGTCAATTATGCGCTTACTACAAAAATTTTAAATAAAAATTCACTATTTATGTTAACACTTTGCATTTGCACCATTCTAGCTCTCTTTTTTTGTTAGTATCTCAGCGCCCATATCTGTGATCAGAATCGTATGCTCGAATTGTGCGCTCCGTGAATTGTCTAAGGTGATTGCTGTCCATCCGTCCTCCAAGATCCCGATTTCGCCACCGCCTAGAGACAGTATTGGTTCAATGGTAAAAGTCATGCCTGCTTGCATTTTACCCGGTACATCATTGTCTAAAATTGAAATGGAAAAGAATTAATCACTATAACAGATATGTAACAAAATAATACAGAAATTATCCATCTAGAACAATTTACATATTTCAACATAACAAATTTGACCCTTTAAGGGTCCTTTATACTCGAAGAATCATAAAGTCAGTGTGATAGACAGGGATAGTAGCCGTTCCTTGGTTTGAGTCCCTCTCACTTGCTCTCCCAAACGTACATATTTATGTACGAGGTACGAATGTATGTATATATGTATGCATGTATACAATAAAGCACATTGTTCGCTCTCCCTATCAACAAGCAACAGAAGTGAGAGTCGTGAAGCGAATGTGATAGACAGAGATAGTCGCCACTATTTAGCTTTATTGGTTGTGCCACTCTTAAAAGTACATTTATTTGTATGTAAAGCATGAGGAGCATATCTGTATTGACATCTCTTCTCTTATTTGGATATAAATAAAGCTCTTACCATAGTGATAAATTTCGGGTGGTCCATGGAAGTAACTGCCGATGCCATGGCCAATAAATGCGGATACCGATTCCAGCTGATGTTCCTCGCAATATCTTTGTATGTATTTGCCGATTTCTTTGAAGGGCACTCCCGGTCCACAGAGTTCGATGCACTTGTTTAGGCACTCACGCGTACAGTTCACCAAGAACCGGCCACGTTCATCAACATCGCCAATGAGAAACGTCTCGGAACAATCGCCATGGTATCCATTCTTGTATACAGTAACATCGATATTAATGATGTCGCCGTCAAGCAGGGGTCGGTCATCCGGTATGCCATGGCAGGCCACATTGTTAACGGAAGTGCATAAGGACTTTGGAAAGCCGGCGTATCGCAGAGGGGACGGATAGGCATTTAAAGAGAGTATTCGTTCGTGCGCATAACTATCTATTTCATCCGTAGTCACGCCAACTTTTGCCATTTTGCCACATTCCTGAAGAATTTGAGCGGCCAATTTGCCGCTTGCTCTCATGTGATTGATCTGCTCATCATTTTTTATTTCAGGACTTCCAATTGTGTTGCCTGGCGGCTGTGGTGTATAGTAATAGGGAGGCTTCTGAATGTGTTTGGGAACGCTACGCTCATTGGAAACTCTTCCAGCGGTCGTTATCATATCCCACTTGCCCTTATCTCTGTAATACAGAGAGATGCGTTTGTAGAATTGGCATATTTTCCATTTTTTATCAGTTAATTAATTTCATTATATAAGAATAATACGATGACTGGATGAGCAGCTAGATCCTCTGTGGTTCCATAAAAAATTTGTTTATCTTCGTTTTTTGACATTGTCCCTTGTAGGATATAATACAATATTAATTAGTTGAACATATTTTTAAGTGAACCACTCAAACTTTTAACTCAATAATTGGTTCAAATCTGTCGACCGTTTATTAATAATCTTTTACTGTAAGCATAAGAGAAAAATGTACTATTACAAACATTATGTCTTAAATAGATCATACCGATTGCCAAGTTGGAAGAAATTTCTCCGTACATGTTGACCATAAATATGCCAGCTACTTTTTGATGCTCGAAGCAGCATTTCTTTAATTATTATTATTTATTTAACAACAATTAAAATAAACAATAGTTCGAACAGCTGGGCACGCACAGCGATTTGCAGAAAATTAGCCGATAGTACTATCGAATTCGATATTCTTATCGATAGTAGTCAACAAATTTGTAAACAGATTGGCCAATTTATGTTATTAGAAATAAATTGATATATCATGAGTTGTAACTATGCTGAAGGTCTTTCAGCTTACGAAAATAAAGGAATCCTCGGTGCACCGGAAGTAAGCAACACATTTTAATTAAATGGTACATAGAAAAATTGTGACTGTATTTGATTTTAGAACTTCGACACTGAAGAAGTTGTGAACCAAAAATGCAAACAGTTGGCTAACTTAATTAAGGATTCGAAACATGTGGTGTTTCATACAGGTGCAGGTCTCAGCACCTCAGCTGGTATTCCCGATTTTAGGTAATATATTATGAATTTTAATGAATTACTAAGATAACTTAAAAAATAATAGGGGACCCAAAGGAGTCTGGACACTGGAAGAAAAAGGAGAGAAGCCTACTTTCAATATATCTTTTGACGAGGCTAAGCCAACAAAATCTCACATGGCGTTAAAAGCGTTAATTGAGCATGGATATGTACAATATATTGTGTCACAAAATATCGATGGCTTACATTTGAAGTCTGGACTAGATCGCAAGTACCTGGCGGAGCTGCACGGAAATATTTTCATTGAGCAATGTCAAAAATGTCGACGACAGTTTATAAGCCAGACGACGGTAGCAACTGTGGGGCAAAAGCTATTGGGACGTCCGTGCAGATCCGCTGAAGTAGGCCAAAGTCGTAGCTGCAGAGGAGGTATTATGCAGGATAACGTCTTGGATTGGGAACATGATCTACCAGAACGGGACTTAGATATGGCATTCATGCATTCCACGTACGTTTATTTTAAATTAGCATCGCAGAGTACGCAATTTAAAATTCATGTATTCTTTAATTAGTCTAGCTGATGTTAACATTACCCTTGGCACAACTCTGCAAATTGTCCCAAGTGGAAACTTACCTCTTAAAAATCTAAAACATGGTGGAAAGCTTGTCATTTGCAACCTGCAGCCCACAAAGCATGTAAGTCAACTTATACAAGATATATTTCATCTACTGACTTTTTTATTACAGGACAAGAAAGCATTTTTAAACATTTCAAGTTATATTGACAATATATTAGAAAAAGTTTGCAAACGTTTGGGCGTCGAGATTCCCGAGTACTCCGAGGATTGTGATCCAACAAAGAATGACAAAATTTCGGAATGGACGCTGCCGCAAGAATATGTGAAAGAGTTGGATAAACAATTCAAAGAGTATCAGAAAACATTTGCAAAAAGTAATAAAAACACACTGATAAATAAGAAACTTATCAAAAAGCGCAAACGGAGCGAATAAACAGCATTCAAATATGTAGTTACTAAGCTAAGTACAGTATAAATCAAATACATAATTAACCATACTGCCAATAACTTAAATTACTCATATCTAAAACTGTTTCAAAACAGGACGATTCTGCAAGGATTGCAGCTCGCTAAGCATCGTAGCCACATTAAATCGCAAACGTTGAAACATTGACAAAGGCAGCTCTAAAGTACGATGCTCGCCATTATTTAATTTAAAATGTAATACAATTGTGGGCTTATCCAGCTGGGCCATTCTACAATTAAAGAAAACATTAACTTTAATACATATATTTATTAGAAACAAATTGTTTGAGTTGAATTTGTATTCCAAATTATGTGCGCTTTCTCTGCGATTGTTTGCTAATCGATATTTAATCGACTAGTTTATTCACATAACGGCAACAAGTTCTCAAGTAAATAAATTCAGGAATAGAATGCACAATAAACCTGACATATTGCGACGACTTCACTTACGTTGAGCCCAAGGAAATATTTATCCGCCATTGCATGTCCAACATTTTTGGTCTTTCCATTTTGGTTTCAGCAAAATTTCTACTAAGCGTCGTACGGTGGTTAATCAGCACCTTAGTCAAATCGTCAGCGCAAGCATCTGTGAAGCTAAAAGCGCCTAAGCTGAATTATAAAGTTTTTATAATGGTTAGCTTACCACAAATCGTCAATTAAGCACTGCCGCAGTTCTTGCTCCTTGATCACACCTTTTGGATAGCGTAAATAGATTTGCATTATCAACAACACCATCGTAAACAGTTCACAAAAGTTCTTAGGCACTTCGTGGCCTGCATTTTTAAGTTTATTTATTGCAAGTTCCAAAACGTCAGGTGATGATTTTTTTGTTTCGATATAGTGTACCGAAACTTGTATTAAGACGCGTAATGTTGATTTACTTAATTGTGGAATATATATGGTGTATGGCTTGACGCTTTTCAAAACATGAAAGCGAAAGTTTAAGGACATTTTGTTAGTTGCAATTTTATAAATACAGATGTAGCCTCGTTTGTCGTTCCAATTGCACTAGCTCAATATAGCGATGCGCGACACCAAAGTTAGTGAACAAAATCATCGTATGCTTTGGTGATGACCGATAATTTCTAATAAGAATTCACGAGTTATATGCCTTAATTATGTGAAAACAAACAAATTAATTTAAGCTTTATAGATTTTTAATAATTAAAATTTTTTAATTTCTTGATTTACATCACTATTTGATATTTGGATGAGGGCAAATATTAAAACCTTTAAAACTACTTTATATCGCTATGCGGGTAGTTTTCAAAAAATTGTTGATATCGGTGAGCAGTAAATTCAAAAGAAAATTATTTTCATTCCGAGCCGTTAGCGTATGTGATTAGATACAAGATAATTATTGTTAGATAACGGCAACATTTTTACAATGCAGTATAAACGATGTTAGCATAGTACCGAAATTGACCAGAAACGCTGATAGGACTGGTGGATTTATTATTTTTAAATTAAATTATAATTAGTAAACATTTTGATTTTGGTTGTAGGAATATAGACGAGCTACAAGATAAGATACAATAGGAGCTTACATACATGCATATGTACACAATTGTACATACATTATTAAGCAAAATTACGGTTGTTGAATGATTTTTGATTGCAGATGGAAATCATAATGATAAGATTTTGTACATTACTTGTATACTTTAATAATTTGCATTGAGTTGGTATATGCATAAATTAATTGTGTCACACATTTGAATTTCTTATGTTCTCTCGTTCTAAATTAATGCAACACAAACAAAATGCTCCCGTTCGATATACAATATCATTTTAAAGTTATTTTTTCTTGTTTTTTGTTTTTGTTATGCGATAAAGAACTATTATTAACGCGGGCCGCTTCTTCCAAACTGTTCTTCCTTTCCTATCGACCTCCTCCTCATCCATTCATCTGAAGCGACGGCACCGCCACACACACGCACGCATGGAATTATTAGATGATACTGACGCTGCTTATGCTGGCAGTTGCAGCTTCTTGCCTTTGAGCACTTTGGTAATATACAGATAGAAGAAATCGCAGTAGAGAATAGTTTGGACGACGCCCGCAAAGATCGCAATCAGATCATAATGCGACTCCACCATGTAGCGATAGACCCAATTAAGCAGATATAGAGCACGGTACGAGCCGAGGGCAAACAGATAATGGCTGGTAATCGATTCAGCTTCTCCAGTCTTGCTCACCAGGAACAGCTGCGGCAATATAGCGACCGATTCCAAATAGATCGAGAATGTCCAGAGCACCTCCATCACGGTAAAATCATGATTTATTACCAATGAGAGTAGAGCGCATGGTATAAGCAAAAATTCAATGCGGAACGAATCATGATTGTGATCGTAGGTGGCTTTAAACTTCACATACATCAAGTAAACCGTGGCGCCCGATGTGGCTAGGAAGAGCACCTTCATCACCGAATTGTAGAGGCTGACGTATGTGGTGAAGAGGTCCAGATAACGTGTCAGATAGACGACGGCGAATAGTATTTGCGATTTTCCAGAAATACCGGCACATGATCTTGTTTTCCATATTTTAAGCAAAAGAATTATAATAGCAAATACATGCGACAAGTCTCCAGCAAATCGAAAAATATTCATTCTGAGTGATTCGTAAGTTCTTTTTTTCGATTTTAGTGTGAAATGTTTTTTCTCCTCGTGGTTGCTTGATCGTATCTGTTGCCCTCCTAAATTGAACAAAATGATATTAAATTACGTTATAATGCAATTGCAAATATAATAAATTACTTTACCAAACTGAATTATTTGTTTAATTTTCACTTGTTTTGCCAACGAGCTAAAACTTTTTGGTGTTGTGCCGCCTATATGTACGTAGAATGTCGGCACAAAAGAGAGAAACAAAGAGAGCCAAAGTGACGTGGCCACATACATATATGAGCGACTGAGACGTTTGAACACAACAAATTTGTTCTCAGAAGAACACAAAAACAGGGCTGCAGCAAATAGTCGAGTAAGGCTGATTTGATAAAAATGTGTACATTTCGCACTAAAACGATAACAATCGATGCGTCGATAAGCTGCTTGTTTGCGATTTGGACGCATTAGTTTAACAATTTATTTTCACATTATCCTGCATTTAAAAAAAAGCTGATAAAGTTAAACTTTCGCCAATTATCATTTAGAGTAACGGCCCTAAAATGGTAAGATACTAGAGAAAAGCGAAGAATTTTGCCGCTAATTTACATTTTATATATGTATATACTTATACGTTTATGCCGACTTTGCCGGCCATGCTTGTTTTTTTGTTTTTAATGGAAATGTTTCTTTTTTTTTTTTTTTTTTAGACTATTGGCAAGAATAATAAAATGATTCAGCACCTGAACTATCGGGTGCGGATTGTTCTGCAGGATTCAAGAACTTTTATTGGAACATTTAAGGCATTCGATAAGCATATGAATCTTATATTGGGCGATTGCGAAGAGTTCCGTAAAATCCGCTCAAAAAATTCCAAAGTTCCGGAGCGTGAGGAGAAACGTGTACTTGGATTTGTACTGCTGCGTGGCGAAAATATAGTTTCCCTTACAGTCGAGGGACCTCCACCACCCGAGGAAGGTCTTCCTCGTGTGCCCATTCCAGGCGCTGCTCCAGGTCCAGGCATTGGTCGTGTCGCTGGTCGTGGTGTACCTATGAACATTTCGTCCGTGCCGGCTGGCCTGCAAGGCCCCGTTAGGGGTGTAGGCGGTCCTGCCCAGCAGCATATGGCCCCCATGGGCCGTGGAGTACCTCGAGCTCCTATGATGGGTGCTCCACCACCGGGCATGATACCTGGGGGTATTCCTGCTATGCCGGGCAGCCTTGGGCGGGGTGCACCACCACCCATGCGAGGACCACCACCAATGATGCGCGGCGCACCACCACCGGGACGAGGTGGATATTAATTAAACAGCCCATTCGCTTATCTTCATAGTAAATAAAATAAAATTAAACTTCAGTCATCAATTGGCTTAAGAGTTCTAGATGGGTGGGTCAAGGAGGATATCAGTGAATAAATCATCGTATGTCTGAGCTAAATTAATTCCTTATCTGCTATGCAGTATTTCGAGAGAGAAGCTATATCTCATATGCCTAGGATATTACACATTCGAATATTACAGACATTGATTTGATTTCATTTATTGATATTCATGGAAATTTAGTTTTACATCATTTCGAACTTGATGAAAAAGAGCTTACATGTTGTAAATATATAGTTAATATGTATATATGTGAAACATTGCTTATACTTAAAGTGTTTTCCATCATCTTCAATACTTACAGATGTATTTGGTATTTTCGTTATTCTTTTGTTTTTTATTTAGTTTCATACAATACAATATTATAATTTTCTTTAGAAATTGAAGTTATGCTATCCTTGTAGATAGTATATAATATAGCAAATAAATATTATGCCCAAATGGTAGACAAATCCCACACCTTGATCAACCGATCCTGGCCAACTGTGAGTAGACGCTTCCGATCCTCATCCAGATCCATATGTACAATGGAATGCTTGGCGTCGTGAAAGGCTGCCAGAGAGGGTCGTTCCACTGTCTGCAGCTGCTTGAAGCAGGGATCACAGCAGCGCACATCGAATTCAAAGCCCATTATTGGAATATTAATACGGTTCGATGAACAGTTATCGCAAACAGCTTTGCCACAGTGACGACAATGATGCTGTCGTATGCCTAAAATTACATTCCAATTATATTGTAATTTAGTGATTAATCATTCCATGTGCAAGCTGTGTCACTTGCCCAATTGTTTCTGATCCATCATAGAGCGGAAATTCCAAAAGAATGGCCTCGAGCACAGCTGGCAATTATTGGACTCTACCCAGCCCGGCACCTCCTTGCGCATCGCATTCATTTCCCAAAACACGACCACCGAGTCCTCGCCACACGATATCAATTGCTGAGTGTGATTCGCGTACGCTAGCGCCGACACTTTGTTGCTGAACGGAAAAGAATATGCAATAATTAGGACAAGGGTTTCTTATGTGTATGATTAGGCTGTTAATGAGCCTACATTAACATATTTATAGTTTAGTATTACCTATGGCCCTGCAGTTCGTAGATTGTGCCGCGCTTACCGCCAACGTCCCAAACAATAACAGATTGATCGCAGGCGCCACTAAACAAAAGCTGAGGTCCTTCAACCCATCGTAAGCAGCGAATACCAGCTGTAAAAGGATATTTGATTAGTCTGTTAAATAATACATGTATAGCTGATGAATAAGGCATATATACACAAGATTTTCAGAGTTCCTAAGAACTATATATATATATATATAGGATGAAGTCCGAAAATCTGATCAAAACTAACCTTGAAGATAAAAGGATACAAAAATTTAAAAGAAAATAAATAAGGAAGAAAACAATTTTAAATAAAGAGCTTGACAACTTTTTAAGCTACCCTCGTATATATAATTGTGCATATATAAATATACAAATAAGACTCCATTTACCAGTATGTCCTTTGAATGTGGTGATAAGCTGCACGCCCTGCGCCTCGCAGCGCAGCATTGTGATCTGACCCGCATGATCTCCAATGAAGGCGTACTTGGCCAACGCATCGAACCTAGATTAAAATGAAAGAGTGATAAAACGCTCTCGCACATTCAGCAGAGATTACAGATTAACTCACTGGAGTGCTGTGCAGGGCGTCTCGAACGTGTATCCGCCCACCCGTTTCGCTGTTTCCGTGCAATGGTATGCGAACTGTTTATCTTTGCCAGCGGAGAGTATCCAGTTGTGGGTCTTCGAGAATACGACGGCTACGACGCGACCCTGATGCGACAAGTAGTCGCGCATGAACGATAAGCGATTGCAGTCCTCGGACAGTGTGTATTGGGTGACGGTGCCGTTGTCCTGACCAATGTAAAGTTGGCGCTGCTCCGGCACGTATTCGATGGCCGTGCAGCCCGATGGCATATATTGGCAAATGCTGGGCCAGTACTGTCCAGAGTCACGCTTAAGCCACACACGAACAGTTCTATTCAAATATAAATTTAAGGGAAATTATATTCTAAGGCGTTAAGGAATTTTCGTATAAGGGAAATTTTGTTTGTTTATTTACGCACTTGTCGTCAGATACGCTAATGACCCCATTTTCGCCCGGTATTAAAATAGCTGCATTTACATCGTCACCGCTGCCCTCTAATTTGCTAAGCAACTCCGGCTTTTTTGTCGACAAAAAGCGATCGTTGTTGCTGCGTTGCGCTGGTTTTATCTCGGCTGCCATTCTTCTACTAAGAGAGAGCGAGAGTTAGGATCTATAACAAATGCAGCTAGTGCGTGTGTGTCTGTGTATGGCCGTGTGAATTGGTTAAATTAACACCGAAAAGCCTTCAATATTATCTGCTATTATAATTTGCTTAAACGAATAAATGAATGAATCACAAATAAACTGATTTTATCCAAAAATTACGATCAGTGTGACCCTCACCAGCAAAATTGTTATTCTATAATCAATCAAAGTGGGTACACTTTTCCAATAAGAGCGACAAAACTATCGATTATTTGTCTATTTAAAAAAATATTTTTAGGCGTGTACATAAGACACATCAATAAAAACAAATATTGTTATGTTACAAACAAATATAAAAAAAATTGTTTTTAAATGAAATATGTCTGATTCCGCTTAAAGCTATCGATTATTTCGTCACTCGATTACTTAGTCGATGAAATGTCATTCAACGACTTTCAAATTATTTTTACCGTGAGTCGGGATCCTCTACTCCTTGCTCCAGTTTGGCCACCTTATAAGAATTCCACTTTGGAAATTAAGGTAATCTGAATTAAAATTCAAAACTCATGAGTCAACTAACATGACGGTTCCTCGGAGGTACTGCCGTTTTTGAATAAATAAAACAATAGGTCACTTTACCTATCCAAAAGCCTCACCCAATTTACGTTTCACAATTGGTAAATCGATAATCGTTTGCTTTAACGAAAAAACGAAAAAAAAAAAAAAAAAAAAAACACATTATAATCAAAAATGCCAATTGGGAGTATTATCAAAAAAGCATCCAACTTTATACTAGGCGAAGAGAGGTGTGATGAAAAAATCGATATTGCTTACGAAGACAACGAAATACTTTTCTGCAAAAACAATGTCTGCATTCATCCACCGACCGTGGCCCGCCAGGAATCGGATATACTGCACTACCCTGGCTACTTGACCTGCACTACCAAAACATTTATCGACCAGTACAACAGTGCCAAGAGGCCAACGCTGCTGCTCACCTGGATCCCGAACACTTCGCTCTGCAAGTGCAACTCGACCACCCACGAGGGGGAGTCTCTGAGCAATCTGCATCATGAAACGTTACCTACCAACGGACACTTCTCGCCCACTGCACAAGTGGCGGTGCCCGCGCCAAAGATTGCAGACGAACAGGCCGAGCAGGAGATAGGCGAGGAGAATGCGGCCGAGATGCAGGAGTTGAAGAATGAGCTGCAGCCGCTGCTCGGAGGACAAACGGCGTCTATTGGGGATCTGGCTGCCTTGCTCAAAAAGAATCCAATTACATCCGTAAACATAACCATCTCGAATCCACAAATTGAGAACAGCAACATCTCCCAGTCCTACAATTGCATCATTCCCACTTCCTCGCCGGATAACGAGGGCGGTCATCCGTCTGCAATCGGTCGGGCGAATCAGCCGGCACAACAAATAAATTCAGATGGCTCGGTGTCGGATGACAACAATCCAAATTGGATGACGCCCGAACTGCTGGCTTTCAAACATAATCTGGTATTCCCGGAGAGTGCTAACGCCACGCCCACTGTCCGTCGTAAGGCCGTGATTAGGGGTCGCAGATTTTCCGTAGATCTCAGTCAGATGCGTTCGTTGCGTTTGTTTTTCAACGATGACAAATGCACATCTGGCCAGCTGGTGATAGCTTCAAGAGAATCACAGTATAAGATTCTCCATTTCCATTATGGTGGCTTGGATCACCTGGCTCAGGTGTTGCATCAGTGGCACTGCTTTCTACACAACATTACCTTGGCTCCGGGACAGGAGAAGATGAATTTGCCCTATCGACACTTCATGGTCTGTCGGCCAGAAGTGAAACAATCGGAGATGCACCCGGATGAGGGCAATGTGAAGAGAATCACCACGAACTTCTTCTATGGCACATTACTAAACGAAAAGGGACAGATCGACGATGATTTGCTGCTCCGCAAGTGCGTCTTCTTCGGTGGCCTCGAGAAGAGTCTGCGCAAAACCGTATGGCCCTTCATCTTGAAATGCTATTCGTTCTCATCCACCTTTGAGGATCGGGCCGTCTTGATGGACATCAAAAGGCAGGAGTACGACGAAATAACGCGGAAGCGTTTATACTCCATGTCACCGGAGCAGCAAGCTCAATTCTGGAGAACCGTGCAGTGCGTCGTCGAAAAGGATGTTGTGCGTACGGATCGAACGAATCCGTTTTTCTGCGGCGACGATAATCCCAATACAGAGATGATGAAAAACATTTTGCTCAACTTTGCCGTCTACAACCCGAGCATCTCCTACTCGCAGGTGAGTGGGACCCAGTCCAATCGATCCAATTATCGCTATATCGCTACCCATATCATTCTTTATGCTGTTTGCAGGGCATGAGTGATCTCTTGGCTCCTGTTTTGTGTGAGGTGCAGAATGAATCGGAAACTTTCTGGTGCTTCGTCGGCTTGATGCAGCGTGCCTTCTTTGTATGCACGCCGACGGACAACGACGTAGATCACAATTTAAGCTATTTACGCGAATTGATCCGGCTCATGTTGCCGCGCTTCTATGAGCACCTGCAACGGCACAACGAAGCAATGGAGCTGCTGTTCTGCCATCGCTGGCTGCTGCTCTGCTTCAAGCGGGAATTCACGGAAGCCGTCGTCATACGCATGTGGGAGGCTTGCTGGTCAAACTATCTCACTGACTATTTCCATCTATTCCTATGCCTGGCCATCATCGCTGTCTATGCGGATGATGTGATTGCACAGAACCTGCGCGCAGATGAGATGCTGCTGCACTTTAGCTCCTTGGCCATGTACATGGATGGCCAATTGATTTTGCGCAAAGCGCGCGGGCTTCTCTACCAGTATAGGCAGTTACCAAAGATTCCATGCACGCTGAGTGGCTTGTGCAAGCGCTGCGGTCCGGGCATGTGGGACTCGGAGCATCGGCCGGCATTGGAATGCGTTGGTCATACGGATAACGAGAAGTGCTCCTTGGGCATTGACTAATGGATGGATGCGGCTTCTACTGTTGTATATCGAGTTATCCTACTTATTTACACAATATATTACCATTATGTGTTATGATTGAAAGCTTTCAAGCAAGTGCTTCAAAATATACCAAATTAAATTACGCCTATGCTAAATAAATGGTTTACTTTGTCAATGATAAATTCGAATACTTAAGTTAACAATTGATTAATGGGCCTCAGCATTTATTAAACACTGCATTCCTAGACATGGTTCACAGAATCTGATTGCAAGTTTCAGGGCAATACATTTCAATAGACTAAAAATAAATCTACACGCCGAATAATTATCTCGTAATGTCACAGAATGAATATAAGCATTTATTTTACATTCTTAATTAGAATCGTAGAGCCAGCTTCAGTGCTGCACAATTCAACAAAGTGAAGTTCATTCGCATTTCTGCATTTATATATGAATAAAATCGTACTTGTTTTGCTGTTGTGATCAAAGTATGGTCATTACTGAAATTAAATCTAGAGTTGTCCTACAAAACGCATTTCGCATTCATATCCATGTTGTTGACGTATACGTGATAGTTGAGCATCGATAAAATATAAATATATATATATATATTGATTCTTTCTGCTGCCAAGTATTTTACATTTGCGGTAGCTGATCAATCGGAGTCGTGAACTTAAAGTCCTCCGGGAACAGTTTTGCAGCATGCGGGTACATAAGCTTATATGATTGGCGTATGGTGACATCGGCCACACCAGCAATATCGCCAATTTCCTTTTGGCTGCGCTTGTGCTCCGATGCCTGCGATGCCATATAAATAGCGGCAGCAGCCACCGAAATCGGCGATCGACCAGGTACAATGTCCATCTCCACGGCCTTCTTAGCAATGTGCGTGGCAGCTCGCTGCACCATGTTGGGTAGATCTATAAATTCATAAAAATGAGAATCAGTCGATCTACATATATATATATATGAAGGGTGTCAATGCCATAACTTACCCAAATTGGCACAGAAGCGGCACATGAAGTCGGCTGTCGTTATCAAATCAACACTTGTTTCCAGTGCTTTCAATGTTAGCTTAAAGCATCTGCCAATTTCCTTCTTGCTAATCTTGCTAACTGCACAGATTTCCTTGAATGTACGTGGCACACCCTCTTGGCGGCACGCTATGTACAGGCAAGCGGATGCCTTCGCATCATTCGAACGTCCTTTTAGATTCTTTCCATCATGCACCTGTAAATACAAAATCAATAACGATTTGACAATAAGCCTATCAAGCCACATACCTGCTTGAATAAGTTATTTGCGCGATCGACGATTGTTTTGGGTAGATTGATGCGATCTGCCATAGATGAAATTTCTTTGAATGCTGATATAAGTGAACGGTCTGAGCTGCTCATTGTGCGTCTGTTCTGGTATTTAGGTGCGCCGAAGGCATCGAATGATGCCGAACCTGTTCCCGGGCCAATGATTGTCGATAAATCTCCGCCACTGAGTAAAGGATTCTCCGGACCACCGACACGGCTAGGATCCACTCCACTTTTTTCATTGCTAAATGTGCGCCATTCGGAGCCCACATCGATAACCCGATCACCAACCACCAGGCCACATTCCGAGCATATCATGTCGCCAGCTCGATAGTCCTCAATTAACGGAGACTCCGGATGGGCATAGCAGCACACTTTGTTGTTTTCCAGTCTAGAAGAGTATTTCACAATATATCACAATATTTGATCATAAATATTATATGTACCTTGAAGTTGACGCCATTTGATGTTTTTATCTGTTTGCGTACAACTATTTTTTTTAGTGTTTTAACTTTTTTTGTTTGCAAGCGCAAATTAATTTCGACACACCAAAAAAGTTGTGATTCTTCTTCTTTAGTCTGTTAACTTAACATGTGTGTAACAGAGTGCGTAAATATTTACTGAGCGGGTGTTGCAACTTTTACAAATGTCTCTTAGATTTTTACAATACGTAAAAAGCACAACAAGAAATCCGTGAAAGTAAACAAAAGCAGATCAATTTCTTAACTTGTAACTGAACCATTAAAGGTTGTTAACAGAACAATTAGAAACTATAAACAGGCCAATTACAAACAGCTGATCCTAAAATTGATCGACAATCGGCGTAAGAGCGATAAGCGAAACCGTAAAAAACCAATACCTATTAATAGAGGAAAATATTGATGACAGATTTTTAACTGAACACAAATGGTATATTCAGTTTATATTAATCTAAAAACGAATCGGAATAGCGTTGACAGAAAAAAGAAATAGTACTGTAGAAATTTATTTCGAATCATTGAACGTAAATTACAACGTAATAAACAAGTTCCACCAAAACGATACAATTAATATCGACACTTATTACACGGTCAACCGATGGCAGCCTATCGATGAGTTTTGGTGTTAAGCCGATTTGTAAAAATTACCTACACACACATAGATACTTTCATATATTTTATGCTGAAGGAAGCACGGAAAGTCACTTATTAAATGGTGCATCGGTATACAGTTTAAATGTTGTGGTCCTCTTGCTCCGGTTACTCGTGTCACTTGCTTTTGACAGTTCATATGTCTGTATAAAAAATTTTCTCTGGAAAATACGAAACAATTCAGAAAGCAAAACTATTCTTAACATGACGAGCAAACATATATATTCAACCACAAATTTATCTGACCTGCAATTGAAGGAGCAGGGCAATTGTTTATTTGCGGCCCGCAAATATGACGATGCGATTATATGTTACTCGAAAGCCATTGTAAGATATTACCAAACTTTTAAAGTGAAATAATTCACGTATATATGTGTATATATGTATATAAATATCTTGTATTCCACATAGATTAAGAATCCCACAAATGCAACCTACTTTACGAATCGTGCGCTTTGCAATCTAAAGCTAAAACGTTGGGAGCTGTGCTGTCAAGATTGTCGACGAGCTTTGGATATAGACGCCAACTTACTAAAAGGACATTTTTTCCTTGGTCAGGGACTTATGGAGATTGACAATTATGACGAGGCTATAAAACATCTACAGCGTGGTAAAATTTTGCAGATTACTTTTAGTGTCTATACTCATATAATTATTTTTCTAATGCGCATATTTTAAGCCTACGATTTGTCAAAGGAACAAAAGCAGAACTTTGGAGATGATATAACTTTGCAATTGCGTTTGGCACGCAAAAAGCGTTGGAATATTATGGAAGAAAAGCGAATACTTCAAGAAATTGAGCTGCAAACTTATTTAAATCGGTGCGAATATAGATAGATATTTCCTAGACTCTATAGTTAGTTTATTTGATTATTTTCAGTCTAATCAAAGATGACATGGAAAACCGCTTAGCCAGCTTAAAACTAAATGAAAACTTAAATGAGGAAAACTTAAAGGAAAAACAACAAGAAATTGAACAAGAATGCGTAAGATATCTTTGCAAAGCTTTCTGTTGATATAAATTATTGCATACGAAAAGAGATAAGACATAGGAAGTGCTCTTGAATGTCGAATTTATAAATAGTTTGATTCACTTTGTAGTTTATTAATATATTTTTCTTTTATAGGATGATCATATTAAAGAGCTTAATAATATATTTGCTAAAGTGGACGAACGTCGAAGGGTAAGAACAGAGGAAAAAGTGTTATCTGTGTATATAAAATATAATTATTTTATTGACAGAAACGCGATGTGCCCGATTTTCTATGTGGGAAAATAAGTTTTGAAATATTAACTGACCCGGTGATTACTCCATCAGGCATTACATATGAGCGTAAGGATATCGAGGAGCACTTGCAACGTGTTGGCCATTTTGATCCTGTAACACGAGTGAAACTCACGCAGGATCAGCTAATACCAAACTTCTCAATGAAGGAAGTAGTTGACTCATTTATTGCTGAGAATGAATGGTCCTTAGATTATTGATTTGTTGTAGTCTGTAAACAACTCAAAGTAAAATGAATGAGTATAATGAAATATATGTATATTGTAATTATATAGCTGTTAAAAGCAGTTAAATACAAAATGTCAAATAAATTTGTCTATATTCATTGTATAATTTGAGTAGAGAATATATTGTTTATATTAAGTTATTGTATTATGATATATAGTATACAAGCGCCAATCGAAATAAATTAATTAAACGTTCGTAGAAGTAATTTGTCGTCTATAATTTATATTCGTCTAAAAACGTCGCCCGAATAAAAGATGGAATGAATGCGATGATTGTAAATGATATATCGATATATTTTTCAATAGGACTTGGTGGCTCAGAAAACGGCGCGAATGCATAAACATTTCGCTACAACATTAATAAAAATTTGGTAAAAATATGTCTGGAAATAATGGTACGGTTGCGCGCATGCCATGGGTGGAAAAATATCGGCCCAACTGCTTGGATGATTTAATATCCCATGAAGAAATAATTTCAACGAGTAAGAACATGCTTTGATACCGGAAAATGGAAGACAGCCGCTAATATCTATATTTATTTTAGTCAATCGCTTTATTAATCAGAAGCAGCTGCCCCACTTGCTCTTCTATGGTCCACCAGGCACAGGTAAAACGAGCACTATTTTGGCCTGTGCCCGTCAACTATATTCACCAGCACATTTTAAGTCCATGGTACTTGAGCTGAATGCGTCTGATGATCGTGGCATTGGAATTGTCCGTGGTCAGATTCTTAACTTTGCCTCGACTCGTACCATTTTCTGTGGCACTTTTAAGCTGATCATACTGGACGAGGCGGATGCTATGACGAATGACGCACAGAATGCCTTGCGTCGCATTATTGAAAAGTACACGGAAAACGTGCGCTTCTGCATCATTTGCAATTATCTAAGCAAAATAATTCCCGCTCTCCAATCACGTTGCACACGTTTCCGCTTTGCTCCACTCTCACCAGAGCAGATGATGCCGCGCCTTAATAAGGTTGTGGAGGAGGAGAAGTATGCGATCCATCCAGGCTGCAGTATACCCAATTTCTAAGCAGTTTGTATTTTCAGTGTCAACATTACGGATGATGGAAAAAAGGCATTGCTGACCCTCGCTAAGGGTGATATGAGAAAGGTTCTGAATGTGCTTCAGAGTACTTCGATGGCCTTCGATGTAGTCAACGAGGATAATGTTTATATGTGTGTGGGATATCCGCTTAGAAGTGAAATTGAAAATGTGCTACAGACACTGCTATCCGCAGCCACATTCGACTCGGCATTTGATAGTAAGTTTGCAGTTTATAAAAAATGTTTCTTTTCTATATTCTTGCAATCCTTATGGCAGCAATTGAAGAAGCAAAGAGTAAGCGAGGACTTGCTTTAGAGGATATTGTTACAGAACTGCATTTGTTTATTATGAGACGTAAGAGTACTTAATTATTGTTTCATTCTACACTTTACTAACGTCTTACTATAACCCACAGTTGAACTGCCCATGTCGGTGATGAATAAATTAATAATTAAGCTGGCAGAAATTGAAGAGAGATTAACCAAGGGCTGCTCGGAGACTGCACAAACTGCAGCGCTGGTATCTGCGTTCTTTATAAGTCGTGACATGGTGTCGCTTGAAAGCTAGAGAGCAACTTGTTAAATCGTTTAACGGATGATTATTAAAATTAAGAAACCATTAATTAAATACAATTATATATTCGAAAATAAAGCAGATCTTTAAATAATTGTGTTAATATTATAAATCGACGTTTTCGATATAAACGATATCAGTTTTCCCATGTCATCTCTAAAAAGCAGCAATCGATAGCAGAATTGTATATTTTGGTGTTTCAGATCAGGCGAATTTACAAAAGTAATTGTAAAAAAATGAATGCCGTCGACGCGGATGCTCATTTGTTGGCTCTAAAGGGTATGTAATAGGCGCTTTAAATAGTAATGTGGCGTTTAAAATAATATTTAAAAAATTATACATCTTACAGTAATGCGACTGACTCGCCCTACGCTTGTTGGACTTGGTCCAATTGTTACCTGCGAGCCAAAGGACTTGCCTCAGAGTTTTAACCGACTAGTGGAGTTCGACGGCATTGCTCGAACGTCTGCTGAAGCACTCGGTGCCGGGCAAACGATGCTGTTGCCTCAATCATTTGGGAATATATACCTAGGCGAAACCTTTTCGAGTTACATATGTGTACATAATTGCACCACTCATCCCGTTGAAGGTGTTTCTGTTAAAGTAGATCTGCAGTCCAACTCATCGCAAATTAATCTGCTGATGCATGAAAATAAGAAATCTTCAGTGGTTTTAACAGCTGATGAAACACTCGATGATGTCATTAGATATGAAGTAAAGGAAATTGGGACTCACATGTGCGTGAGACATTTAATGAAAATTACTTATTTTCATAGAATTATTTAAACTTTGCCTTTTTAGATTAGTCTGTGAAGTAAACTACACGAGTCCTGCAGGTTTCGCCCAATCCCTGAGGAAGTTTTTCAAGTTTCAAGTACTTAAGCCACTCGATGTTAAGACAAAGTTCTACAATGCCGAAATGGACGAAATATATCTTGAAGCGCAAATTCAAAATGTTACTACCGGCCCATTTTGTCTAGAAAAAGTTGAATTGGACAGCTCGGAGCAATACACAGTTACCTCTTTGAATACTTTACCTAACGGAGAGTCGGTTTTTACCTCCAAAAATATGCTGCAACCCAATAACAGCTGTCAATTTCTTTATTGTATAAAGGTTGGCTAAAAGTAACATTTTCTGAAGTCGAATAAACCATTTTTGTTATTTCAGCCAAAAGCTGAAATTGCAAAAGACATTAAAACTCTGCGTGAGGCAAACAACGTAGGAAAACTGGACATTGTCTGGAGATCGAATTTTGGCGAAAAGGGCAGACTGCAAACAAGCCAACTGCAACGATTGGTATTTATTGAATTAATATTTTAATTTGAATGAGTGTTGAATAGTTCAATGTTTCTTTTAGCCCTTTGAATACAAAGACCTGCGCTTGGAAGTAACAGATGCCGAAAATATTGTCAAAATAGGAACCATATTCACATTCCAATGCCGCATAACCAATACAGCGGAGCATCCAATGAAATTGCATGTGAAACTCGATACGAAAGTTTTTCCCGGTTGCCCCTATACGGGATCAGCAGATTTTGAATTGGATACATTGCAGCCAGGGCAGCTAGCTGAATTTCCACTTACAATTTGTCCATCTAAATTGGGTCTCATTAAAGTATCCCCATTAGTAATAGTCGATACACTGAAAAACGAACAATTTATAATGACAAAAGTAGTGGAGGTATTTGTTGTAGACGCTGATTACCATCAGGATGGTACGTTTTTGCTTAATAAGCTAATTCGCTACGAAAATCCAATTGATTCGTTGATGCAAAAGCAAGTCCAGTTGCAGGTTGTTTAGTTAGACAATATATGAAATTAAAAGTTTGACAATTTGTAAATATGTAATTTTATATCTAGCAGAAATTATATGTATGTATAAGTAAATCAGTTTATTTCATAACTACAAATAAGTCAACAATATATTCGTGAATTAGACTTTATAACAGTAAAAATTTATTTCTGCCTATTGCTACGTAGAGTATCATCAAGGCGACTATTCCTAATGAGCTTAAACGGTCATTTATATTTCAAAATTTATTGACTCGTTGGTCACTATCAGGCGTTAGTTTTTTTTTCAATTTGCATTTAGAAGTGATTTCTGTAATTTAAAATGTCAATCAACTATGGCCCCTACTATGCTATATAAGAAAGCCGTTTGCCTTGGGCATAGCAGTAAAAAAGATATTTGACATGCATTCGAGCGCTACAAGAGTAGTGCTCACCTTGGTGAGCATATTTTCTGTAACAATTTTCGCTATGGAGGGTTCAGTTATATTGGACTACAACACGCGCCTTGTTAGGACAAAGCAATGCATAATATTTGCCTGCTCTGAGCATGGTATGTTATTCGTATTTATAGCTTCTTCACTTTTGACTTATGCTTGATTTAATTTTAGATATGTATTTCAACGTTCTAGCACTCATGGCCGCCAATCAATTTGTTCAACCGGTCCATATGAATAGCTCCTATGACTTGGTGTCAATTTTAACAAGAGAAAACTATGCGCGAACATCTGTGATTGTGGACACGACCTGTGAAGGCGCTCCTAAACTGCTAAAAGAGGCGTCTGCGAATAGATATTTTAATAAAACCTATCAGTGGCTACTGTGGGGCGTTGAGGCGAACATCACTGATTTGCTACCAATCGATTTAGATTATGTTGGCCCAAATGCACAACTCACATATGTGAATAAAACAAGCGACGCCTATTTCCTTTGGGATGTGCATTCAAAGGGCCGTCAACTGAAATCACCACTAGAATTGCGTTTGATAGCAAAACTATCAACGGAGCTACAGAAATTGGTTATAATTAACGAGATATTCGATCTGCAGAGCATCAAATATCGCAGTCAATTCAATGGCTTGACTCTGCGAGGCGCAAGTGTTGTAAGTAAGGAGTGATATCAGATGGAATGTATATTATACATAGTTTCACTATTGTAGATCGATCAGGAGGACATTTTGACGAATCAACAAATTGAAGCCATACTGTCGAGGCCCACAAAGGATGCGGGTGTGGCAGCATTTATCAAATATCATTATGAACTGTTGAGCATGCTGCGAGATCTCTTTAACTTCACCGTCAACTTTCGCAATTCGAGAGGTTGGGCAGGCCGATTGGGCAACACAACTTTTCGACTCGGCTTGCTGGGCATTATAAAGCGCAATGAAGCAGATATTGCAGCATCTGGAGCATTCAATCGTATAAATCGTTTCGCCGAGTTCGATACAATTCATCAGAGTTGGAAGTTTGAGACAGCTTTCCTATTTCGATTTACGCCCGATTTGGATACGCGTGGCAAAAGTGGAAATTTTCTAGCACCCTTCAGCAGGCAGGTGTGGCTCTTCACCGTGGCTACTTTAATTGGCATTAACAGCATTTGGCTACTGCTGGACTATCTAAGCAAAAGATGGCATTCTCAAGCAATGCAATGTATTGAGGAACGAATTTTTAATATAAGGAACAGCAGAAATTTGAGTTCTCATCCAGCAATTACGAATTCTCACAGCAAGTGGACAGAACGTATCCTACTCACCTTTGGTGCTGTTTGCCAACAGGGAATGGAACCAATTCCCAGGGATATACCGTCACGTTCCATTGTCCTTACAGTTTTTCTTTTCTCCGTCGTAATGTACAACTATTACACCTCATCTGTCGTTGGTGGACTGTTGAGCTCCTCGGATCTAGGGCCAGCTACCGTGGATGAAATAACTAATAGTCCACTTAAAGTATCGTTTGAAGATATAGGATACTATAAAGTTTTATTTAAAGTAAGTTAAATGTTTCAATAAAGCCAATTCACTTATTAATTGTTTGTTTACCAAAGGAAAGTTCCAATCCAATTGTGACTCGTTTGATAAGCAAGAAACTGTCTGCATCTAGAGGTCCCAATGAAATGGGTGTGTATGGTCAAATAGAGGATGCGATTCCATATCTAAAGAGGGGTGGATTTGCATTTCACTGCGAAGTGGTTGACGCTTATCCCATAATAGCCGAGTTGTTTGACGCCAATGAAATATGTGATCTACGCGAGGTGTCTGGTCTAATGGAGGTGGAAATTATGAATTGGATTGTCCATAAAAATAGTCAATATACCGAACTCTTTAGAACAGCGTAAGGATGTCATATAGCATGTCGTATTAGGACATACCTTTATATATATAAAATTTCAGTATGTGTAAAGCTCGGGAAGTTGGGCTGGTCGAAAGACTACTGCGACAGCGTCAAATGAAGAAACCGGAATGTCAGTCTCTATACACTGTCTATCCAGTGACTATAACGGGTGTTTCTTCAGCATTCCTTACGCTGTTAAGTAATATATTTTGTTGAATGTTGTTGTTGTTGTCGATTAACTTAAGGCCTTCCTTTAAGGTGGAGTCTTAATCGCATTATTTGCATTATGCCTGGAAATAGCATCGGTCAAATGGCAAATACGAAGGTAAGATTATAAAAGGTTTTTTTGACTTACATAAACTTTTTTTTACTTGTAATATTTATATATATTTTGAAGACACTCCTGGACTTTTTCAATTTTATTTTTGAATCATTTAATCATAATAAATACCCTACTGAAAAATTTCCTATTAAAACTGAACAAAACTTTGCATACAGAGATGCAAATTAGAACGTGTGTTGAAAGAGTTTGAAAGCTTCAAATGTCCGTGTAGTCAGTTAGACATCAGAATCCCTCTAATCAATTGAATTAGATTTGCGAGTAAGAAATACAGAAAGCCAGATAGATATTTTAATATATTGGTTTTATTTAGTGATTAGGCAATCGACATATGTATATTATGTATCAATATAAATCTTTTTATGCACTAATTGAAGAAGATTTTGTTGAAAAGTTCTCAAATAATAAAATAACTGCATTGCCAAACGTTTCGACTTTATTATAAGGAATTGATGAAGTTAGTTTAAAAAATTTATCTAAATGGTTATTTGCCTCGGATGAGTTGCGCTTGGCGCTGAGACAGTGTTTCGATATATAAATACACATGCATATACACACAATAAATTTAACTATTCTATTTAAGTTTAGTCTCAAAATAATTCCGTAAATTCAGTATTTAAAATCACAATTTTTCATTCCGAAAGTATTTTGCACTTGTCAGTGTTTTTCTTTTACCGAGTTTTCCTTTATATTTTCTTTCTGTCAGCAAATATGAATTATTCTCACGTCTTCCTGATTTCTATTTTAAAATGAGCTTTAACGGATTTAACAGAACTCGAGATCATATGGTTTTCTTTTGCCAATAAAATAAACGGTTGTTTGTGTAATGCGGATTATTTCGTCGATTACTTTCTGAATATAGCATATATGTATATATACGATGCTATAATGGTGCCAAGACTAAGAAAGGGAGTCTTCCATATATGTATACTAAGTGTGTTGTCCCCTTTATTATAAACCTCTACCGTCGTCCACAGTTCAGTTTTCAATGGCTGCTGCGCCTAAATTGCTGCCACCCAATTGATTGTGTGCTATCATTAATATGTCCTTTTTCTCCTTAGGGAAACGTAGCTCGCGGCCTGCCATGCGTGCCGTCTCGAGCTCACGTTCAGCCAAGACTAATTCTCTTCTCAGCACTCCAGGATTCTCCTGCTCACGTGCTATCCAGTCCAGGGCCATTTGAGCTCTCATCTCATCATCCAAGCTACGATTGGAGTAATGTGCAACCACCTCCTGTCTAGAGCACTGACGCTCGCGCATTGCCTTCAATGATCCATTCCAATGTAGTAGCTGAAACACGGTCATCAATTCTTGGAACTCTAGCATCGTACGCCCCTTATTTGCCTCGAGCATGAACCTAAATTCATATATATTACAAATTATATATGTAAGTCTCAAATATAATATTTCTTACGTACCTAAAAGCACCGATGCCCGATTCTGGTAATTCATTGTTTTGTGGTGTTCCTTTGAAAGAGGCGCGTGCATCCTGAACAGCCTTTTCAATAAATTCATCGGTTATACGGCGAGACGGATGCTCGTTAAATACCGAATTCATGAGTGCAATTTTAGCCGAACTTCGTCTAGCTTCCGCTTTCGTTGGACAATTCTGAAAGGGTTAACGGTTAGCAATGTTTCCTCTATCAGAGTTGCTGAAAAATTTATACCTGAAAACTACCAAAACAACTGCCGCCAGGTAATGTCACGAAGCACACATAGGGCTGGCTGTTCGATGGAATCGATTCATAGATCACTAGAGCTCCATTCTTAAGCTCGACTCCTCGCGATTGTTTCATTTGCCAAAACTCTTGCAAAGCTTCCACAACATTAACTATGAGTAAAGAAATATATCAAATAAAATACTGAAAATATTTATAGAAATGGGTTTACCCCTATAATCTCGATCTTCGTATAATCCAGATACCATTGGCAAAGCCCAGAAGGGTTCTTCCGGATAGACCATTATACGCTTGCACTTGGTGATTGTTGTACAAGAATGGAGCTAAAGAGTGTATATAATTTGTAACTTAAATCATCACACTTGGATTAAAAATTCATCAATCAATATCCGTCAATCTTTAACTGAAAGTAAATTGCAAAAATATTATAGCATGTAAAATATTATAGCATTATTTAATAATATATTTAATATTCTACTTATAATCTTGTTAGTTTGGAAATTTCTCGACTTCGTTTTCTTTTTGCACAGTGTACATGCACATATATGTATTCATTCAACACCCTACGCATTTGTAAAAGTAGATTAAGTCGCTGATATTTCATCATCGGCATTTCCAGTTTGCTTCTTAAGTCATCTGTTTTATGCTCTTTTAGAAATCGCCTCTCCCACAGACACGGCGCACTGGCACTCGCACACAAACACATACACCTGAATATGCTTGCAGACGTACATATATGAATGTATGTAGGTCTGCGAGTTGTATGTGCATATTTTACAAGTGGTACAAGGAGTATACACACTTGAAACCCATAATTAATATATGTATATGTATACGCATACATACATATGTAAGCCGTTAAATGACTGTGGACAAACGACACGCATACTCATATAAATGGAGATACGTACATACATGAATGCATACTTACAAATAGGTGAACTAAATTTTGTCAACTGTAAATGTCTTTTTTTATTGCCCCACACAAATCAAATACCTGCGCATTAAAATTTATTATTTTGTCTCTTGACTTGTGTGTTTTAATCTATTACAATCCTTATTTTGTATCTAATAATTATAAAATGGCGTTCACACCTCTACGCCAACTCACAAAAGCTAAAAAATAGCTACACACGTAGTCATATACTTTTATGCATTTTTTAAATATGCACTTGCAAGTGACCAACTTGTTGAGCACAATAAAACCAACCTGTGATTTTCATTGCCGACTACTGTTCAATTATATCGGTTTGCAATTTTTCACTATGTGATCGTACATAAGCTTTGTCGCAAGTGTTGGATAAGGTACAAATTTAATGATTTGCTCGTCAGATTTTATCATCATACTACAACAACAAAAAAAAAAAGGGGCTCCTTATGTGGTTGGCAACATGATTGTGTGACCGTCGTACATAGTATTCCCATTCTCAACAATTGATCGCATCAAATGTTGCCGATAGCTATCGATATATTTGAATAACTGAATTAAAACACGGAAATTAAGTTTATTGTTGCAAAGCTAGTTTCTTCTTTGGAAAATCAAATATTTGTATTACCTAATTTACACGTTATCTCATATTTTAATTTTTGTGATTTTATTGGGAATTGAGTCTAAAAAAAATGTGACAATGCAATTAAAAAATGTTTCGATGGAAATACTATCAAACTGGAAAAGCTCTTTCAACAGTTTTTTTTAATAAATTAATTGGTTATATAGATATCACTAACCATACATCATACAATATATGGCTGGTATGCATATCCAATTACTGGTAAAATTCTTCCCTATCAATTTCTTTATTTCTTAACGATATAATAGATTTAAGTGTCTTGTCAGATTGATTTTTTCTTCGGTTTATATATGTATTAAAAAATATATATAATATATAATATATATAAATATATTATCTGTACAGATGGAATCGTTTTTTCAGACATACACGTGTCCACAAAGAAATAGCTATACAGGATCAAGCCTAATATATACATATAGCTATCGCAATACCTAATTTGGCCTTGGATGTAACTATGATGCTAATGCTTAAAGATATAAAAAAATTACTTTCAAGCACAAAAGAAATGCTGATTTTTAATTATAAAAGGTAATTTCTGACATTTATTAAAAAATTAAATTTATCCGGCACTAAATTTTCAGAATTTTGTTTTTGAAATATCTTGCAAAGGATTATTCATTTTAATTAACATAAACATGTTCAGAAAGAGAGAAAGTTTCACAGCATACCCAAAATGTGCGTCGCCTACTAACAGAGTGCTATAAAAAACAGCCGGTGGTGCTGTAAAGCTCGTGTAAGTTGCCCAGTGGCCAAGTAAGAGTCGATCTTGGATGCATATATCATTGATATCTTGATTTTAGTATTAGTTCTTGAAATATTGCTATGGGAGAGACTGGAATCAAAAATTGTTGTTTATTTTCCAAAGATATTCCAATTGTAACATTTAAAAAAACTTAAAATGACTTTAACTCATATATTTGTTTATATATGAAGTCCTGTGAATAAAAATTACACTTTTTTGCCTAGTTTTTCAATGATAAACTCTTTTAGGGGCTGATAATACTGATAGCGCAAACTAAGCATTTCGGGAGAGTTTCGTACGCGTTCAAACATTTCCAGCTCTGATTCCATGATGAGGACAGCTGTACCAGCCATTGCGATTACAACGAAGATAACGGATGGTATAAAGGCGTGTAATAAATGGAATTTACGTAAACTTTTGCCACCATTATTGGGATTGGAGTGTGTGCGTGAAAATTTGCCTGAATGTTTCCCACTGGCGATACCGACGGAAGAGCTTGAATTTAAGGCGGGATTGGGCAGCGCATAGTACTGCTTGGATGAATAATAAAGATGCTGTTTAGAGTCATTCTGGTTCCCACGCGGCTTTCCAGCCGCGTCGTATCCGCTCGCCGTGAGTCCACTCTCCGTGGACGAATGCTCCATGGAGTCACGGAACGCATAGCCGGATAAATCGGAACCCATGTGATTGAGTCTATCTATATTCGAGGAGCGAAGACGCGCCTCTTCGCAAACCGGCTCCAGGCTAGGCATTTGAAGACTACCATTGACGCCAGTGTCTTGGCCATAGATGAGAATACTCGGCGCCATGGAACAGCCCAGTGGCTCGGACATTGTGGAACGTGGCAAGCTGCTGTAGCCTGTAAAATTATACAGAATTAATATTTATCAGTGGGGTAATTTGAAACGCTTTACGGCTTACGTATTTGTGCTAGGTCGCCCTGCGGACTGGAGGGCGTGGCTGGTACACTGCTCGCTTTGCGCTTGCTCGAAGTTGAATTGGTCATTTTTTGCTCGCGTAATGCGTTTATGCTTTCAGTCAATATCTCGCGTTCAGTTCGACCCGTATAACGGAACTTGGTGCCCCAGGAGAAAAAGCCACCGCCAGAGACAACAGCTGCATGCTGGCTATTTGGCAATCTGAATAAAAAAAAAAAAAAAAAAAAAAAAAAAAAAACAAAAACAGCGTTGGCTTTAATAAGTAAATATGACTGATATCCCTTGCATTGATCGAGTTAAAGCTCTTATTCATTCCTCTGCAAGAATCTCGTAAACTTCAAAATATACTTACGTGAAAAATAACATTTGCTCGATGGCGCATCTCCATAGATAGCGGCAAGCGGGTCCTGATGGGCACTTGAAGCCAATTGTGTGTTTTTTCTAGAATTATCATTGTTAATATGTATAGTTAGTTATACAGCTTCAAGGGCTTCACTTACGGGCTCTCGGCTGGCATCCGTAAAGCTTAAGTGTGCAATAAACATTTTTCCCTCGAAATTAATTTTATGCACTTCATTCCATCGAAAGTGTTGCGACCGTTTGCCAGCTACAAAGGTGCTGATGCCCGCATGATTGATGCCCACGTAGAGCAGTGAGCCGCGATGATCCTTTACGGGATGCGGATCAATGCCATATGTCTCTAGGCCCCGCGCGATGCCCATGAATTCGTCCATGGCGACGGAGGGGTGCTGGCCAGGTTTTCGCTTCTTGTGCAGCTCTATGATCTTCTTTTCCAGACTCTCGGTTTGACGCAAAGCCAAGTCCAATGACGACACATAGTTTCCCACGTGTATAAGCTCGTCATAATCACCGAGTTCCTCTGGAAATTACAAAGAGTTTATGCATCAATTTGCTAAAATGTTATTTATAGCAGGATCTTACCCTGCACGATAAGTGCACCCAAGGCAGCTGCCTCGCCCATCGAACAGTATAAGCGCCCATGACGAAGATCTCTCTTCAGCTGCTGGAAGAGCATGATGCGTCCATTGCCGGTGAGGCGAAATGGATCTGCTGGATAAAATTTAACACGTAACGAAAATAGTACAGGATCTATATCTAAAAACAAAATCAAAAAAGTTATTTTAGGTTATACTCATTTTATTAAGGAAATTCAATTTAATTAAATACCTTTGCATTGCTTTAAAATGGATTTGGCCAGGTCAAGCCAGTGCTAAAAATAAATGTATATGTTAAATAAAACATACCTAAATACCATACTATTGACTCATATTTACCCTTTGTTTTCCCGTATCTACATAGCGTAAGCCAAAATAGTCCTTTTCCTTAATATCTAATTGCCTACATATATGGTCGACTAGGTAAATTCCTTTGTGGAATGGCTGTAATAAGAATGAATGATAACAAGAGAGTGAGAAAGACAGCGAGAGAGAGAGAGAGAGAGAGGGTATTCGGCAATACATTTTTAAATTAAATTCATAAAAAAACTGTTAACTTGGATTTTTGGGTTTGTTATAGCTGAGGTAGTTACGCCCTTATTCTTATTTCTGCAGACACGCACACATGCTCACACAGACCCACCCACACACACATTTACATACTCATACACACATGCACAACAAAACAGCGTTGATTTTCCTTGGTTTTCTCCCTTCTTAAAGCCGAAAATGTATTCAGTCTCAGATTTAACTATTTTATTGCCTAAGCTCACCTGGAATTCGCATTCTAAGACATCCGAATCATCAAGCAGGCGAACAGTGCACTTGTACACAACATTACATTCGTTTTTACTTTTAAACATTTTATTTTTAGACTTTATTATCGACTTTAGCCAGTGCTTTAATTAAAAAAAACACTAAAAACCGTATATAAAAATATAATTTATTTCAGTTTTATGATCGTGATTTTGTTCATTATCTTTAAAGTTGTGTACTAAAATTTAATTAGTTTTAACGTTATTTTAAACTTTTGTTTGCCGACAATGTCAGTGTCCTTTATCGCCCTTCGCTTTTCTCTTAAGGGTGTTTTTTTTTTTTTGCTTGAGAAAACAAACAAGATAAAAGCACCAAAAATGGACAAATGCCTATAAATTGAATTATGATTTAAGGGCGTATCAGATTTGTATATTATATTAGTAAATAGTAACTTCATAACAATATAAAACATTACTATAAAATCATGACTTAAAATATTGCAAATATTTTCTTTAAATTAAAACAACGGCAAATAGTGCTGCAATCGATAAGCGCTCGATTTTAGTTCAAATGAACAAAGTCAGCTGGCTCGTTACGTTTCAAGTTCGATCAAATACTCCACGCGGCTTAACAGCTGTTTTGGCAAAAACGTAAGTTTACTAATAAATATAAAAATATTTAAATTACTAATAAATATACAATATTTTGCAATGTTTTAGCAGACTATGTTTCAGCCAGAAGATCACGGGCTAGAGGCGGATTTTCGCCTAACCATGTTTTCCACTCTGCGCGGGTGAGGATGCAAAGTCCCCGAAGAGAAGCTTAAGCAATATCTCACGGGAACAGAAATAGTTAGTAATGCTCCTAAAAATAATGATGACTATATTGGTAAGTATTTTGTTATTCCAAAATTTATAAAAATACTTTGAGTAATTTTGCAACTTAAACAACTATAATTATATGCTTATCTGATGCTTATCTAAATGCATACAGAGATTAATTAAAACTTGACCTTGAATTTTCAATTATATACATATTTATGTATTTAAATTATAAATATTCATAAACTTATATTTCAAACCAAAAAAAGGATCTGGAATGGATTGCGCGGTTGTACCTTTATCACGGCATACCGACTATTCGCTCGTACAGACTGTTGACTTCTTTTATCCTCTAGTTGACGATCCCGAAACAATGGGCCGCATAGCTTTTGCCAATGTTTTGAGTGATGTATACGCTGTTGGCGTCACGGATATCGATAAAATCGAAATGCTTATTAGTGCGCCTTCAAATCTGACAGAGAAGCAGCGAGATATTGTGGTTCCCCTGATTGTCAAAGGCTTCCAGAGAGCATCGAGCAACAGCGGCTGTTATGGCAATGTGACTATAAAAAATGTTATTATTAATCCTTGGTGTATTATTGGCGGCATTGCGACTGCCGTTTGCCTAAAGCAAGACATTATATTGTAAGTACATACTTCAGTATTAGAGAATATCAATATATTGTATATATTTAACACCTTTGCAACTTTTTAGACCCTCAAACGGCAAAGCTGGCGATGTCCTGATACTAACGAAGCCACTTGGCACACAGCTAGCAACGAGTGCTCAAATTTGGCAGAAGGAAAAAAATGAAAAGTATGAAAAGCTGCTAACTGAGTATACGAGCGAAGATATCATGGAAACATTTGAAATAGCAATAAAATCTATGACATATCTCAATCGAAACGGTAAGCTGCAGGAACTATGTGTAATATTAATGTGGTTATATTGATGTGTGTTGTTTCTAAAAGTCTTTAACTTTAAAAATTTCCCGATCCCCCATATTGCTGAAATTTTAATGTCTTTATAAATACCACTGATATTAAATATATATATCATTTTGTTAATCAATTGTCTGCAATTAAGTATAGCTGTGGTAGAAACAATCTAATAAAATATTTATATTTTAGCTGCTTTGCTAATGAAGAAGTACGAAGCGCATGCTGCAACAGATATCACGGGATTCGGTTTGCTGGGACATGCCAAAAATCTGGTTGAGTTTCAGAAGGAGTCGCTTCTATTTGAAATTCACAAATTGCCTGTCATAAAAAACGTTTTAAGGTTTGGCGAATTAGTTGGACAATGTACAAAACTAAAAGCTGGCAAGGCCGTTGAAACATCTGGTGGATTACTCATTTGTCTAAGCCCTGAAGCAGCTGAAGAATTTTGTGTGGAGTTTGCAAAATTGACAAATGGAGCACAAAAGGCCTTTGTTATTGGCGAAGTTAAAGATGCGGTTAAATCTGTTGCAAAATTGGCTGAAAATGTTGAACTCATTGAGGTATCACTTTAAAAAATATTGTTTTGTTTAACGAGTCAAACTGAGTGTTCAACTTATGATTATTATTTCGTAAAGGTTTTGGCTGGGAAATAATATGAATTGATTTATATGTAAATATAAATTTTTTGACATTTGCTTAGATTCTTTATAACAACAACAATAAATAAATAATAAAAGTAGTTAATAAAAGTTGTCGAAGCCGCGCAAACCATTTTGTAATCCTCGTTTTTTTAATACTTACAATGTAACAGAGCTTAATAATCGTTTGAATCGAGCAATGTTATAACGGGGACCCATTGTTATCGAATAGAAATAGCCGATACAACACGATATACTATCGCACATCAAACAGGCAGGCATATCGATAATATCATTTTACTTATGCATTTTCCAGTTCCAACACGCAAATTTTTGTGCCGGAAAAAAAAAATTGAGTAGACCTATTATTTTGTCTAAGACAAAACATAACTTGTGAGACGGTCACAATATTGATAATCGGCTACCGTGTACATAATTCCATTGATCTATAAATATATATTTATTTATATATTTATATACACACCGTTGAAGCAAATATATAGATCATGGCGTCGCATCAATATCATCAAATCGCAAATTTGCTGGAAAAAGTATGTATAGAATATGCATTAAACCGTAGGTAAGCAACACGTTAATATATGCATATGCATTTTATGTAGATGACATCTACGGACAAGGACTTTCGATTCATGGCAACAAATGATTTAATGACGGAGCTGCAAAAGGACAGTATTATACTGGACGATGAGTCGGAGAAAAAGGTGGTTCGTATGGTGCTTAAGTTACTCGAGGATAAAAACGGAGAAGTGCAGAATTTGGCTGTGAAATGTCTCGGTCCATTGGTCAATAAAGTAAAGGAGAATCAAGTAGAGACAATTGTCGACTCGCTATGTGGCAACATGATGTCCAACGTGGAACAGCTGCGCGATATCTCAAGCATTGGCCTAAAAACTGTCATTGCTGAGTTGCCACAGTCCTCAAATTCGCTGGCCCCCAATGTATGCCAGCGCATAACAGGCAAACTTAGTATCGCCATTGAGAAGGTGAGCACAAATTTTGTAGCATATACATATGAGCTGTGGTAAAACAATTCCCTTGCAGGAGGATGTTTCAGTTAAGTTGGAGTCGCTGGACATATTGTCGGACTTGCTTTCACGCTTTGGAGAGTTCCTGGTGCCCTTCCATAGCACCATATTAAAGGCTCTAAATCCACAGCTGGCGTCCCCTCGTCAAGCTGTACGCAAACGCACAATTGTGGCGCTTTCTGTGCTCTTGGTACAGGCGAATAGCAATGCTTACAATGGAGTGGTCGATCATCTTCTGGAGGGTCTGGAGAATCCACAGAATCCTGGGGCTGTGCGCACATACATACAATGCTTGGCCTCTATTTGGTATTTTTATTGATTATGGATCAAGAAAGCAGTGCAGAATTTTAACATATTTCTTTACCGCTTTACCGCTAGTCGTCAGGCTGGTCATCGCTTGTGCAATCATATTGACCGTTCGATGATCTTGTTGAAGCAATATAGCCAACGGGATGATGATGAGTTGCGTGAGTTTTGTCTTCAAGCCTGTGAGGCATTTGTGCTGCGTTGCCCAGACGCTATTACTCCACATATTCCCATGGTGTGTCATGCCACATCCCAGTCAATTGGAATTGATAGCTAATTTAATTTGTTTCGAATTCAGATACTCGAATTGTGCCTGAAGTACGTCACATACGATCCCAACTACAACTATGAGGCCGATGACGGTGAAACAGGCGTTGCCATGGACACCGAAGAGGATGAATATGTGGACAGCGAGGAATACAGCGATGACGACGATATGAGCTGGAAAGTTCGTCGTGCCGCTGCTAAATGTCTTGAAGTTCTGATTGCTACACGTCACGAACTGCTTGAGGAATTTTATCGTACACTGAGTCCAGCATTGATAGCTCGCTTTAAGGAGCGCGAAGAGAATGTTAAATCTGATATATTTCATGCATACGTTGCACTGCTGCGTAACACACGTCCTGCAGACGATATGGCCCATGATCCGGACTCCATGGATCAGGTATCTGGACCGACTCTGCTGCTAATCGAGCAGCTGCCGCAGATCATCAAAGCAATCCAGCCGCTAATGCGAGAGAAGTCGATGAAAACACGTCAGGATTGTTTCCTGTTACTGCGCGAGCTTTTGAATAGCCTGCCAGGCGCCCTTGGCCCCCATTTAGACAGCATCGTGCCGGGCATTAGCTATTCGCTGAACGACAAGGGCTCCACGAGCAACATGAAAATCGAGTCTCTGGGCTTCCTCTGCTCTTTGTTGCAGGGTCATCAGCCACATGTTTTTCATCCACATATTCCATTGCTGGTGCCCCTGGTGGTAACGTCGGTGTTCGACCCGTTCTACAAGATTGCCACAGAGGCGCTGTTAGTGCTGCAGCAGCTAGTCAAGGTGGTTCGTCCTTTGGGCGCCAATGCAGTCAAGTCTGACTTCGATGTTACCCCTTTTGTGGGTCAGGTGTATGCATGTACCCTGCAGAAACTGAAGGTCACCGATGTCGATCAGGAGGTGAAGGAGCGCGCCATCGCCTGCATGGGTCAAATCATTGCCAATATGGGTGATTTGCTGCAGAGTGAACTGGATGTTTGTCTGCCCATATTTATGGAACGTTTAAAGAACGAAGTCACACGATTAAGCAGCGTGAAGGCTCTGACAATGATTGCAGCTTCTCCACTGCGCATTGACCTCTCGCCCATCCTTCACGAAGTCCTGCCCACCCTGGGCACCTTCCTGCGTAAGAATCATCGTGCCTTGAAGTTGCACTCCTTGGATCTTATTAATAAGATCGTCATCAACTACTCGTCGAACTTTGAGCCAAGTGTTCTGCAGTCTGCTATTGTCGAAATACCGGGATTGATCTCTGACTCCGATCTTCATGTGGCTCAATACTCGCTCACTCTACTGAGTACAACGGCTCGTCGCCAGCCGCAAGCTTTGGTTGGCATACACGAGAAATTCTTGCCGTCGGTGTTGATTCTAGTGCGCTCGCCCTTGTTGCAGGTGAGTCAGTAGCTCTTTATATAGTCGGAATAGTAATTGTAATCGCTTTCAGGGCACTGCATTACAATGCACTTTGGATCTATTCCAAGCTCTTGTGCAGGCACAGCTCACTGGCTTAGACTATCACTCGCTGGTGTCTAAGCTAATGGAGCCCGTCCTGAAGGGCAGCGATCCCTCAGCCAGGAATCCCAATGAGCAGCTGCAGCTGCACAAGCAGGCATATCATTCATCGGCCAAGTGCATTGCGGCCCTGACACAGCAGTGCCCACAGGTGGCGACTCCATTGGCCACCCAATTGATGTCTGAGCTACAGAAGCGTAGCAACAAGGATACCCAGATCATATTCTGCTTGCTGACAATAGGTGAAATCGGCAGACATTTCGATTTGAGCTCCATTCAAGTGCTGCCACAGACAATCATTGAATGCTTCGGAGCCACATCCGAGGATGTGAAAGCGGCAGCTTCGCATGCTCTGGGCGCCGTCTCTGTGGGCAGCCTGCAAACATATTTGCCGCTCATTTTGAAGGAGATCGAGGCTCAGCCCAAGCGACAATATTTATTGCTCCACTCATTGAAGGAGGTGATTTCATCGCTCTCTGTTACACCCAACGGTCTAGCGCAGCTGCTCCCATCGGTGCCGTCGATATGGGCGCAATTATTCAAGCATTGCGAGTGCTCAGAGGAAGGTTCACGCAACGTGGTAGCCGAGTGCTTGGGAAAGCTTGTGCTTGTCAATCCAGAGGAGTTGTTGCCTCAATTACAGCAAGCTCTCCGTTCTGAAAGTGCTACTATGCGCACCGTTGTCGTATCCTCCGTTAAATTCACCATATCCGACCAGCCGCAGCCAATTGACATTCTACTAAAGCAGAGCATTGGTGAATTTCTCTTCGCACTTCGCGATCCGGATCCGCAAGTACGTCGCGTCGCTCTGGTAGCCTTCAATTCGGCTGTGCACAATAAGCCGAGCTTGGTTCGCGATTTGCTACCCACACTTTTGCCTTGGCTGTATTCTGAGACAAAGGTCAAGAGCGAGCTCATACGTGAAGTCGAAATGGGCCCGTTTAAACACACTGTTGATGATGGATTGGATATACGAAAAGCAGCATTCGAATGCATGTACACTTTGCTCGAACAGGGATTGGACCGTGTGGACATTATGCAGTTCATGGATCACGTTCAGGCTGGCCTAAGTGATCATTATGATATTAAAATGTTGACGTACCTCATGACAGCGCGTCTGGCAGTTTTGTGCCCCGATAAGGTTTTGTTGCGTATGTGATCGATCTTTTAGTGCTTTTCAAAAAAACCTCTGCTAAATATATTTTTTTTTAAATAGGTCTGGATCAATTTGTGCAACAGCTACGCGACACTTGCACCCACAAGGTAAAGGCCAATTCGGTGAAGCAAGAGTACGAGAAACAAGACGAACTCAAGCGCTCCGCTCTACGAGCGGTATCTGCGCTCTCACAAATACCCAAAGCAAGTGAGTACTATCTAAAATAAGTGATATCTTCAAGTACATTACAATTAATTCTTAAAATCTGCTTGCAGACAAAAACCAGCAGTTACTAGACTTTTTAAAGTCAATTAAGGAGACTCCGGAACTGTGTAAAATCTATGATTATGTGCAGAAGGATTCCATTACTGGCAATTCAGACATTGCCATGGACCAGACTTAAATATTGTGTTTTGATAGCGCGCGCTGTTCTATGAATATTATAATTTTATTGATAAATAATGTAATAAGCATGTGTGAACACAAAATTGTATCGTCTATATCTGATACAGCCATTAGTTTTTTTTAACTAAGCAATAAACCGATTTGTAATACTGCTCCAAATGATTTGAAATATATATACTCTATTATGATAAAGGATATATATTCCAACATTTACATAGGCGCGCAGTATGAAATGAATCAGCATTTAAATAAAATTTTTCATGAAAAATGGATTTTGAAATTTGTATTTTAAAGATTTCTTGTTAACAAATTACAATTTCTAATTTAAATTTTCTTTGAAAAGTATCAAACGGAAGTCAATGTTAGTTCTATTGTTTTCTAGACTCTTCTGATGTTCAATTATTTATTTATATTTACATTATTATAACTAAATTGTTGTTTGTCGCAAGCAGCAACATATTTAAATGATCGTTAATTTAGAAATTTGAAAGGCAACTGAATTCCTGAATATTCTAAGAATTTTTAATGTGACCTAACCAATGAGTTACAATTCAAAAATTCAGATTTTCTTCGGAATTTCAAAAATTCTATAAATTAGCCCGACTGTTTGGATCTCTTCTTCTCTGTATTTGCTTCGGAGATTAGCTTGCCTGTTGCTGGTCCGCCATCAGATGTTGGCCCACTATCTGAAACCGTCTCTGGTGGATGCTCAAGCACATGATCAATTATGCCTAGGGTCTTGGCCTCCTCTGGGGTCATGAAATGGTCACGCTCCATACGCGAACACATCTCGTCGTAGGAATTTTTCGCATGCTTCACATATATATTCGTTAGTTGACGCTTTATCTTGATGATCTCCTCCGCATGTATAAGTATGTCCGTGGCTTGACCCTGAAAAACAAGACCGATTCAATTAACAGATAGAATCTTTAGACCTAAAAGCTAGTCGACTTTACCTGAGCTCCTCCGGACGGCTGATGTATCATGATGCGTGCATTCGGCAAGGAGTAACGCATGCCAGGTGCTCCAGCTGCCAGCAGTAGGGAGCCCATAGAACAAGCCTGGCCCACACACCACGTCGCTATTGGCGGCTTCACATACTGCATCGTGTCATAGATTGCAAGACCTGCCGTAACCACGCCACCGGGTGAATTGATATACAAATGAATGGGCTTGTTGACATTTTCTGACTGCAGAAAGAGCAACTGAGCAACGACCGTAGAGCTGATATCATCTGTAATGTTGCCCATAAGACAAATGATACGCTCCTTCAAGAGACGAGAGAATATATCATATGCCCGCTCTCCTCTGCCCGTCTGTTCAACAACCATGGGTATCAGATTTATACCCCTCACATGCTGCGCGGTCGTATTGCACTGCCTCTGAATCAACGTGGGGGTGAATTACCAATTATTTATGTTTCAGTTGTAGCAGATTTCACTTACGTGTAAACCACGAAATAATCGACTGCCGGCGTTCCTGAACATAATTCCCTCGCTGGTGTTGTTTCTCTTTTTTTTTTATCAAACTGAATCGCAAAATCCGCAAAACAGCTGGTTTTATGAGGCTGAGATGTGTCCCTCCCTAGGCAGTAAAAATCATAGCTTAAACAATAATTTATAACACAGACTGCTCAGTTATTAGATATTTCGTAAGCAATAAAGGAAAAACAAAAAAAAAAAACCAAAAGAAATTACATATACGTATGTGATAGCACTTATAGAAAACACTCACTCCATTCGTAATCGATAGTAAATATCGATAGCCCGCAAAGAACAGCTGATGTGCAAATTTTAAGAAATACAGTTAAAAAATTGTTATTTGAATAAGTAATTGAGTATATATTGTTTACATGCAGGGCTTGACTTATAGTATATTTTATCATTTTATTAACTTTGATTTTTTTTTTTTAATTCGGAAGACAGAAGTTTTGCTATGCTCTGCTAGCTGGGCCACTACTGTATGCTGACTGCCGACATACGACATAATATACATACATACATATGTACTCTATGTATTAACAACACTGCTTGAAAGAAAATAATTTATTTTTATTTATTTCCAATTGTTTAAATATCGGCAATGTATGTATTCTTGATATGTTGCAAAATTTGCCCTAAAATTGCAGCAAATACAAAGTGGCAATCAGTACTAATATCTTTTCCACCACTGTGACCGCTGAAGCGCGCCACATAGACTTTTTTTGCTACTTTGTTTGTTTGGCTTGATATATGGGCGTTTGTGTGTGGCTTTGCACATATGCTACGTAAATGTTGCAATTGTATTGAACTAGAATTCACGCAGCCAAGATCAAGGTAATTGCATCTTACCAACTGCTACTCTAGTTTCATTCTGCAATTTACTTTTAAACCGATTGGATGTGGTTTAAAGCGCTCCTCAAATATTTCCAAATCAGTTTTCGTTTTTTGTTTAATAAAAATGTTACACCACTTCATAAGAATTATGATATTAATGGTAGGTACGCTTGTGCGTTATAAATACAAGGATTATATTGGCATAATGTTGATTAACTTAATGACTTTAAGTCCACAACAAATATTCAAGTGCCCCTCTTTAGATTAAATAGTTTTTTAGTTGGACTGTAGTCTTTTACAAACTTCCCATTGGAGTCTAACTTTCTTAATAACCCTTTCAATAACCTACTTTGCCCTAGGTTGTTCCATGCTTCTGCACTGCCCAGGATTATGAAGGTAAGTTGAATAAAACGCATAATATAATAATTACATTTATTTCATTGAACAGTCGCTGATGTTCAATGCACATTTTCCAACTCGGGCTCGAAAAGTGAGGATCTGATAACGGCCACGCTGAAGAGGCCAGCTGGATTTAAAGGCGTGCCCATGTTTGCGGATGATCGAAGTGGCCTCAAGGACTTGAATCCGCATTGTCTGATTTCAAAGGATATTACCGATATGGACGAGCGCACATATCAATTAAGAATCAACGACTTTACGCAATGTGGTGTGCTCAAAAGAAACGTATGTAGATTTTTGATTGATTGAAAAGAGTATATTGGCTTTTTGTAATGTCCATATCGTCGTCTGTCCCTCTTTATGAATTACGTCGTAAAGAGACAAAATAAATCGTGAATATTTATGCGGCTGCCGCCTCAATATATAGTGTTTAGATCTTTTGCCTATACCAACTTTCTAGTTAGAAACTAAACAAGCGAGAACGTTGTAGTGGGCATTCCCGACTGCAGAATACTCATGCACGGTTCATAACACAGATCCATTTTTCCATTTTCCACGCAATATCTATATATGTATATATATGCGTATATTCTTTTTATGAAAATGAAGAGAGAGTTCTGGCTTTAAATAAGTAAAAAATACAGTTACAATACAATCAGCCACCCCTTAATGGGAGTAGATATTTCCGCCATATCTTTTTATTCTTTTGCTGTCATCCCCAGTATATATTATACACTGATAGCTGGATTACTGCTAAGCGCATATCAAGTTACTGAAGACTCCTTCGTCTACTTCATAAATTGAATATAATTCTCATTTGCAGGGCTTCGTTCACGTTCGCATTTGGTTTCCCCAATTTCCTGGCGTTGTGATGCAATCGGACCAGGAGCTAATCATCATGTGCAAGCCGCCAGAGCCAACAGTAATAGGGAATAAGGCGGCTGGATTCGCGGGCTCGTTGTGTGTAGAGCTTTGGCAGAATCTTTGTTACTGGTATTTATATTTATATATCTATATTTCGTTGCAGTCCACATGGCGCACGTGTGTCGGGCATAGTTGAGGAGATGCCGAATAGATTGGAGTATGAGGTCGCGCTGTATAAGGAGGCGCCGCCCATAGCACGTGTCAGCGGCACGAACAACCCAGTCAGTTCCTCGAATGATCCGGCCTCTCTGCTGGCCGACAACGATCAGGCCGTGGATCAGGCCGTGCCCCTGGGCACCAAGCTGCAGCTGCGAGCACGCATCAGCCAGTCGGTGTGGAAGTATGTGAAGCTGATGGAGGTGACTGTGTCGCCAGATCCGGGTAAGTGGCAGGTGTCTTTAGGTGTGCATGATTCTTCTATCGTCGCATTATCAATCAGAGAATCCACTTGCAACGGGCTCTGTTTCCCTGGTGCACAACGGTTGCCGCAATCGGGAGCTGGCCACAATTATTCCCCATCAGCCGGCCAAATATCGGGATCGACCCAACGAGGTGTTTCTCGACTTTGAGGCCTTTTTGCTCAGCTCGATGAAGGAGAAGGCCACTCTCTGGATACACTCGCAGATCAAGGCCTGCATCGACATGGCCGACTGCACGCCCGACTTCTGCGTCGATCTCTACGAACCCTCGGGCCACGGCCGCAAGCGACGACAGATTGAATCGGCAACGGAATCTACAGCAAATACAACTACAGTGAACGGTCCCATGATGCAACGAGCTGGGAATTCCACTGCTGCCTCGGAGTTCAAGCGCTTCAAAGAGAACATAGAGTACACCGTTATAATGCCCGGGCAGGTGAACAAAAAGGTGGGCCTTCTAATCGATTTGACGTCGCAGTGTCGCGGCGCCCTGCTCATTAGCTCGTTTTTTGTATTCATGATTACGCTTTGCTGCTCGATTGTAAGTGCAATTAGAACCGGCCCATGCTGTTATATAACTCGCTAATACTAATAATTCCTCTACCTCCAGAGCTGTTTGATAGCACTGCGCGTGCACAACGAGAAAAAACTAAGACATCGCCAGTTCACCTCCGGGTTCAACACAGGTTATGCAGGTCGAGCTACGGTTCAATAAACGAAACGGGAAATACTTCAGCAGCTAAAAAAGAAATCAAAATAAATAGCCGAAAGTGCTCTGCATTTAGCATTAGTCTTCGAGCTATGTATATCATATGCATTTATCAAGTGTACCTTTACTTTATATAGAGAATAAAGCAATTAGATGAAATGAATAATGAATGAATTCAGTGAAAGTCTTTTACAAACTTTAGGTTTGAAACATACATCTACATCTTGAAGACCTCTTATCTTAGCTTATCTATAGAAATCATATATTCTAATTCTATTGTATTGAAGGTAGAAACATTAAATTAATTTTCAATTGAATTCAAGCTATAATAGATTTATATACACATATCACCTGGACTTGCCTATGGGCTCTGTTTTAGATATATTTCCTCAGGTTTAGGGAGTGTAAATTATTTGCAAAATTTTCATTGATTGGTTTTATACATATTGATGGCATATATACTAGCATTCGTGAACAGAGAAGCTGTTTCATTTAACGACATTAATTTGTTTTTTCTTATATGATTTTATTTTGATTATTTTGATTATAACCTGGCTTGTTGTGCTTGTAGTTGCCAATTTATTGGCATTTGTTGAACTTGACTTGGTGCAAAACAATTATTTATTTATTTAATGCCTTATTAAGCGTTATCTGCCGCGCGGATATCCGAGCACAGAGGTCAGGCCACTGGTAAATGGCCAACAATAAAACTGTCAAGTTGTCAGAGGCGGGCCAACTAAGCTGCAAATGTCAAAGGCAAAGCCCTGGCCAAAAAGCTACTTTAATTGATTCGCAGGACTTGGCAAAGTCCTGATGGCAGCAGCAGCAGCAGCAGCAGCCTCCTTCTGATTGTATTCGGTAAACACAGCTTGTCATTATATAATCTATGTGCACACATATGTATATACGCAAATACAATAGCTTTTATTCGTATGATATCGGCTCGCGTGCTCATACATCGCGCATACGATAGTCGATGCCAGATGCATAAATCATGCATAATTTATATACGTCGCGACGTCGGGCTAGCTTGTTGCCGAGCTGAATTATGTTTCCTGCATCTTAAATAAATAATATTAATCAATTATCAATATTATATTTTACTCTTCGAGCTTCCATAAATATTAAATGCCATTATCGACTCCACCTCCAATAGATATACATAGTTGGAAAATCGTAGTAGAGGCGTCTATGTATGTATGTATGTATGTATGTATATATTATATGAATGAATGTATGCATGTATTTTGGTATATATGCACGCCTTTTCTCTGTGTATATCCAATTGCTATGTATATAACTGTAAAATAAAATATGGTCGCTCTCTACCAGGTCACGGCCAAATATTCTTGAATGCAGACTTTGTATACGAAGGACGAATTTACCTATTGCAGCTCTTTAGATTTGACAGGGTTCTAGATAGGTTCGTCAAATATGGATTGATTTGCATATTCTAGATCAGCCTCGGAGTCGATCTTGTTTCATAGATCAACAACTAATCCGTTATAATGTCCAATAAAAATCTACCAAACTGGTAGATTTGTGCTGAAGTTATGTACAGAAGTTAGCTGTGTGCGCGAATGGGGAATTAAAACCCGGATTGAAATTCAGTTTACTTATTATATCTCTTTCATATGAAGGGCTACAATCTCTAAATATTGCATTTAGTTTTATGTATATTTTATACTATTTTTATACCCTGATCCCATGTTCAATGGGAAATCAGGGTATAATGGTTTTGTTAAATGTATGTAACAGGCAAAAGGAGGCAGACCCCACAAACTATATATATTATTGATCAGGGCGACGAGCTGAGTCAATTTAGCCCTCTCCGTCTGTCCATCCGTCCGTCTGTCCGTCCGTCCGTCTGTCCGTATGTTTGAACGTGTCGAGCTAGAGACTTGAAATTTTTTTCCTAGGTCCGTGTATAGCACGCGCATATCGAGTTTTGCTTTAAATATCGATAAATTGCCCCGTTATTTTGTTATCAATTAAAATCATTATGGAAAACCAGTAATACATTTATATCTCCTACATCATTAAAGCTAGAGTCTCCAAATTTTTAAATGTATACTTATATGCATTTTATACAATTTCGGTTTTTGTCAAAATTTACCCCCACCCCTAATTTACCCCCTCACCCTCACATTTGTAAAAGGCGTATTTCAAATACTAGAGACTTGTGGGCAAATACGTGCATATCCATGATATAATCATAAATGGAAAGTTTCATGAAGAAAGTACATCCACAAGAAAAGTTATTGAACAATTAGGTTCCCTTATTAAGCCACCACTGCAGCCAATGCGTGTTTATGCGTGCGTGCATACCTCTGTGTGTGCGTGTGTGTGTGTGCGTATGATGTGTGTGTATATGTGTGTGTATGCCTGTGTGTGTATGCGTGTGTGTGTGTGCGTGTGTGTGTCTTGTGTAAGCAGAAAGACGCGAAAAATGATTGAAACAGCTATTGCTCGAAGGGTTCAGGGGATCTCGTAGTCGGGCAATCTCGACTACAGCTTTCTTACTTATTATTTTTATTTTTTTATTTTATTTATTTTTTTTTTATTTTGGATACCGATGTAGACCAAACTTTGGTATATCCGTGTGTGTATGTGTGTGCATGCGTTGATTCTTATATATGCAGAAATGAAAGGGTATCAATTATTGGAATATCAGCTTTTTGCTAAAAGTGCTCAGTCGCTGAAACATTACTTCTCTCTCAATTTTGGATTACCCTTTAGTTCGTAAAGCGTATATATATAGCTACTTTCTATTAGTTTTCCTTCTCTTTTCCCTTCTGTCAATCTACATATTTTCCCTTGCCCCCACTGCGGAATCGAACTTTTGCAAATAGTTAACAGCCGCAGGGAAAGGCCTGTATTCACTTAATTATGTTTTGGTGTGGGTTAACAGGGCGTATGATTAATGCAGTCCTCGCTAAAGTCGGGACAGTGAAAATCAATTAATTAGGTGCGGGATAAAAAGAACAAAGCACACGTGTTCTCATGAATGAATCAGGAAACAACGCGAACGAATGAACGAATCAACGAATGAATGAACGAATGAATGAGTGTAATGACTCTTTCATTAGGCATTCGAGCGTGAATAAAGCATTAACTACCCAGACAGTCAAGCGGGCAAACGAGCAAGTGGGGAGGTGGGCAGGTGGGCAGGTTGGCAGGTTGGCAAGTGGGTAGGCAGGTGGTATGAACAAACTGCCTGATAGTCCTTGTGCTTGCTGGGAATCAAAAGTGAGCCAGCTGCATAAATTTCCATTTAGAGAAATGTGACAAACGGAAATTGCAATCGACGCTGCGCCACGCTCTCAACAGAATTTCAGCTTCCTCTGAAGCAGCGGCTGCAGCAAAGGTATTCGCCAAGGACTTGCTGTTGCTGCTGTTGCTCATCTTATTGGCATTTCAGTGGAGTGTCTTTAATAAATGATGAGCACGTTGAAGCATATTGAAATTTAATTCATAACGTAGCAAACCGATGACGATGAATTATGTGCGATACACATCGGAGTTGCTGTGCATGGTGGCCCATGCTTTCTCTGTACGTGTGTGTGTGTGTAGGGACGAGACCTTATTGCATGCTGATTTAATAATAAACCAACGCGAGATAAACATAATTTAATTGGCTAGACTGAAGCGAAGACTGCCACAAGTTCATTCAGGCCTCGAATTAGTCTGAATATGAGAATTATGTGGAATCGAATTATTTGATGAGCTCTTTACTTCAAATTCAAAATTCAAATTAGCCTGATTAAATTGATATACGGAGTCGGTATTACATATATAAATGATATATATTCCTCATAAAAGGCTCAATAAGGCTTTTAATTGATGGTTTTAAAGTAAATAGTTATACCTTGAAAGTTAGTTATACCCTGAACCCATTGAAAATGGGAAATCAGGGTAAAATGGTTTTTTATACCCTGAACCCATTGAAAATAGGAAATCAGGGTATAATGGTTTTGTGAAAAGTATGTAACAGGCAGAAGGAATCATCGCAGACCCCATAAAGTATATATATTCTTCATCAGGATGACGAGCTTAGTCGATATAGTCATGTTCGTCTGTCCGTCCGTCCGTCCGTATAAGCAAGCCGATCTCAGAAGATATAAGAGCTAGAGAGCTGAAATTTGGCCTGCATTCTCGTGTATACCATACGCAGTACACGTTTATCGAATTTTTTTCGATAAGTCACCCGATAATCTTTTTATCGAGAATAATCGAAAAATAGATTTTTTTTTTTTTTTTTTTTTTTTTTAGAGATTTGTGAACTTTGTACAACCTTTTGATCACGCTCTATAAGAGAAATTATTCAAATAATAAATTCTCATAATATTGCCCACACCGCAATGCAGCAGAGCGCGTGATATACGTGCGTGTGGATGCGTGTGTATGCATGTGTGCATAAAAGAAGTGCAGAATGAGTCGAATATCTGCTTAGAGGGTTCAGGGTATCTCCTAGTCGAGCAGTCTCGACTGGAGTCTTCTTACTGGTTTCAGTTCATGTATGGATAGCCAGCTATCTCATATTTATGACGTTAAGTGACGCTGAGTAACTATTTTATAGTAGTCATTTGGAAAATAGAAAAAGAAAATGTCAGTTTACAAATCAAGAACTAGAAAGTCTATGATAGGGTTTGTTGTACACCGGTTTATAATCTCTAAAATTCTAATTTCTATCTGTACTTTTTATATCTTTATAGGTGGATCCAGTGAAATATGGATACCAGTGGTACATATAAGAGGCGTGGCTCGTATTTTGACGATGAAGAGCTCGAATTAACTCCAGAGCAAGAGCGTCGCCGTCGCATTCGGCGTTATATAGCCTTAATCATAAAGATGGTCATATTTCTTATCATGTGGATATTCTTTGTGGTTAATATGTGTATTACGTCAAGAACGGTTGTGCAGGAAAGAGTTGTGGCCTTAGAGCAGAAATCAATAAAGTATTTGGATGTCACGGGAAAGCTAAAAAACAATAAAATAAAGGTTATGTTGAATGGAAATTTCGATAAGGAGGTCACCAATTATCCACGCCTGGCAGCAGATTCCCAAAAATATTTGTCAATTAGAGTGCGAATTTTCAATATTAATTTGAACCGGACGGAACAGTTATCGGAAAATTGGACCGTCTATTTGATGAAATATGCGCAGCGACGTTCGCATTTAGCTAATGTGCAAAAATTGTTTAAGTTGACACCCCAATACCCAGATACCCCAGATATCGCGGCGTTATCCGCAGGCGACCAATATAAAATTCAGGTGATATTAAAGAATTCCATCAATGATATATTTGCACTCAAAATCAAAACTAATATCAGTCCGGTGGAGTTGGTATACGGCGTAGTCGCAGCAGGTATATTGCTTTGCTCTCTGTATGCAGTTATCATCTTGGATATTACGGATCCCACGTTTGCCGCCGTCCTCATCACATCGTGCGCGATAGGAGTGCTGTGTATCTTTGATGAACTGCCATCGATGAGAAAAATATTGTCATGGATCGATATTCACACGCTGGCGCTGCTTTTTGGCATGATGATAATAGTGAGCATTATATCGGAGACCGGCGTCTTTGGCTATATCGCGGTGCTGGCCTATCGCCTGTCCAAGGGTCGTGCCTGGCTGCTCGTGGGCCTCCTCTGCCTGATCAGCGTAATACTGGCCGGATTCCTGGAGCTGGTCACCATACTGATGATTATGGTGCCAGTTGTGATCCGTCTGTGCGAGTGCATGAGCCTGCGCACCACCACCGTGCTGATCTGTGTGGCGATCTTCTCGAACATTGGCTGCGCATTGACGCCCATTGGGGACCCACCAACTGTCCTCATTGCGACGAACGCCCATGTCATGAGCAAGGGCGTCGACTTCAGCATGTTTTTCATTCATATGTTCCCGGGCGTGGTGCTGAGCCTTTTCGCTGCTTGGACGTACATTTACCTGATACTGCGCAAGAGTCTGACCCATGGTGCCGAGGAGCAAACGAATAACTCACTGAGAATCCTAGCCAAGCGAATGGGCGAGGGACGAGCTCCACCAATGATGTCCATGCCCCTGGCCAATCCAAAGTTAAGTTCGAAAAAGTATTCAGAAACAACAGTTTTTCGAATCATGGCTGCCTCTAACTACATTGAAACGCTCGCTATGATGGAGTCCAAGTACAAGGTGCAGGATAAGCCGTTACTAATCAAGTGTGCTATTTGCTTCTTATTTGCCATAGTGCTGTGGTTGCTGCACTCGTTGCCCTTCTTTGCGGGCGCCACACTGTCCTGGACCGCTCTGATGGCCTCGATGCTGCTGCTGATACTCTACGATTCGCAGGACCTTACCGCCGTGTTCATGCGGATCGACTGGTCCATGCTGTTGTTCTTCAGCGCACTGTTCGTGCTCATTGAGGTCTGCGCGGAGCTGGGCCTGATCCATTGGCTGGCTGAGTTAGCGATCAACATAATTGCGAATGTGGATCCGCAATATCAGGTCGTTACATCCATTATGGTTGTCCTGTGGATAAGCGCGGCCTTGTCGATTTTCATCGAGAACATTCCAATTGCCACAATGCTGCTCAGGCTCACCATCCAAGTGGCCCTCAGTGAGCGGATTAATATACCCTTGGTCCCATTGGTATGGGCTCTCACCTATGCGATATGCTTCGGCGGCAACGGCAGCTTGTATTCGACTACGGCAAATGTGGCCGCCTCTAGCATTGCCAACCAGCATGGCTATAAGATCACCTTTTACGAGTTCTTCAAGTATGGCTTTCCTATCATGATAATCACGAACAGCATTGCTTCGCTTTATCTGCTCATCGCCCACGGAATTTTTCAATGGCACTAGGCTGAGGTCTATCTCTGTCTTCGTCCGTCAGAAACTTGCCATAGCTCAACATTTCTTCATAATTTTCGTTTAGCCAGTAAACTTTTCAATGACAAAATGTGGGAATGTAGGCGTATAAGCACGAGATGCGGAAGTGGCCCAAGGAAAGCTCGCTGATAAATAATATTATAATTGGATGTTTATTAATACATAGTTAACGAATTTGAGCAGCCGTGACGTTCAGCAACTCATATATGCATCTATTGGACATTGACGCCTTGTCCCTTACCCTCGTTCAGGCGCGTGGGCAGCAAGCGGAAGCTGTCATCAATGGGTCTGAGGCCAGTGGCCATGAGAACTTGTGCTCCTATTCATGTCAAATGGTTGTCTCTCAAGCAACGTGAATTGTGTTGCATATCTCGATCGATGGACAATACCTCTCAAAAACAGACGGACAGGCGGACGAACGGGCGCTTTACAAAATCGATAATTTATAAATATAAATAGTATAAATAAAAAGCTGGCGTTATAAAGTGCGAAGGCTTATAAAATCCATGCGTCTTGTGTATATGGCAAATAGAAGCATAAGTTTTTTCAATTTAAAAAAGGTCTTAATACATTTATTTTATTTAATTTTGCAACAATCTTATGCACTGCATTGAGGACTGTTTCAAACCCTTTATCAAAATTCAGTTATAAATGAATTTCTTTCATGCAATGTTCAGAAAATGGGAAATCAGGGTATAATGGTTTTGCGAAAAGTATGTAACAGGCAGAAGGATGAGTCGATTTAGCCCTCTTGACCGTAAATGTAGAGCCCGTTGCCAGGTAGAGATTGTCGACCAATGGGAGTAATTGCTGCTCAATCAATCAGCTGCTTCAAGCATTCTCGGTTCGTTTAAAATACCAAGTGAATACTGCTGCAAACATAAAGAAAATTTAGTTCTTCTTCATCCCTTGCTTTTGTTAAGGAGGCAGACTGCGAGATGGACAAAAAGACAAACAGAGAGACACATATACAGATGTATAGGCAAACAAACGCGCATAGCTAAGAATATATGTGCTTAAGGCTTAGTGTTATATGCTAAATATTTCGTGAACATTAATATTTATAATTACTATATGGGATAGACAGCAGTTTCTTTTGCTCTATAGTTATCTTAAGACTAGGTTTCTGCATGGTCTGCTGGCTATCCTATCCCATACTCATTATTACCTGGACCCAGTGAAAATTGGAATTTATTAAAAAAAATGTACGCAAAAGGCAGAAAGAGGCGTGATCGACCTCATAAGGTATACTTGTCGTATAGAGCCATGCCCGTCTATCGATTAGAAAAGATAAAAGAGATAGAAACTCGGACAAGAGCACTCTTGTTTCAGTTTTGTTTTGCATTTTTGTGATTAGTTAAAATTAGTATATCATATCGTAATATGCCATTGAATTCTGAGTCATTAATTGAGTTGAAAATTTGAAAAGCTGCCATGAATATAATTGATCGTAAATTGAATAGTTTAAGGAAGGTGAGATGGGAGATATATCTTCTAGCTGCTAGAATTTAACAAAAGAAGTGGTATCACCTAAATCGGATGTGCGGTCTCTATCAGAACATTATATTGTCAACTATATACGCCACTATTTATATATATGGATAGTGCTGGCCACACTTTCAGCAACTACCGTGTGGACACGGAAGACAACAACAAGCTTCCCCGGAAGATTTGCAACATTGTCAAGTTTTGTTTGTTTCTGTCAGTCTGGCTGTACTCTTCAGCATATCTTATCACGACTACGCCGAAAGTACCAAGTACCTTTCTCGTGCCAGTGCTGCCGTACAGGAAGTATGTAATCAGGTCGAGGGATAAAACACATCAAAGTGATATAGACATTAACTTTTCCGGTCCCCTCAACAAGAGGCTAATCACAAATCCCGAGCAGGCAACCGATTTAGATCCTCATATCAAAGTTAAAATCAAGAGCTTCAATGCGATGGCCAATGAGACGGAACTGGAATCCGACACGTTGTTCCTCTTCTTGCTCGCCGATCAGGACGCCATGAGCTATAAGATAAGTAAGCAGTTCACACTCAAAACCAAAAAAAAACAATCGGAGGGAATCCATCAGTCGACAAGCCATGGGGAATACTACGAGCTCAATATAATACTCACAAATTACCACAATCGGGCCTTCGCCCTATTCGTAGTCGTCAATTATAACCCGGTTAGCACGCATGTCGGTGTCGCGGGCGGAATATTGCTGCTTATTTTTTTTTATGTGCTGATCATATGGGATCTGGCGGATCGTGCACTTGTGGCCCTGCTCACTTCCATGGGGGGAATCGGACTGCTGTGCATGATGAATGCGCGTCCTCAATTGACCGAATTCGTGCAATTGATCCACCTAGATTGCCTGATGTATGTCTTTTTCCTCATGTTAATAGTCAGAATTGTGGACGAGACGGTTGTCTTTGATTTCATAGCCGCCATCACATATGAGGCCTCACGCGGTAAGCCCTGGCTACTCGTCCTCATTCTGTGCGCCTGCGCGGCGATCTTCTCCGCCATACTCGACAATGTGACAATGGTACTGCTAATGGGCCCGATTACATTGCGGCTGTGTCAAAAATTGGCGCTGTGCACCACAATTGTCCTCATGAGTATTACGATGTTCGCCAACATCGGAAATGTATTGTCCCCTTTGAATAAGGACTCGATTTTGAAGCTTGATATCGCTCCGTTCCTCGAGGCGCAGCATATCACCTATAGCAACTATGTTCTGCACATATTTCCGGGCGTGATTCTGAGTTTGGCGGTTGCCTACGGAGTGCTCTACGGATTTCTTAAGAAATATTTATATAGCAGGAGTACAGTAATTGGATCGATAACATCGCTTCAAATTCGCGCCGACAAATTGAAAAAAGTCGGTGTTCATCTAAGTCAGTATCAGAACAATCGTATTACGCAGCTGAGGAGGATTGAGATTGAACAGAACGGAGAGAGAGAGGAGGTGGATTTCACGTCAACCCTATCCGATTTGAAGGCCAACTGTATAGTGAGGAATATTCCGTTGCTCGTCGGCTCCTGTATTTCCCTGGCCGTTCTATTTGTCCTCTGCCTGCCCACAATAGATAACAATCTCCACCATTTGACACCAAACTGGATAGCACTGTTCGCCACAGTGCTGCTGCTCATCTTGGGCAACCTGCAGGAGCTCGACGTACTGTTGGCGCGAATTGATTGGAGGTCCTTAATATTCTTCGCTGCATTGATGGTTCTATTCAAATCGATTCGCTACCTGGGTATCGATTACTGGACGATCAAGACGATTCACAAGATTGTCAGCAATACGAGAAAGGACCGCCAGCTGGCCGTCAGCATCTTAGTGTTAACTGCGGTGGCGGCCATTGAGTCCGCCATTATGCCTAACATGATGATGAAAACATTGATGGTCAACGAGGCCATCAGCATGAGCGTCGACTGCAATTTGCCCTTTGCACCGCTCCTGTGGTCCATCGCCTACGGCTCTTCCTTCGGCGAAAATTCAAATCTAATTTGTTCTTTAGCCAATGTGCTAGCATCCGGATTGGCCCATCAAGAAGGCTACCGATATACGTATAAACGTTTCTTCGTGATCGGCTTTCCTATAACAGTGGCGACGTTGATGATGTCAACCATATATCTATTAATTGCACATCTAGTTTGTAACTGGCACGGCCCTTCGGCCTAGTTATAGCTTCCACTTTTATTTATGGCTTCTCAAAACAAAATTCTCATTTCATCTACAAAAACTCCTATGCCATGGAGTGCCCTTGTGAAGCTCCAGGACTCGTTGGTCTCATTTGGTCGAAAATTACCTAAATTGTACATAGAAGTAACCATAATTGAGAACAGATAACGTATTTTTACCACTTGCTACCTTCTATTATTGGCATAACTGTTATACATCGGTTAAAATAAAGTCGGTATTTTTCTCGCCATTTCAACGGTAATTACAAACAATTTATCTACGTAACGTTTATTAGGGACACATAAAATGTGGAGCAACATGCGGGCAATAAATAAACTAAGCTAAAGTGCTCTCCAGATAAGCCGAAAATGTTTTTATTGTTTGATAGTTTTGTTGTTGCTTTTGGTGCGTTATGCTTGGTTGTGTGTTGTGTAATTCCTTGTGGCCATTGTTTTGGCCCTCTGCTCCTTGCCTCTTGGGCAATCAATCAAACGCATGTCAATGGGCGGCGGCATGCGAACAGCCACAGGCGCGCGCACAGCTCCTAAAGTGCATATCCATAAAATCAATAAACACATTTTTTTTTTCCAGTGCATGCGCCTCATTTCAACAATCAGTCAAATGCGACTGAAAACTACATTTGTTTGTTTGTTTGCATTCGTTGTTGTTGTTGTTTTGCCATACGGGCAGGGATTTTGATGGCTTTCGTTTGTTGTCTTGCGACGTAAATTGCTGCGCTCACATGTGCTCCGAGCCTGGTGCTTTGGCCATAAATCTTTTGCAATGCCAACATAAGATTCCGAAATTTGTGGCATCTGTAGAAGAATTTTTTGTTTTCGCAAAATATTCTTGCATTTGCGAAGTGATCAGAGCAAAGTTAAAGTTTTTGTGTGTCTCTGCCATGATTGATGAGTCCTTAAACATTCAAGTGGACATAAGAAAAAGGGTTCTTACATTTATTTTATTTATATTACTCCCATTCGTTCAGTTATATAGCTTCAATATAGTGTTGATTTGGCGACATTCATAAGATTTGCATAGAACGGCAGCATTCCTTGTATTTAAAGTTCTAAAGAGGATTTCAGTAAAGAATTATTCAGTTTTATGTTGTACGTATAGGGAAATTTAATTTGTTCGCCCCCACTCAATGAACGTTTACTATATGTAGAGATTATGAGGCATTAGAGCGTTGGCATTGTACTGGCATTTGACCTTGGAAAGGGTACAACAAGAGGCTTACTTAATTACTGAAGCGGCTCTAATTTAATTTCACACAAGCAGCACAAGCATTCGGCATGAATTTTTGGGCCGCTTTTAAAATGAAATATTTATACGCAAAACAAAAGAAAGTGACCAGCTAATGAGTGCCATATTCTTCAACTCACTCATTCGCTGTGTCTCCTCCTCGCTCTTTCTCTCTCCATCCCCCTCTTGAGTCCCACCTCAAAACTTTAGTGGCATTCTGCCAGTGACAGGCTGGAGAGCAACTGACACTGAGAAATTGCACCCATGAAATTAAAAATAACTCAAGCGAAACGTTTGAAAACAAAAGCGTTGGCAATTTATGAAGCCGACTGGTTCCTAAATAATAATAATAAAGAAAAAAAAAAAAAAAAAGAAGAAAAGAAAACAATACAAAACTGCGCACCGTGCCACTAAACAAAAGGCTTACGTTTTGTTAACCCGAAGACACGTGAGCAATTGTTGTCGTTCTTTGGGATAGCAACAGGGCGAAAGCGAGCGAAGGAATTGGTTAGCACGTTGATTTATCATCGACAGAGCTGGCACTAGGACTAACCCACGGTCAGCGCCCGACCTCATCTAATTCAATAACCGAGCAGTAACGAATGCCGGCGAGCTACTGCGCCCAACGAATGCCAGTAAATTGTGATATAAATCACAAAAATTTCCTATGTCGGCGACTGACAGTCGAAGCAACGAGGACTCGATGCCCCCGTAGCTGTGCTATGGAATTTTGGAGGAACGATACCCAAAATATTTGTTAGAACTTTGTTGCCCTGCCTACTGTCATACTAAACAAAGAACAAAAAAAGAAGTAGATACGTTGCACTTGGGACCGACTTCTGTGGAATCGAGCTGCAAGAGAGCTACGTTACCTCCTAAGGGAAATCAGAAGTGATTTCTTTGAGCAGAAACTCGCTTCCATGGATTATACAATTGATGCCAACTACTCTCTATGGAAATGCACAAAATCGCTCAAGAAACAACCCTTCAGACAAGTCCCCGTCAGATGTCACGATGGTGAGCTTGCGAAAAATGATTGGGAGCAGGCCAATGCGTTCGGATACCATCTCGCGGAGCGTTTCAGCAGCTTTGAATATGCCACTTTAGAGCAGAGAAGAGAGACTCAACTAAGCCTAGAGACCCCACTACAAATGTCCTTGCCTATTAAGCCTATAGAGATTGAGGAAGTAACAGAAATTATACGTTCATTGCCAAAAAACAAAGCTCCGGGTATTGACAGGATTTGCAATGCCACGCTGAAGGCCCTGCCTGTAAGAGCGCTACTCTATATAGTTTCAATTTTCAATGCTATCGTCAGGCTGCAAGTGTTCCCAAAGCAATGGAAATTAGCAGCAATTACAATGATACACAAGCCAGGCAAGCCAGAAACGGATCCAGAGTCTTATCGGCCAATAAGTCTCCTACCTTCTCTGTCTAAGTTATGGGAGAGAACTATTGCAAATCGAATCTCCGCCAATATAAGCCAGTGCAATACTATGCCGGATCACCAATTTGGTTTTCGAGAGGGACACGGGACGGTGGAGCAGGTCCATAGATTGGTAAAGCACATCATGCAGGCGTATGACGATCTGGAGTTTTCAAACGCTGCCTTCATTGACATGCAGCAAGCATTTGACAAGGTATGGCACGATGGTCTGCTGTGCAAAATAAAAAACCTCTTACCATCCCCATATTACTGCCTTCTAAGGTCATATTTGGAGGGACGAGAATTTAAAGTCAGGGTAAAGGACATATACTCGGCCACCTATACAATGAGAGCAGGTGTGCCACAAGGCAGTGTCCTAGGTCCACTGCTCTTTTCCTTATATATCTCGGATATACCAAGCCCCACCTCTGAGCATATGGATGATCCTGCCAAGGCTATTATTGCGACATATGCCGATGACATCGCAGTTATTTACAACTCAAAAAGTTGCGCAGAGGCCAGTGCAGGCCTACAAAGGTATCTCGAAACTCTTGCTGCATGGTGTAAACGTTGGAATATGAAAATTAATCCGTTGAAAACCACAAACCCATGTTTCACCCTCAAAAAAGCAATGCAGACCCCTCCAATTCACCTAGAAGGGGTTGCCCTGGAACAGCCGTCGCAAGTGAAATACCTTGGCATCATTTTGGACAAGCGCCTCACCTTTGGGCCACACCTTAAAGCTGCAGCCAAGAAATGTCGCCATAGACTGCAGCAATTGCGGTGGCTAAACAACAGAAAAAGCACATTGCCGCTAAGATGCAAACGAGCGGTATACGTTCATTGTATTTTGCCTATATGGCTTTATGGAGTGCAGATTTGGGGGATTGCTGCCAAATCCAACTATAAAAGAATCCAAGTACTGCAAAATAGAGTACTTCGACAGATCACAAACTGTCCCTGGTATGTACGCGGATCCACACTACACAAAGATTTAAAGCTGCATACTGTCGAAGAGCAGATTGGCAGGCACACAAGCAGGTACAGTGACAGACTGTTGAGACACCGCAATCTACTCGCAAGAGGACTGTTACCTGCCAGACCTCTAAGAAGACTCAAACGGCAAGGCTTTGCCAAAACTATTGGACAATAGTAAAACCTCCACAACTTAAAATCCCCATAACTCGGTATGGGGTTCGGCTCTATTATTAATTTACCTTCCCTGTGTTGTTATGGTTCTATTTTTGATGTACCGGTTCTACACTTAATAAATATATCCAAAAAAAAAAAAAAAAAAAAAAAAAAAAAAAAAAAGATACGTTGCAGTCGGGCATTACTGACTGCAGCATACTTATTTACGGCTCAAATACTCCCAGATATATTTTCCGATTTTCCATACCCTCAATTGCTATATACATATATTAATTTTGTAAATGAATAGAGTCAAACGTAATTTGATAAATTTGTACTTAGTAGCTAATTCGTTTTTATAAAAAGAACATACCGTAATATATTTATTAAAAAAGGAAACGAGGATGATAAAAGAAAAATCAAAGGACATGTGGTCGAATTATTATTTTATATTTATATTTTTTTTTAAATCGGCAGTCTGTTTGAAATGAATAAGCAAATAATCTGCAGCTTTGCTGACTTTTTTCGTTGCTCTATATTTCTTTAATTAATCCAATAATAATTTAATAACAAGCAACCTGTACTATCGACGGTCTCGCTACACCCCTGCTTATACTTTGAGATTTTTTTGATAAGATATAAATCGTTATCTATTATTTAATACAAAAACCATTTGTTTTTTTATTGTCTATCGATTTTGAGCGATGAAGTTATCCAAAATATATTACGAATAATGTAAAAAAAAAAATAAAAAAATAATATTGCGCTTTCCTTAACGTTTTTTTGTTTGATAACAAAATTAGTAATTTTTGAATAACTTTCGAAATCAATCAAGGTTTCAGCCGACTGCTTTATAAATCTCTATAAACGAATGTTCCATTTATTCGCACTGGAGGTTTATACCTCACCTTGCCAACTTAAGAGGTATTCTTCACATAAGCTGAGTTGGGCCAATTCGACAGACGGTCCCGACCATTCGTTTGCGAGCAAACGAGCTTTATTTGTGGTCATCTGGAATGGTTAGAAGTTTGAGTAATTGCAAACGACTTTTAAACTAACTTGATTCACTAAATTGTTATCTTGTGAGAATTAGGGAATGCTATTAAGCCAAAGATTACAAGTTAATAGACCTGACATTGTTTGCAACTTTAATTTATGGCTATACCTAACGGACTCCTTGATGAATGTGGCTGAAATAAAATTTAATTAAATTGTGCAAAAAATGAATAATAAATAAATTTTGCTATGCACTATGGGCAAAGGGGCGTATGTGCGATGCACCCCAAAATTGTAATTAAAAGTTGCAGCAAATAAATAAAATACGTATTTGCATGGCGGGGAGTCTATCACGTATATCTGGGCAAGCCACAAGTTTGACAGTTCCAAATTGCAAGCTGCAGCTAACTTAAATGGACTTTGGCAAATATCTACAAAATGATTTATTTTACTTTCAAAAGTCCAACGAATGTACAGCAAAATGTAACCGTTCGAGTTTGCAGGCCAAGCATATGGATATGTGAATATTTGGCTGTAGAATTGAAGTTAGGATAGCTCTCGATAGAACTTTACGTTAAAGTTACGCAGAAATTTGTGAACAAATCCTGCGAAAGCGATGGGTAAATCTCTAGGATAGGTTAGTGTTTTTATTTAAATTATTTCGATTTTCTTGATTTTAATTTGGTTAGGTCATGAATAAACATGTCGTAAAATACTTGAAAATCTAGTGACAATGATATAAAAATCTTTCTATTTTCATGATGTAACAAAAATAAATTAGTTTATAGCTAAAATTGAAACAATTAGGATTATTCAGGCAGTTAATTCGATTTAAGATTTCATTGCGTGACTAGAATAAAAGATCAGTTAATTTCATAGCTTAAGCTCTTTTTAAAGTTTTAAATGAACTCTGTTTGCATAATTCGCAAAGATAATGACTGACACTGCAAAATGAAATATAAATCGTGAATGATTTTAAAAGCTGAACTCAACATCTCAATCTCATAGAACTAATTAAAGATCTAAAGCAATATTTCCAAACAAATACATATGTTCAAACTATGTAGTTCAAGCTTCCTCTGCGTATTACCCTTATGAAAAAGTCAAATTTAATTTTGATTTGGCATCTCTGATTTAAGCGGCGCACTCGGCGCAACTGATTCAATAAATCGGCCGTCTGTGACCAATAAACGTGACTTGCCCAGCCACGTTGCTTGGTTTTCTCAAAATGTTCTCTCTTTATGTAAATATGGGACTGGGCCGCATCGGTTTGTCTCCGGCTTGTTTGCTGTATTGTTGCAGCTCAGCTTTTGGCAGATGGGGCCACTGCACTAATACGAGCTCACACTCACACACACACTCACGTACGCACTTAAATAACAGTCGCATGCGGCCTTCTGTTATGAGCACACATTTAGAGCAATTTGTCTGCGTTGGAGGCCAGTGTTAGGCTTGTGCTGGCTTATTTCAATGCCAAGCCTGTTGAAAATGGATAGAAATGCCTATACAGTATACAATATAAAAGCTTAAATTTGACTGAATTCAATATTTATTTAAAATTTAAAATGATATAACAAAAGCCATAGCTAGAAAACGAAATATATATACACAATTTTAAAATAAAAGCTATCAATATGTCAACAAAAAATATTATTCTATGTTATGTGAGGTTTTTTAAATAAAAAAATAAGAAATTTCCGGGGAAAAAACTTTTGACTGACTTTTATTGATTTTATGATGAAATATTTGATAAATATATTCGAAGCTACGCTAACAAAATGAACAATGAAGTAACTATAACCATTTCAGCAATTGAAAACTAAAATATTGCTTTAATTAAAAAAATAAATATGTATAAAACTAAGCAATTTTAAGCTAAATAAACACAGATAAAAATCTTTGTATGCTTATGCTATCGTCTTGTATTAAACTATGTAATTTATAAGAAATGCAACTAAAATTTGAGCTCAAAGAACTAGTTCGTATTGTATAGTTTGAAAGCATTGTAATCGTGGCATTATTGGCTGAACTAATTAAAGAAATTCAATTCAATTTTCTTGGTTCTTTCAGTTTGTGTATTTATTGGGAGCATCTGGCATCGAGCTGGAGCTTTAGTACTTAACCTAATTGTGTGGACCATGGTGTTATCCAGGCAGCTCATACCACATGATGTTACACAATTACGCTTTAATTAGAAATAACTTGGTAGAGCATCGTGGGGGACGAGGATGGGGAGGAGTGCAGGATAGCTAGGGGAAGCCGCTTAGTGAATGCCACTCAACAGCTGCAGTTGGGGCTATTTTTTGTGGCTGACATGTGGTGTTGATGTACTAGTGCGTTTGTGTGTGTGGATGTGTTGCTATATTGCCTTGTAGTCCATTAACACACACATACACACACACACACATGAGAGGCGCATCGCCTGCACAGTTCGGTGAGCGCATCCTGAGGCGTCTTCAGCTAGACAAGAAGATTGGAAAACAATATGCAGAAATGCTGCTATTGAAAGTTCATTTGCAATTGAAATCAGAAAGTCAAGCCGGAAAATGGAAAACGGAAAAGTGAAAATAGAAGCCAAATGGGCAAACAGGCAAAAGCCGACAAAGGCCAAACAAACTTATTTGTTGTCTTGAAATGTGCGTGTTGCTCTGTGAAAACTGATTGAAAATTCAAAACGATTTGTTGCACAGCCATTTCTGAAGTCTGTTGGCATTTCTTAGCCCGAAATAGGCTCAATAAGTTAACTAGCTTATGCATGTCAATAAACGTTTGTGCTAAATGACTCTGTCTTCTAAGTTTTATTAAATGAGTCAAAGACTTTAAGTTATGAAAATTTGCATATACTCCACTTTTTTTGTCTTCCACCTTTTCTTCGAGTGTACGACAATTAAAAGTAAGCGCTTTTGACCAGTTAGGAACAATGTATTTGACATTGCGGTGCATAAATTAGAGTTGAGGCATGGATGCTACAGTGGCTGCTGATTGTATGCGCATAATTGCATGTTGACAGTTTGCCTGCTGGCTAATGGACCCAACTCGTATTATTATTATTATTGTTGTGTTTGTCAACAGCCATGTGAGCCAACATCTGGCATTCGTTAAGCCCTTAGCCCGAATAGTTGACAGCTTAGTTAAAGGCATTAAGCCTTAACTGGCCACAGAGGAAACTGCTGCTTCATATAACAAAACAACATAACAAAATGAAATAAAACAACTCCAAGATAAGCTTAAACGCGGCAACATAATATTGAAAAGGAAAATAAATAAGTAATTAGTAGTGCATAGCTTATCAATAAGTTTTTACACTGAATATAAAACTTTAGGTACCATACACAACTTGTTGACAGCTGAAGACTAACTTCCCATACTTAATTATGTTGTTATCGATAATTAATCGTAGTGTCATCGATATTTAATAACAATGTTATTAGGTGAAGAAGAATACTATTCATTTCAATTCAAAAAGTAAAGCGAAAAAAATGTGAGCAGAGTTGCCTAAATAATACAAATAAAATTGACATGTTAATACCCTGAACCCTTTGAAAATGGGAAATCAGGGTATAATGGTTTTGTGAAAAAGTATGTAACGGGCAGAAGGAATCATCGCAAACCCCATAAAGTATGTATATTCTTGAACAGCACGACGAGCTGAGTCGATATAGCACTGTCCGTCTGTCCGTCCGTCCGTCGGTATGAGTGCGTCAGCTAGAGAGCTGAGATTTGGCGTGCATACTCGTGTGTACCATACGTAGTACAAGTTTATCATATTTTTTCGATAACTCATCCGATAACTTTTTTATCGAGAATAATCGAAAAATTGATTTTGATTGATTTTATAAAAAGCCTCATCGTATAAATATTGACTGAATTTGCAACATTCCTCAAATCGCATCAACTTCAGAGAAACTTCTTGGTACGTATTAAGGGTTACGATCCAATGCATAGGCTCCAATATATTCTGAGATTGATGATTTTATGCATAGGAGAAAAGTGAAATTTAAACTCATTATATTTAAAATGATTCTAAGTGTATATACTTAATAAAGTTGATCACTCTCCCTTCAGCCTGCTAGATGCATTTGGATAAGAACATAATCAGCTTTCATCCATTTTTAATGGGTCACAAGGTATAAAAATAATAAACATATAAATTACTCTTCTTTGTAGTGGGACTTCAAATCAAAATATTTCATAATTAGAAAAAGAAATCACAAAGCAATCATCCATTCAATGGCAAAATGGAATTTCGTTTGATCCATTGTGAACCACAGAGCCTGCCTCAAAAATGTGTGCATTAAATATAATAATCAAAACTGAATTTAAGCAAACACAAATCAATTTATGTGCAGCGGTTTCAGCGCCTCACAATAGATTTAGGCAAATGCTATAATTGGCTTAAATGGGTTTGCATTTTTGGTCCGATTGCGGTGGCAATAAAATTTATAATGCGTATTTTACGGCATTATTATCATAAAATTTGAATAGCATTTAGTGTGTGTGTGGCATTCGCTGGGCTATCAAATAAATTCGATAACTGAAATTGTGTTGGCATTTGATTAATTTGGAAATAAACGCTGAATTCAAATGAAATTTATTTTCTATCGAGTCCAATACGTATCTTTAATAGAAAGCACACACTAAGCCAGCGTAATGCTGGGCAGAAAATCCCCATTAAAGCCCATGCCTCAATCCTCGGATCCTGTATGGATTCACAGCCAGCCTCTTATCCATAAGGCTATCATTTAGTTCAAAGAGCTATCAGTGCCATATGAATCTGAATCTGAGCATGCCTTCTGCTCGGCGCTGGCAATCATCCGAAAGCAAAACTTAAAGCAATCAAAGCCAACTAAGAAAAACCCCAAAAGCCCCAAAGCTCAACAGAAACGAATGCAAGCTCACAAAGAGAAAAACCGAAAAAAAAAACAAAGAAAAAAATCACATCGACGAATGAAAGGGAACAGGCAACGAAAAACACAATGCAAAACTAAAAATACAGCTCAAGCGAAGTAAGTGCAAAAGTATCGGTCAAACTAATGGAGGGAGTTCGTTATAGCGAGGGGGATTACACGCATGTCACGCTGCGCACAGCTTGTGCTGAGGCCACTTAGGCACGCAATGGCGGTCATTGCGGCAACAATGACCTCGCCCACTCAACATCTGCACCTTTCTCAAAGGCTGCTGACTAGACTTCTATTGGCAACATCCTAGCATATCACCTTGAAGCCTAGGTTTTCAGGTAAGTGATTATTGCCTAATTAGTATACGGACTTAGTCTTAATAATAGTCTAGAAAAAATTCTTATTTCTTAAAAAAAAAAAAAACTTAAGAAATCCCCTGAACCCTTCGAAGAATTTATATTTCACAATAATTCTTCGAGTCTTTCTGCTTACACAAGAAACACACACACTCACACATAGAAACACATAGGGATGCAAATAGAAACACGCATTGGCAGCAGTGTGGGCTCACTATGGAAATTTAAAAGTTTAATAACTTTTCTTGTTGATGAACTATGCTCATGAAACTTTCAGGTCGTTGATATAACATTAAAATGCGTGTATATGCCAAAGCTCAAGTCTCTAGTATTTGAAATACCTTTTACAAAGGTGAGGGTGAGGGGGTGGATATAGGGGTGGGGGGTAAATTTTGACATTTATATGTATAAAATACATATAAAACTAGGATATGATTTATAGGAGATATGATTAAATAACTAGCTTTCGATAAGGTTTTTAATCGATAATCAATTATCGGGAGTAGTTATTGATATTTAGAGAAAAAAAATTTCAGTCTCTAGCTCTTATATCTTCTGAGATCGAGGCGTACATACATACATATGGACGGATGGACGGACGGGCAGACAGACGGACAGGGCCAAATCGACGCTTGGGCTGCGCTGCAATGTGGGCAATATTATGAGAATTTATTTGTTGAATAATTTCTTTTGTAGACTTTCAGAGCGTAATCATATGGTGTACATTCCAAAGCACAAGTCTCTAGTACTTGAAATGCGTTTTTTACAAATTGGGGGTGAAGGGGGCGTGGTATCCAAAATCTGTAAATTACAAAATCTTTGTATCCATTAACTTTATATACAACGCAAATTTGAAGTCTCCAGGTCTAAAAGTGTTCAAATTAGGCTGAAAAAACAATGCCGATTTTTCGATTATTCTCGATAAAAAAGTTATCGGATGAGTTATCGAAAAAATACGATAAACTTGTACTGCCTATGGTATACTCGAGTATACATGCCAAATTTCAGCTATCTAGCTCTTATAACTTCTGAGATCCTTTTGCTCATACGGACGGACGGACGGACGGACGACTCAGCTCGTCGCCCTGATTAAGAATATATATACTTTGTGGGGTCTGCCACGCCTCCTTCTGCCTGTTACATACTTTTAACAAAATATTATAACCTGATTTCCCATTTTCAATGCGTTCAGGGTATACAAATAAATAAATGAATAATTAAAAAAAAAAAACAAGTAAGAAGGCTCCAGTCGAGACTGCTCGACTAGGAGATACCCTGAACCCTCCAAGCTGATATTCTAATCATTCTGGACTTCTTTTATGCTCACATACATACACATTCACTTATAAGCACGCGCTCTGCTAACTGCGCAGTAAGCAGAGGCTGCGCTTGGGCTGCGCTGCAATGTGGGCAATATTATGAGAATTTATTTGTTGAATAATTTCTTTTGTAGACTTTCAGAGCGTAATCATGTGGTGTACATTCCAAAGCACAAGTCTCTAGTACTTGAAATGCGTTTTTTACAAATTGGGGGTGAAGGGGGCGTGGTATCCAAAATCTGTACATTACAAAATCTTTGTATCCATTAACTTTATACACAACGCAAATTTGAAGTCTCCAGGTCTAAAAGTGTTCAAATTAGGCTGAAAAAACAATGCCGATTTTTCGATTATTCTCGATAAAAAAGTTATCGGATGAGTTATCGAAAAAATACGATAAACTTGTACTGCCTATGGTATACTCGAGTATACATGCCAAATTTCAGCTATCTAGCTCTTATAACTTCTGAGATCCTTTTGCTCATACGGACGGACGGACGGACGGACGACTCAGCTCGTCGTCCTGATCAAGAATATATATACTTTATGGGGTCTGCGATGATTCCTTCTGCCTGTTACATACTTTTCACAAAACCATTATACCCTGATTTCCCATTTTCAATGGGTTCGGGGTATAAAAATTGATTATATTAGTCTTATTATAAATATATACGCTTAAAAATTACTATTTCTATTTGCTTAAAAAGTTTCAATTTTACGATTGAAATATTCATATTTACATAATATGCCTCAGAATAAGTAAAAGATTGTTTGAGACTCAATTTCATTACATTAAAAATTGGTGAAAATAAGTTTGCTTAATAAAATTCCTGGCAGGACAAAAAATGGATTGCTTAATAATATTATTCATAAATATATGTGCTTAATGCTTTTATCGAAATGAAAAAAACTTGCAGTTTGAAGAAAACTTTATTTAGTTTTGCAACAAAAAGTGCATCAGACTAACTTATGAGCATATGGGATGCATCAGGATATACGTATATGTAACGTATGTCAGCACAACTAACTTTAGCTTGAATAAACATAAATTTTAATTTCATCAACACTTGAGTAAAATGCTAGTGAAATTATTTTAGCAACTGGCGAATTTGTGTGCTGGCAAATGCGTCAACCCCTTTTGCTGTCTTGTGCAATCAAATTGCAATTAGCATAGAGTTAATTAATTACATTTTCCTCGACATGCAGTAATTACAACACACACACTCGCGCTCGCACACACTCACACATACAGTGAACACACGCGTGCGACGGGAACACGTGTTAAATCAACATGTTGCGCTTTGCAATATATGCTTATGCATGTATGTGAGTGTGTGTGTATGTGAGCTACTTGTGCACACTCACACTTATTCATACACATGAGTGTGTACCCCCTTTGTACCCCAACATTTCAATGTCTTTATTTGACCCGTTTGCTAGTTGAAGCAACCGCCGCAGGTTTTAAGCGCAGCTGAGAGTTAAGCATCCTCACACACCTACACACCCATACACGCAAACATACATACACACACACCCACACACACACAAAACATGTGCGGCTGCACAAATATTTCTTCAACAAGTTTGCAGCGCGTGATTTTTGAATTTCTTGGCTTTTGTCTTTGCAGCCTCTGCCTGGTTTCGCGTTCTACTCAGCCCCCCACGGCCTCACCCTCCAAAAATAATGTAACAAAACAAACAAATAAACAAACGTACACAACATACACACACGATACTGCTACGCACCCACTTAGTCAACTCCTCACTCTCCTGTCTTCATCTCCCTCCCACCTTAATGCCAAACAGTGGCAAAAACAAAAGGCCAGCTCTCAAGCAATTCCTTTTGTTTGCCTCTCTCCAGCTCTCTCTCTCTCTCTCTCTCTCTCTACAACACACTCTGACTCTCGCTCTCTACGCTATGCGCACTCTCGCTCTCTAATACACTGCGCGAAAAACTCTGCTTGTATGAATTACAAGAGAAAATATTAAAAAATATTTCAATTCAGTTAATAAATAATAAATAATAAATAATAAATAATAAATAATAAATAATAAATAATAAATAATAAATAATAAATAATAAATAATAAATAATAAATAATAAATAATAAATAATAAATAATAAATAATAAATAATAAATAATAAATAATAAATAATAAATAATAAATAATAAATAATAAATAATAAATAATAAATAATAAATAATAAATAATAAATAATAAATAATAAATAATAAATAATAAATAATGAAAAAGGTATACCAAATATCTGCCACAATGTGACATGAATATATCAAGTTCACTTACATATTAAATATTTCTTTCTGTCATTTTATCTATTTATCTATTCTTATTTATTTATTTATTCACCCATTTACCTAAGTCTAAGACAAAAGTTTACTTTGATTTGTTTATCATGAATTTCGCTAACTATTCCCACTGTACATTCATGAGGCGTATAGCTCGTTATTACGTATCCGCAACGTGTGCGGAGTGCAAGTATTGAATCAAATGTAAGCGAGAGGGAGAGAGAGAGAGAGAGAAAGAGAGAGAAAGAGAGAGAGAGCGCGAAAGCGAGAGAGGCAAGCAAGCTGTAGTTGCGCTCTTTGACGCATTCTTCTTTTACTGTTTTGCCTGGCCACAATTTTCCAGGGGGTATTTCATCTGTGTGCCAATCTCGGGGCACATTTAGTTTCATCTGAGACGTTTGGCGCAGCGGTCGATAATCAGCTCGAGGAAATTAATCAAAAGCTAGCACACTGGCCAAAAGGCAGCGCGAAACGCGTGTCTGGGGACCCCGATTAAAGGGGGCATAAACAAATCGAAAGTTCTGTTAAAAATCTGCTAATTGTTAGCGACGAAAGTACTTTAGTTAATTAATTAATTGTTCCGCATCAAGAGTTGCAGTTTGTTGAATCGAGTGTCCGTGTTGAATTGCCGTCGCTGTTTGTGCGAAGCACAGAAAAAAAAAACTGAAAAAGTGAAGAAGGCAGCTTTGCCTTTGCGGCCTCAAACTGGGTGAATATCGCAAAATGACACGTGTTCGACGCATTGTGGTAAGTCTTAGGCCCTGAGACACCTACACAAGCACACAAAGACGCATACAAACACAAGCACGATTCAGCCGCTAAAAGCGGGCGCTAACCCAGCACGTAGCACTTCTTTAATATTTTAGCTAAATAGCAGTAAAGCTCCCTAGCACAGGAAAATCAAACTCAAATTCACATCTAACTCGTTTGCATGCTAAATCCACGAGTTTTGCCGTTTGTTGCTTTTACTGCTAATTATACACTGTTCGCAAGGTGTAAGCGAGTATATGGGCTTTGACTAATGTCCGGATGTGAGGAAAAATTGAATTTCCGCAAAGTATGAATACGTTATTCATGCTCTTTAACGCTCATTCATCAATATAATTTACGAACTTAAAAAAATATTTGTTTCTAATATAAAAAATTATGATTTAAAAGCGGACTAAATATCTATAATAATTTAAAAGTTTTGCTTTGTGAACAGTGTATTGTGCAGTCGGTCTAGCTCGATTGGGACGTGACTTTTTTTGTATTATATATATTTATTTGATTTTCCCCCGAATTTGTGCTCCCAGAACTTTTTGTGGTTTACAAACGCGAATAACCACAAAACAATTTGAAATTCTGCGCAGAGTTCAAATAAAACAATTTTTAAAATTTTGGTAAAGGTAATAAAATAAATTTGCTATAAGGCCTGATCTAGCTGTGCATAGTAGTAACTTATTTGAATGCGCTTCTAAATCGCTGCAGGCATATATAAATAGATAAGATAATAAAAGCGCTACGTATACCTTGCTTAAGTGAAATTTCATACGAGACATTTGCGAAATGCCTATGTCAGGTATTGTGAGCAAGGCACTAAGCCAGCTCGTGCTGCTCAATTGAATTTCAAAGTCCCTGCGAGTACCTGTCTGACTGGCTACTCGGATCAGACGTAGCTTATGCAAAAGCCATCAATCGAAATTTGAGCCCTTAAGTAAATCCTCCGCAATTATGAGGCTTAGCAGACGTTAAACTAGCTGTGGGAAAGCTACACTTTTTGTATGATTTCGCCTTTTTGTTTATTAATCACTTATACGTAATATTTTTCCTATATTATTGACAATGTTATTTGGCTGCCAGAGTATTTTCTCTTCGATATTTCTGCCCGCAAGTTCTTTCTACTTTTTTACGGCTTTTGCCCAACGACTAAGAAAAAATGGTAAACGTTCACGTGACGTATGCGCAATATGAGGCCCTGTGAAAGTGCGGGCAAAAATGTTTACTGCTCCAAATTGTTGAGGTCAACTTTAAAGCCAATCGCTCACAGACGACCAGCCAGGCGGGGAGGAAGGCCAGGCAGAGGAACGGACCGGCAAGTGAACAGAGCAGCGCGGACAAAGGAATTGCGCACATATTTCTGAATGGGGCGAGGGGTAGGGGGCCAGGCTTTATCAAAAGACAGCGCTGGCCGCGTTCACTGCCAAAAATCGTGAGCCACTGGGGCTTAATTTCGAACAGGTCTTATCTAAGCCTTGAAGCTGTCCGCCAAGTTCGCAAGCACGAAAAGAATAAAAAGCCTTTAAAAAAGACGAGAGAAGTAGAAATGCAAATGCAGTTTTCTGAATTGCCGGCCAATTTTAATCCATCAAGTATTTCGAAATTTTTGCAGGCTTTGGCGGCATGAAAATTGCGCTATGCCAGAAATAAAAAGAGGAGAAGGAAATGGGAGCTCCAACGCAAGCGACAAAGGGAAAAAGGCTCTCAGTAAAGCGAGCAAATATCAAGCATACGCTCTGTTGTAGTCCAAAGAATTTATGTTGCAATTTTCAATAAGGGAAATATTTTTGAGCTGGAAAGGAGTTTCAGCTTGAAATATGAATGAACAAATATGAAGGTAACTGCAATTAAGGACTAATTAGATGAAGATACTATGCTGTAATAAAAACTGGAAATTTAAGAATGAAGATAAAAACAAAATAAAACAATTAAAAATGTTATAGTCGAGCGTTACCGACGGCAGAATTCTCACTCAAGGCAAAAAGTCGCCAAAAAATATTTTTACTTAATTGGTATTTATATATTATTTGCAATTATAAGTTTCTTTATCTAAAACTGTAGAAAATTCAGTTTTACTCGATTTACACACCCCCATATAATTAAAGAATCCTATCGTAATTAATGAGATCAGAAGTTAGCTATCAGCTCTCAGAGGAGAACTGATAGGAAAGTCATATTCTATGATATAATCATTGAAATTTGTTATTTCGGAATTTCAAATAAGAGTTTAGTCATAATGTTTATTTGTTCCATTCTGAAATTGCTTAAAAGATTATATATTCTATATGTTGCAAAATGTTTATTTCCGTTTCCATTCCATTCCGTTTCCATTTTATTTACTTTTTGATGGCTCATTAACCTGTTGTCCCGGCGGTCTCAATGTCTACGCATTTGCACTGCCTAAAACACAAATCCAATTGGAAACTTGAAATGTCCTGCCTGACTGCTTGACTGTTGTCATCTGACGGCTTATATTTTTGGGCGTGTCCTTGTTAAACAGACGCGTCACGTTTATCACAACAAGGCAATAAATTTCATTTGCTTGTTGTCGCTGCTGATCTTCTATGGGGAGCAACAACAACAACGAATCGAGGGCTCTCTAAGTTAATTTGCGCGACTAAAATATACTCTGTTGAAGCTTTGTAAAGTATTTAAAATCAAAATCGAAATTGCTCAACAAATATAAATATACGAGATCTGAAAATTAATATATCTCCACAGTATACAATAAACAAGATAACTTATGAGCTAGCAGCTGCCTTCGTCTAATCATGAACATGACAGTTTGGTATCATACCCAGTTGTTCTTTAGACTGCGTGTAGGACATCGAAATGAGAACAACAATGTTTTTAGTGTCTCTTTACTTTTTGGGGGGGCTGTATCAAAAGTGAAGCCCTATCTGCTGACTCGTGCCTTTTCGGCGCTCAATTGGCATGGAAAATACATAACATACATTGTTAAGTATACGCCGCGTCTGCCGCCTGCCGCTTGCCTTCCCGCTTGCCCTGCCTACCCGCTGGGCTCTGCCTGAGCATGATTTGGCCTGCTTGCGTCCGGGCAAACAGCTAAAACAAACATTTTATTTAAGCATTTTGATTGATGGCATAAGCTTGACATTTTTTGCGGCTATGCGGGCGTTTCCATCCAGTTTGCTCGCCTTTAATTAAAGTGCGGCGTGGGCGTTAGTGGGCGTGCCACGCCGCTGTTCATCATGCCATGCCAGGCTTAATCAGTGCGTCCTGAGCTGTTGGCAAACAAAAACAACCAAAATATCTGCATGGCGAGTGTGAAAATCAACTCTAGCTCCAGCTCCAGCTCTAGCCAGAGGCAAATTTTTCTTCTCTCTCTCGCTCTGCTTGATTGCTGGGATTAAACTATGGCCGTGGCATGCAATCGTTAGCAGAAGTTTTGTTCGTCTGGCTCTGGCCAAGGAATTATGAAATATATGCGGCTGGCTGGCAACTTTCTTGATTAATGACATGCCGCGGAAGAACACATTATGTTGTGCTCAAGATTGCGGAAACGATGCCTTAAAAGTACCAAAAGAATTCCGAATGCCAACTTCAAGAGCTGCTTGTACTATGTGTATTATATTTTATTCCTCTTCGTGTGTACAATATGAGAAAGGAAGGAAGGAATTGTTTTACAGTTGTTAATGGCAAACACTTCGCATAGAGTTTGTTGGCTTTCGCTGGGCATCTTTTTGCTGGCTCAAAGGGAGCACAGCTCTCGGATTTCATTTTCCCCTTTTGCATTTTATATATCGGGAAATCCCGTCTTGCTCAAAATTAATTATTTTTCTGAGAATTTCACATGAGAGATATCAAGTTTAGAGAGTAACAGTCTGATTCGATGGCAGCCCGAGATTTTTAATCAATCTAAAGCCTTCTGTGCTCCACTCCAAAGGGATTTATTGGTTTTGTGCACTCTTTGTTCTTTCTCGCTAGTTAGCTATATAAAACGATGAAATGCAGGACTGTGCATATTCAAAGGACTTATCGGGCATCCCTTTAATAGATTTAAAAGATATCGAATTCTAAAAGTGATTTCAACAAATCTACTATAACTAAATATATTGATTATTATCAACATTAAAAAAAAATGTGTTTTTTTTTTTATTTAAAAAAAAAATCATGAGTCCGTCGAATATGGGCTACCCTGTAGGGCTGTCCGAAAGGTCCATCGAATATGGACAGCTCTACATTTCCTAGTCGTATATAGCTAACATGTCAAAGAGTTCACTTCAAATCTATAGTTCAGTAAATGTAGAATTTTATTATTAAGCTCCCTAACAGTTGGCGCCGATTAAAATGCCATGTCTATGCTCGGACTACATTAATTTTTATCAGATCAGATAAGCATTCGAGGCGAAAGTAACTTCGACAGTCTTAGAGTAAGCATGGCCAAGTCTGGCAGTTTGATTCACTTGATATACTTCCTCATCAGCAAGATTTTGGTATAAATTTAAATTTTAACTAAATTTTGACTCATAAACGAATATTATGTGGTCGGCTGCACTGATTACTTGCTTCTTAAATTTTAATTATTCTTCTCGGCATTTCATACAGTAAATTCAGTCAGCAGACTAAGATACTAAGTAGCTTAACAGTTAAGGATTCGAGATTTTTGCAAAAATGTTCTGCATTTGTTATCTATCTGTCTTAAATAGCAAACTCTCAGCTCCGTAGATCAAAGTAAATTTAAAGGCAACATTATTGTTAAGCAGCTCAATCAGTCGAAATTTAATGCTTTTGGCTGCAGTTCAAAGCTGCAATGAGCCATCTTGATAAATTTGGCGAGTTTATTTGCAGACATTAAAAATGGCTTATCAAGTATACGCAGTGTCAGCCAAAATAACAAATTTAATAGCTCAAATATTGCACTCAAAAGTTTGCAATTGCTTAATGTCACTAAAAAATAATCCAACCTCTAAAAAGTTCACTTTTACGTGGGGGCTGTCGAATTTTCAAAGGCAACCACAGACCATTAGGCAGGTGCCAAGTATTCGCGGACAATGTCTGTCTCTTCCACCTTTGCTGCTCCTGCTTCTGCTCCAGCTGCTGCTGATGTTGTTGTTGTTGTTGTTGTGGTTGCTGTCGTTATAAAATTGAAGTGCCAAAGCCAGCGGGGTATCAACGCCGCAAAATAACAGCGGCAAAGCAACGACAACTACAAGAGAAACTCGAAATGCCTTGTTTGAGCTTCTGCTGAGCGACAGACAACAGCGAAGGGCAGGTGGGGTGGGGCGGTGGTTTGGTGGTGCAAGCAGTGGGCTGTTGCGGGGGCTCACGTTAGCCGTCAGCAGACCAAATTGCTTTTTGCTGACTATAAAGCAGACCTACGGTTAGCAGCAGGTGACCACTGCCTGGCACGGGCGCTGTGAATGCAACGCAAAAAAAAAAAAAAAAAATATGAAAACAAGCAAGAGAAAAAGTGATGGGAATAAGATGACCACCCGATACCCTGGCTAGAAGCTAGAAATAGCAAATAGCGAAGAAAACTATGATCTGAATGATCTTAATGATCTGAAATGATGATCTGAAAACACTATTTCTTATGTAATACTAATAATAGTTTTTAATAACTCGTGCAGTTTACAGTTTAAAAACAAATAAATATAGTATCATTATTTCTTCTTTAAATATAAATAAATTTATAGAAGACCTGGAATGTGTAGAATTACCAATCACCAAATACATATCAAATTTAAAAAATATATACATAAAAATTTTGAATGCCTATATAGAATATATATAGAAGGGTATATAAATAATTTTAAAAATGCATAAAAAACAGCTGCTCAAAATCGATTACAGCTACAATCAGATGTAAGATTAACGTAAATCAAATCCAATTTAATACAAAGTACGGATGTTTCTATTAAGCCCAGTCCGAATCCGAAAAGTGAAAAACACTTGATATTGAGTAACAACCAGACAAGTATTTAATTCATAAGAGTCTTTTCAAAGTTAAACAAAAATATATTCGATAATAATTGACATATAAAGAATATTATTTACATTGAATATTTATAATATAATTTTCAAAGAGAAGGTGCTTTGTGTTGCTTGACTCGACACTATCAGCCATTGCAATATACCCCATTCGCTGTCTTTTCGAGCGGTAAATGGCTGGCAGAACTAAAAGGAAAATGTATAAAAAAATATGTATTTCATTTTGGTCGCTTACTAACCGCACGTGTCGTATTTGCATTGGGTATTTTAATTAAGCTAAACAAATACAGCGACAGGGCGCCCACACACACGTACACACCCACACATACATTACACACTTACCTATATAGACTTTTGGAAGCAAACTATTTCTGAAAGCAGTTTTTTCTGTAGATTTGCTTAACACTTGATTAAATTTCGTTTTGGGTTGCCTTGACGTTTCGCTTTTTATGGCGCTGCCAATTACGCCACGAAAGTTGCTTTATTATATAACTTGTACGACTGAAGTCGAGCGCAGATGAAGAAGAAGAGCAAGAAGAAGCAACAAGAAGAGGCCTCCAAGCAGCCAGAACCACAGTTTCCGGGTCCTCAAATGGCTGTCATTTTAATTTTTTTTCCTTCTTTTTTTTTGCCTTCTCTTTGGAAGGCAGCGCTCTCTGCTCGTCAACGTCATCAAAGTCTTGAAGCTGCTTTATTAAACCTTAGCAGGCCAAATCGCATAAATGAGCGCACTTACAAACACACACACACACATAGTTATATATATACATATATATGAATGTGTGTATAAGAGCAGCTGAGAAGATGCTCTATAGAATTACCTATGGGGCTACGTGCAACATTTGTGTTTAAATTTAAATGACTTTGCTCCGATGCTACACAGTTAGCGAGCGATGGCGCGGGCGAGGGGTGAGAGATACTGGGGAAAAGCGAGGGCAAGCAGTTGTAGAGTGTGAGAAATTCACACCTATAGTCAGACATACACACAGAGACACTCACATACACGCACACACACACACACACACACAGACTGTGCTCATGACCATGCAACGATATTAGTTAAGCCTCGACAGCAACGTGGGTAGCTTAACAAATTTGCCAGAAACATGAAATACACACACCCACACACACACACATGTTGCATTATGTTACATTATATAGATGGTATATGGACACACACACAAAGTGCTTGACGAGTTGTCTTAGCGGCTTTCTCTTTGAGGCAGCTGAACAGCAAGGAAATGAGTTTTCTCACTCCCCCAACTTCCAGGGTTTTGTATCAAAACACTTAACTGTAACGCTGTAACTATGGAATTACAATTATAAACAAATTGTCAATTGAAAAATGCTGCCTAGCTTCGAGTGAATCTCTTTGAGACGACTTTAGGTGTTGCTAAATAGAACAGCTCGTAGTTTACAAATGAATTTAATAAGTATATAAATCTATTCTATAGAAATGTTGTATGATTTGGTTCAATCTAGTGACTCTTGTCTGTAGCAAGATTTACGCTTGCTAGGAATTATTATTGAATTATATTTATATAATTATATTGCTATAAAATTACATTTATAAACCATGTATTTTCAAAGGTTTCCATTTCAAAGAAGAAATATTATATTTAGATATATTTTTTAATTAATTAAATTTATTTGAATGGACCTATGCCATGAACACGCACGTTCTTTAAAAGCTTCCTGCTGACAGGATGCGAGCAAACAAAAAATTCGGTTCAGGGATGATTTGGAACCACGAACTTTTTATCAATTATGCCCCAATTCAGGAGCAAATTGCTATTCCTGCTAATTTATAATACATATAAAAATAGACTTCTTCGAACAGAATTTGAGTTAATACTTTTGTGGTTCGACTCTAAATTCACAATGATACTTTGCATCAAAAAAGAATTAGAAGCAAATAATATTTTAATTTCTAGAATTAGTTTTCAATGCTAAATGTATTTTCTATTTTTGCGAAAAAGTAAAGTAGTCTATAAAATACTTCTTAAGGCCGACTCATGAATGCAATGAGGCAATCAAAGCTGACATGATTCGCAGCTCCCATCCGTTTGCGTTTGATAAGAAACGAACTTTTCGTGTTTTATTCTTTCTTTCTTTCTCATTCCAGCTCAACTTTGAGTCCAAGTTGAGCATCAATATGAAATTCAGGTTCACAAAGGGAATCAGAAGACAAGGCTTAAGCTCTTCAGTCGCGCTGCCCGTTTTTTGTTGAGCTTTGCTTAATTTAAGGCAATATGTTTTAAATCGCCCCACTCTCTGCTCTCTACTTACAGTGCTCAATGCCATGGGCTCAGCCCCATGTCCACGTTCATGTCCCTGACACATGCTGTGACCCCCCTCCACCCCCACCGCTGCTCGGCTAGCAAATGCCTTTGGCCATTTCTTTGCGAAATGCGTTCACATCAAACTATACAACACGTTCATATTTCTTACAGTTCGTTACACATTTAATATTAAAGCAAATTACCAGCTGTGAAGGGGTGTGCATGTATATGTGTGTGGGTGGGGTGTGTGTGTGTGAGTGAGTGTGGGGGTGGGGGTGGGGGTTGTGCAGACAGCTAGTTTGTCAGAAGCCTCCCCTGTTTTTTTTCCTCCGCATATTCTTTTCAGCCGTTACAAACGCTAAATGATATGCAAATAAAATGGAGGCTACCTTCTGCAGTACGTGAGAACCTCAAGCATGTGTCTCTGCGAGGGTGTGAGTGGGCGTACGAGTGGGTGTGTGCAATGGTGTACCTTTTCAAATTCAAATTTAAATTGTTCGCTTCATTTAAGCGGCGTAAATCGCCTGCCTTAGCATATGTGTGTGGGCCAGTAGAGAACTTTTGGGCTTAATTAACATAATTATGGCCAGAAGACGGTGCTAAGAAATTTTGCGCAGCAGAAGTCCATTAGTAGATACCCTGTAGGGGAAAGAAATGGCAAAGCTGGCTAAATTAAATTAAATTAAGTGAAAAGATACATAAAATGCTGTTTCAATTGAAGACTTTAACTACTACTATGGGCTTTATCTCACAGCCACCGATATATTTATGTATCGATAGATGGCCTAATAAGTAAATGCAATAAATTTGCTTTGAATTATATTAAGTTATGTTAAAGTACCATCTTAGGCTCTACAAGATGTAACAAAATAAATGTTGTTAATTGAAGAAACAAGAAAAGAAAGTATTCCAAATTATAATGCCCAGCCCTCGATTGCAGGGTAGATGCAATGAAAACCCTATGAAATACTTTTGATAGTCAAGACCGCAAAACTTTTGCGTACCTTTTGGCATGCAAACAATTTTACTTTTTTTTTTTGGCCTCACAGCAAAACTTTGCTCAAACTTCGCTCATTGCGAAAGGAGACGATAATGAAATGGGCTTTGAAAGAGGCGGGTGGTGGTGCCAAGTGTTGGAAAGTGCGAATAGTTCAGTGCTGCAAGGCACGGCCTGGGATTTATTTGGCGCTCGCAGCTATTTATCTTAAGCGCGCTCGCGCCCCAAAGAATGCAGCATAAGTAGTGAGCTGCCAGCACTTACCCAAGCGCACACACACATATGCATATATATATATATATATATATACATATATATACTGCACTTGTGTTGTGTAGAGTGCACTTTCCACTTTCATTTGACGCTCGCTTGTTGACTGCAGCTTCCCCATCTGCCCACTCGTCCTCCCGCTCTTAAGTCAGTATCTCCCCTTACTTTATGTGTGTTTAGCGTACCCAGGTCTCACATTACACGCACACACACACATTCGAAAACAATAAGTTTCAGCGAAGTTGCACTGGCGACAAAATACACTGTCAAGAGCAACTGCTGCCCCATATTAATGAGTACTAAATAATCAATTGAAACTTCGTTAAGTAATAATAAATACAAAATTATTTTTAATTAAATTAAATATATACTATAAAAGATTTAGCATAAATATGTTGGTATATAGTTTGATATATATTTAAATTATATAAAAAAAATCATAAATCAATATTTAAAAAAATTTTTTTGTTTTCTGTTTTTTGCGATTTGTCTTAAGCTAAACAATAAGCCAATTGACTAAATTATTTAATATGGTAGTTTTATTTATTTATTTTTATGTTTACATACTCTGAATATAACATAATATTTACACAAATTAAATATATTTTTATTTTCCTTAAGTGTAATTAAGATTTTGCACATCAAATTTGGATGTAAGTTCGGCAATTAATGAAAATCGTAGACCAATATAAATTAAAACTTATATTGACAAAAACTAAAAATATGTTGATTGATTTTTATATCTTTTTTTGTACATATATGTAGATACATATTATATATAATGTTTACTTTACAATTACTTACCTACAAAAATTAATCAAATCTAGGACATTTTGTTGTATTTTCTGTTTGTATGATATGTTTTTTTAAATTTAATATTGATTTATGATTTTTGGTTAACTAAATTAAATTAAAAATCTAATTTGATATAAGGGTTTTCTTAGTTTCGTTCTTAGTTTTCGTTAATCAAAACAAGATTGATGCTACAAAAATTTCCGCAATAACCACATCATATTTTGAAGCAAATCATATATATATTAGGTATACTCAACCTACTGCACAGTATTAAACTTCGAGTATACCCCGTTCGTAACCCGCTTTCAGAAAGGGTTCAGTAGACAGCAAGCGTAAGCAACAATAAGACAGCACTTACCACTGTCATTTGGGGGCAGGAGCATATGGTTAGTCCTTTTTGTCGCTGACTCATGTCCATGCACTAGAAATTCCATTTCAGCAGCAATTCCGACATGTTATACTCTGCGCTTAGGGCGTTATGGCTATGTCATGCAGTTGACAGCTTCAGTTGCAGTGCGAACAGCTCTATCTCAGCAAAAATGAGAGAGCGTGAGAGAGAGCGAGAGCCAGAGGGAGGATGGAGGATGCAGAGACAGAGAAAGGGACTTGACAGTGGTTTACAGTAGTCTAAAATTACAAAAGTCATAAAGAGAAGTGCGCTGTTTGAGCTTAAGCAAAGTCAACGCGGGAGAGAAGCGTAAAAGAGAATATCAATAAAGGGAGTATAAATTTACAGACGAGCCAAGGCAAACATTGTGGAAGCAGATATGGCTTTGTGCTATATTATCTTGAAATATTACGTTGCTACACAAGAAGGCGATATTTAAAATAAATTAGTCTTATATATTTGACTTATTTATAAGTCATAAAACAAGTTAGTACGCCAAAGGAGATTCTCAAAAATTAATAATGAAGCATCGGGAGATCATTTTATATTCATAATAATAATATAAACTAAATAGTAAAGTAAGTAATAACATATTAAATATTATCTCAATATTCTTATATACGTTATATAATAAATATAATGTATGCAAATTTTAAAATAGCTAAGATTGAACATAATAAAATCTTTATGTAATGCTAAATATGACTTTCTTTTTTTTTTTTAAAGTTTAGTTTTGCTCCAATATTTTATCAAAAGTCTTTAGATTTATAAAGTGCCAAGCAAACGATACTTTTGAATATAATATATTAGCCAAAAAAAACTTCAAATCGAGCGAAGAACAACCTCGAAAGTTAGTCAAAGTAGTAATTTCGCATTCAAACGAGAAAAGAGCACAACTTTTGGCATTGGGTTAGGGTTTGCGCTGGTGGGACGGTTCCAATCTAGATACAGCGCATTTTCAAATCATCCCATTCGGACTGAAGCTCCCTCGTCTTTATTGTAGCTCTGGCTCTGCTGGCTCTGTTGGCTCTGTTTGCTCTGCTGGGCCTGGAGCATTTTGCTCTTGTAAGCCGTCTGTCCCAGCTGCAGCCCCTTCACATGAGGCTCTGTGTCCGGCGGCTTAGCGTCCAAAACTTATGCATCAAGTCGCATTTTTTGTTTCATTTGTGTTTGACACTTGGTTTTTGTTTTGTGCGTCCAGTTTTTGTCATGTTTGCTGATTGTAAAAGTTGCTGAAGCGCTTTTTAACAGTTCTCGTGACACTTTTGTTGTGGCAACAGTTGCCCGGCTGACGTGAACATGCCGTCCTCGCATTCTAGCGCTCTGCTGTCCGCGCAATGGCCATCCGTGTGCTTGGCCTGAAAAGGCGATTATAAAGAATCTGCCTCCATACACAATGCAATTTGATGGCAATTTAACTGTCACGACACATGAAATTTAATCGATGTTGGATTATTCAACAGCACGTAGTTCGCTGGGGCCCGAGTGATCAATAAATTGCAATTGCAATTGCAATTGCGATTGTAATTGCAATCGAGTAAGCACTCGATGGATTGCCCACTTATGATATCTCCATCCTGTGGCTGCATTATAAGCCACCAACCGTGATATCCTTATAGCTCACCACTGCACTCACATCGCATGTGGCTCGCCAATAAGTGAGCATACCATATACATGTGCATATACATGTACTATAATGCATGTGGCTATGTGTGCTGCATGCAATAAAAATGCCTGACATAATACCCTTTCATTAAAATGCCATAAGCTGAGCTGCTTAGCTCGAAATGATGAAGGTCGTTAGGAAGCGATAAAAACGACATTTTTGATAGGGGTAATTTGCTGACTGGATAGACAGAATTTTATTAGCCTTTTTAATGACCCGAGTATTGTATTCTATTCATTAGAAATATATATTTTTCTTTTTTTTAAATGTATAATCACAACTAATTTAACCGAATATTTATTCTTTCTCAGCACAATCTTTGAAAAGGTCTAAAAATGAATAGTATAAATGCTCACAAATTACTTTGAACATCAAATCATATTCTTGTTGTAAAAGTATTTTCTGAAACATAAAAAGGGCAGAAATACAATTGCTGAATAATATTATTTCGCATTCTCTGTACTTTACAATTATTTTAACGATTGATTTACGTATTTTTTTCTTTGTATACATCTAGAAGCTAGAGATTATACCAAATAAACAATAGCATATAGTCTAGAATATTGGCTGCTACGGCTTTTGGCTTGGGAGATCCTTAAGTAATGATGGTCTTTCATTAAACTTTTAATAATTACTTTAGTTTTCACAAGAATGAATAATTTGTGTTCTTTTAAATTTTGCTGCATATATGCTTGCATTGATTTACTCAAATTTGCAAATAGAAAAGAAACTAAAATAAAAATAAATTTAATTGTAATGATTCCCCAAGAACTATGACTTTAGACGTTAGAATTAATATAAAGCTAAAAACTACAAATATAAATATATAAATAATGACGCACTGGCTACTGGGGCCTTCGCTTTGCTTTTCACACTTATGTTATACTTCTATGTTTTTAATCTTTTTACAATACAATCACTTTATGATGCTTCCTAAAGCATCTAGTATTTATTAAAATTCAAATAAACATCTGTCAACGAAATATTTCAATGACTTCAAGAAGTAAAATAAATTTAATTCTGATTGCCAACAGAAAACCTAACTAAAAGCCAAGATATCATCAAGTCAGTCAAACCCTTTTGTTTCACTCGCCCGAACTTCTGTGGGCGTAAATGCAATTGAATTGCGGATCGTAATGAGTTTTTGTGGTTTGTTTATTAAGTCGCTTTTGTAGTTTGTCTAAATGGGCATGGGTTTTATGCTCTCTGGGGCTCCGTTGGAGCTTAAATGAAAGGCATTACGTACCCACAAGCACGGCGACTAGTCCAGTAATCCCCAACGTAATCTGTTATATTTGCACTTACATACTCAATGCCAATGCCAAGCATCGATGCGGCTAGTAAATAAAGCGCACACGCAGCTGTCTGCTTTAATGTTTTGCCAAGATTTACATGCTGACACATTAATAGGGCGATTTATAAATACCTCAATCCGTATTGTGCTCATTGTAATTCACGATAATTCAAGCATTCAACATGTGCCTCCTTTATTTTATTTACCTTTAAGTATCTGTGAGTGTGTGCGTGTGTGTGTGATTTTATGCCCACTTAACTCATTGAAAATAGGAAATCAGAGTATAATTGCTTTATGAAAGTGTATGTTACAAGCAGATAGAAGTACATCTAAGTATTCTTCATCAGGGTGGCGAGCTGAGTTGATATAGCCATGTCCGTCTGTCTAACGTCAAAATCTCAAAAGATATAAGGGCCAGACTTGAAATTATACATGTATACTCGTGTATACCATACGTAGTACGAGATTATCAGATTTCTTTCGATAACTTAATCTATATCTTTTTCATCGACAAAAATCGATCAATTTATTTAATTTCTTAAGCGTAGTTTAGGGTTGTCGAATATTTTAAAAATATCATATCGATGATATTTTAAGTTTTGAAAAATATTATAGGGTATTTATTTTTGTCAGTATAATTCGTTTTCAACATATACAATTATTGTCGGGTTTAGGTTGTCACTTATCACAAGAGTGACCAACTCAAATATATCAAAAATATCGAAAAATTATTCGATATATAGGGGAAAAAGTTCTGATATAAATATTTCTGTTTTATAAAAATATCGATATATTGATATTTTAACATTTTAAAATATTTTCAACAATCCTATCGTAATTTGAATACTAATAGAACTAGAAACTTCTGATTTACTGTAAATAGACAAAAAACAAAATCTTATTTCAAGTACTAAAGACTTTAGCTTTGGCATATACCGACCTTTTATGATCATTCTGATAGTTTAATGAATATAGACCCACTAAAAGAGTAATTATTCAACAACAGCTCGCACGAGCAGTCTCGACTTTAGCTCTCCCTTGTTTTCAATTACATTTTCGTTAGTTATTTTTAATATGTATTTTGTTTGCTTAATTTAACCATTGTTCGCATTTAATTTTCAATTATGCTATAAATAATTTTCAGATGCATTTTATTTAATGAGCTGCCCACTAAATAAATAATTCATTTAATTTTAATTTCAATATACATTGCACATTGCCATGACTGAACAAATCTCTCTGTTCTTCTGCTTAATGGACTCCGGAAAAAAACCTGTCTTCATCGCGTTCCCAGGCATCCACCCCGATTCGGCATTGGGCATGCACTCACGTCTGTCAATCAGACTTGCATATGTATACGGACTATATAGAAAATGCCCAAAAATCAATTCAATAATAATTTTACCTAGACACGGGCACGTTCAGCCAGTCAAAACCCACCCACTGCCCCCCACAGTCCTCATTTCTTTGCGTTTGTTTGTTGGCTTAATGTAAAATATTGCGCATACGCCGCGTTGTACATTAAAAGCTTTATGCCAGCCAGCACAAATTTGGTTTTTATTTATAGTTTACTTATATTCTGTTATTTTCTGCTTATTTTTGTTGCTGTTATTCTTTTTGTTATGTGGATAATTTTGCGAGCTGTTTTGTTGTTTTGGACTCGGGTGGGCTGGCAGCTAAATAACGTCTAAAATGGCTGACAATTTGCTGTTTTTATGGTTATTATTTGTATAACAGCTCTTAAACAACTTATGCTTAACAGCATAAGTAAATATAAATATAAATATAAATATAAATATAAATATAAATATAAATATAAATATAAATATAAATATAAATATAAATATAAATATAAATATAAATATAAATATAAATAAATATAAATATAAATATAAATATAAATATAAATATAAATATAAATATAAATATAAATATAAATATAAATATAAATATAAATATAAATATAAATATAAATATAAATATAAATATAAATATAAATATAAATATAAATATAAATATAAATATAAATATAAATATAAATATAAATATAAATATAAATATAAATATAAATATAAATATAAATATAAATATAAATATAAATATAAATATAAATATAAATATAAATATAAATATAAATATAAATATAAATATAAATATAAATATAAATATAAATATAAATATAAATATAAATATAAATATAAATATAAATATAAATATAAATATAAATATAAATATAAATATAAATATAAATATAAATATAAATATAAATATAAATATAAATATAAATATAAATATAAATATAAATATAAATATAAATATAAATATAAATATAAATATAAATATAAATATAAATATAAATATAAATATAAATATAAATATAAATATAAATATAAATATAAATATAAATATAAATATAAATATAAATATAAATATAAATATAAATATAAATATAAATATAAATATAAATATAAATATAAATATAAATATAAATATAAATATAAATATAAATATAAATATAAATATAAATATAAATATAAATATAAATATAAATATAAATATAAATATAAATATAAATATAAATATAAATATAAATATAAATATAAATATAAATATAAATATAAATATAAATATAAATATAAATATAAATATAAATATAAATATAAATATAAATATAAATATAAATATAAATATAAATATAAAATATAAATATAAATATAAATATAAATATAAATATAAATATAAATATAAATATAAATATAAATATAAATATAAATATAAATATAAATATAAATATAAATATAAATATAAATATAAATATAAATATAAATATAAATATAAATATAAATATAAATATAAATATAAATATAAATATAAATATAAATATAAATATAAATATAAATATAAATATAAATATAAATATAAATATAAATATAAATATAAATATAAATATAAATATAAATATAAATATAAATATAAATATAAATATAAATATAAATATAAATATAAATATAAATAAATATAAATATAAATATAAATATAAATATAAATATAAATATAAATATAAATATAAATATAAATATAAATATAAATATAAATATAAATATAAATATAAATATAAATATAAATATAAATATAAATATAAATATAAATATAAATATAAATATAAATATAAATATAAATATAAATATAAATATAAATATAAATATAAATATAAATATAAATATAAATATAAATATAAATATAAATATAAATATAAATATAAATATAAGTTGCTTGTAAGCCATATATCTTTTGAACTGACAACTCAATGAGTAAGCCATTAAGGCTTTACATCTTGAATTGACCTTTTAATGGTGTACATCTATGGGTCATCGGCACTTGAAATAGAGCTCGGCTGCCCTGTCATTGGCATTACAAACGCTCTATTTATCGACTGATGTGCACTTTTGTTTATTGATAATCAGAGAGCAACAGCATTACATTTTCTTTGTTTTTTTGTTGGCTTTTCGTTCCAACGTGGCCTGTTTGTTGTTGTAAATTATTTGTAGAATTTTCGTTGTCGATTTTTACATTATTCAGCGTCTGTTGTTTATTTTGATTTGCCTGCAATTTATTTGATGTTTTGGTCTTGACTTTTACAAGGTGAACATTTTTTTTTTCTGGAATTATTTTGTGTTTGCGCCATTAATTTACAAAAATATTAAGCAAACAGTACAAAAAATAAATAGAAAATAAAAAATCAGTGACAAATTGACAGGAACTTGTCTTCTTGGTTGCTTGCTTTCTTGGTTTTCTTGGCTGTCTCTATTGGTTCATTTGAGTTGGCTGACTTTGACTATAATTTAGCTTTTTATGCGTTGCTCCTCAATGGCAACATGGCTGGGCTTTTTGGGCCAGTTAACTAAGCTACAGAGCCAACCACAGCGAAATAGGCCCGCTTTGCGTCTCTGGGCAAACATGTCAAGCATTTTGTTTGCTTCACTGGCATTTGGGCGCCGCTCTTTATGGCCCATTGGGGTGGGGCAGGAGGCGGCCAGTACTCAAAGTCTTGTGCCATAAAAACGGCGTCAGAAATGAAGCAGCCGTTGGGCCACAAACACAGAACCAACAATCAACACAGAGAGCCAGACCAGAATCCACGGGGATGCGAAACAAATACTAAACAGAAAGAAAAACAACCAAAAAACCCCTAAAATAATTCATATCGAATTTTTAATGCTCTTGTGCAATTATTGACTCATGCTCTGAGCATATTCAAATTGAAAACAAAAACAATTAAGGCAATTAATATAAAATTGTTTATGTTGTTCTTACTATTATTGCTTGATTTATGTGTAAAAAAAGAAAAAGTTTTTCATTCTTTTTCAAGTGGAATTCAAATTCCATAAATCTATTAAAAACACCAGTGAAAATAATTTTATTAAAATTTCCAAATGAAAATGTATTTTACAGATCAAATTCAAATTAAAGTTCAAGTTACTTCGGGACTAAATTATTTTTGCTAGGACTAAAAATATTAAAAAATAAAAATTGTTTAGATCCATTGATAAACAAAGAATGATGAATCAACATATGAAACATTATTTATTATTAGATGAAAAAAATTTACAGCGAAACATTCTAAAAAATACTTAATATTTATTTCTGGATTGTTGACTTGTAAAACTGTTATTTTTAAGATAATTCTCGATCTGAAAATAAATTTGTTTCGCAAGCGAATATAAGAGTTAGTCCATTATTAAAAGTTGCCAGATATATACCAAACAAGTAAGAAAACTCTAGTCGAGAGTGCTCGACTAGATACTACCCTGAACCCAACAAATAAAAATGCCTATTTAGTATGACTGAAATTTCAATTTCGATGTATTTAAAAATATAAATAAAATACCAAACTCATTTAATAAAATATAAAAATATTTTGAAACAATTAAAAAAGTTAACATCAGTTGCATCGATCGGGAGTCGAACCACGACTTCTCGATCGAGCGTCATGCAGCTAACACACTACGCCACCCCACTCCTGCTAGTGGCGCTGGCAAAACTCAAATAGATTCACTGCTGCTGCGCCATCTACCAAAACTAAACGAAAGTAACAGCTGATGTGATTCAACGAATGTTTCTAGAAGAAGTTTGAATGTATGTGTGCACACGCATACGATGCTGTTGTAGCTGCTGCACGTGCGTTTGTTAATTGGCCAAATATTTCATTATTTTTTATTAATTTTTGACTGAACGGAATTTAATGAAACTTTCAGTATATGATCTACATATTATATTGAATATTTGAGAAATTTAAAAAAAAGAAAAATCATTTACAATTAACTTTAGTGGCACCTGATTTGAACTTGAATGTTTTTACTCGATAAAAACATAACGGGATGATTTATCGAATTATAAAAGCAAACTTGACGTCCGCGCTGTATATACGGTCATTTAAAAAAAATTCAAGTCTCTAGCTCTTATATCTTCGGAAATCGACGCGTTCAAACATACGGACAGACGGACGGACGGACGGACGGACAGACGGACAGACGGACAGACAGACAGACGGACAGGGCCAAATCGACTCAGCTCGTCGCCCTGATCAAGAATATATATACTTTGTGGGGTCTGCCACGCCTCCTTCTGCCTGTTACATACATTTCAACAAAACCATTATACCCTGATTTCCCATTTTCAATGGGTTCAGGGTATAACAAGTAAGAGGACTCTAGTCGAGACTGCTCGACTAGGAGATACCCTAAACCCTCTAATCTGATATTCACTCTGCACTTCTTTTCGGCACACATACATACACACGCACGTATTAGAACGCGCTCTGCTAACTGCGCAGTAAGCAGCGACTGCGCTTGGGCTGCGCTGTAGTGTGGGCAACATTATAAGAATTTCTTTGTTGAATAATTTAATTTCTAGACGTACAATCTTAATGAAACTTTCAGAACATAATCATAATGTTTAAATGTATGTACATTCCAAAGCACAAGTCTCTAGTACTTGAAATACGTCTTTTACAAAGGTGAGGGTGAGGGGGCAGATATAAGGGTGGGGGGAAAATTACAACAAAAATCGAAATTATATAAAATATATATAAGTCTACATTTAAAATTTGGAAGCTCTAGCTCTAAAGGTGTAGGAGATATAATTAAATAACTAGCATTCGATAAGGTTTTTGATCGATAATAAAATATCGGGAGTAGTTATCGATATTTAAAGAAAAACTTGATATGCGCGTGATATACACGGACCTAGGAAAAAAAAATTCAAGTCTCTAGCTCTTATATCTTCTGAAATCGACGCGTTCATACATACGGACGGACGGACGGACGGACGGACGGACGGACGGACAGACGGACAGGGCCAAATCGACTTAGCTCGTCGCCCTGATCAAGAATATATATACTTTGTGGGGTCTGCCACGCCTCCTTCTGCCTGTTACATACTTTTAACAAAACCATTATACCCTGATTTCCCATTTTCAATGGGTTCAGGGTATAAAAACAGGAGCCTCTTGTGATTCAAATTTTCATTATAATGTATGATTTGTGAATCTTTTTCGATTTTCTTTTATTTCAACAATAATATATATAATTAATGATTGAGGGAAAATACATTAATTAATCGTGCAATTACCCATCATTAATTTTAGCCAAAAAAGGCTTAATTATGGAGTTAATAACTGTACCTCAACTGCTCAGTTAAGTTTCAGCTTTACAAAAAGGCTAACTTGGGCATCACTCTTCTCTCTCAGCTGACAGGTTGTGTTTGTCGTTGGCTGTTTTTGGCAAAACGAGTGCCGGTAGCAATGAGCAGCTAAATTTGGTATTTGCTGCCTAACTTACGATACGGCCATCGCAATGTACATGGTAACCTCAAAAGCTCACTGAACTCGACAATTCAGACCGCCGCAGAGCCGCAAAACTATACCGATTTCCAACGACAATTTATGTAGCAAATGTTGTTGTTGTTGTTGTTGTTGTTGCTGTTGCTGTTGCCAGTTGGCAGTCGCTTGGAGGCACGCATTTATTATTTTTCTTAATTAAATCTTCAGTTCGCTTTATTCAGGCTGGCCTTGATATGGGTTTATATAGATTTATACAGCCCCTGGATGCATGCAATGCAGTTGCAATTGCAATCGCATGGCAAATTACATGCCGTTAAGGCCATGGTCCTTCCCCTGAGAGCTGCTACAACATTGAAGCCCATTCCAGTTGAGCCGGGCGACGTCAACGCGAATGCCACTAATTAAGCCTAATGGCGCATGAAACATGCATTAAAACTAATGTGCAATCCTTGCAATCCTACCCACTCCACGTCCTCTCTGCCAAGCCTTGCGAAACATCCGTTCCTTCAATTCAACTGGGAGCCTAACCGAGCCGAGCCGAGCCACTGTTAATGGTCTCTGCCTAATTTTATGGCGCACAACACAAATGTACAAATTTATATTGTGGACATATACATATATATTTTTCCAACAACATTTGCGTTTTATTGCGTGCTATGCCATGGATGTTACCGTTTATACATAAATATATATGTATATCATTGGGCATACATACAAATAGATTTCTATCTAGTTATAATTAAAGCAGTTCTATTTATTCCAATTTAAAGCGAGGTAGACATGCACTGCAAGAAGTAGGATTAGCCATTCTTATGAATTGGAAAGGACGAGGATGAATTTAATATTTTGCGAGTTGAATAAAGCTTCAAGTTAAAATTGAAATTTGAAAAACTCTTAGTTTTTATTCGAGGACGTAATAATATAATGAATTAAACGAAATTCATGATGATAATAATATATTTCATTTTAGTAAACTAAAAGAATTTTAAAGAAAGTCTATTCTATATTCCATTTTTTAATACGTAAGACAATATTTAATACATATGTAACTTTCAATTATTTATTTTATCATTAATTTAAAGTTATTATTTTTTTATACTTCCATTTACTATTTATTATTTTTACATTTTAGCATTTATTTGAGATGAACCTGTTTTAATAATTAATGCTCTGAAGAAATGACAAAAGAGTAATTTAAATAATGAAAATTAATGAGCGAACCCGAGTATGTATTTGATTATTATCTAATTTTGAATTGAACTTAATTGGGATAAAAACATTTACGCAGGCTCCTCAATTAGCCGCTGCTTCAAGTCCGTTGCTATTGAATTAGCTATCGATTGATTCGTTTCGCTTTAGCCTGGCCACAGGCAAGTGCGCCGCACATTGATCATTATGGCTTGTAGCACACTCGTCTGGACAGAGCAGCAAAAGCAAAAGCAACAACTACAACGTGACTTGAGTTCAGTTAAGGCTGATTGCCAGCCCCGCTGGATGCTTGAGCCAAGTCAGAAACTGACAAGGCGCAGTTAGAGCTGGAGCTGGAGCAGGAGCAGGAGCAGGAACAGGAGCAGGAACACCAGCTAGGCGCCCACTAATGAAACATTATGGCTGTCGTAACCCGGCCACGCCGCACAAATCCACTAAAACCGTTTACGGCTTACGTGCAACATGGTTGACTGCCTGGCTGCCAGCGCCACTAAACTCGGCAGCGACATAAGTGGCACGTAGCTCTGACTGTGCAGAGGCAAAGGCAGAAGCAGATACAGAGGCAGCAACAGAAGCAGCAGCTGCCACAAAAGTGTCCTGGCAAATTGCTGGCTGCAACACGTTCTGTGGCCGAGTAGCTGCAATTGATTTCTGCACTTGACGGTTCAACAAATACACGAATTTTTCAGACTGCTCCAGACAGACACACACACACACACATTTATATATAACTAAATATATATTTTTAATGCGTGTGTGTGCGCGCTAGTTATGAACAATTTACAATTTATATGCTTTGTCGCTTCATTGAAGCAATAAATTTAAATTTCTGCAAAATGCCATGAAACGATATGAAAACATTTGACAATGATATATATGCGTATGCGTGGCGCTCGAGAGCCTTCGTCTGTCAAGCGGAAGCAGCTTACGCACGGTTGCATTACGACCGGAAGTCAGCCAGAGGGTGGCGGGTCGGAGCGAGATGGGGCGAACGAGTGTGGGAGTCGCTGAGTGTGTCGGAGAGAGGGAGACAGAGGGGCACACAGAACTCGCACGAATGTCAACACGTTGATAACAAAATACAAGCGCACACTTTGCACAAAATGTTTTGTTTAGCGCCCTACACAATGCTGCAATGAAAAGTTATAAAATATATCATACATACGAGCATATACTATAAATGCACATATACATATATATAAAAGTTTCGCCTGCAAATGATGGCGTTTGAATGCTCTTCAATATTTTATAAGCCATTGTTGCAACTTCTGCGGTTCGCAGCTTGAATGTTATGCATTAAATTTGTATAAAATTGAATTTTTACAGCAAATTTCACAGATCAAATGAAAGTTGGTGCTTGGTATATTTTAAATTTAGCTTTGATTAAGGGAAAAATGTATATTTTAAATTTAGCTTTGATTAAGGGAAAAATGTCATTAACTACGACACGAGCTCAATTATATTCATTTGGGATTTTCTATAAAACCAAACGATTGAAATTTGAAATGTTAAGTTGGAATTAAGTTGAAGTCTCATAAAAAAATTAGTAAATTGGAATGTACTAAAAGTAAAATATGGCAAAGAATTCAATGAAAAATAATCACCAGGATCGTGTTTTGTATTAATTTATATACATATGTATATCATTAAAATAAAGTAAATAAAAAAGTTTTTTTTAAAGCAATTGGTTTTGCCAATATATACTATTTACTAATAATAAATTAAAAAGCACATATTATAAATAGCTAGTAGGTTTGGAGATTAAATAATTCCAGCTAAGAATTTTATTAGCAGAGCTTTAAACTATTGTGAATTGAGAGATTTACCAAAATATTTGTATTGCAAATGGCATGTATTGCATGTATTTCAAGAATTGCATTTCAATTAACGAATTATTTATAGAGAACTGTTGTTTGGCTTGGCTCTTGCTCTACATATATGGCCAACAGGCAGTTAGTCAGCGAGTCCTGGCTTTGGCAAATATGCAATGCATTTCATTTATTTCAACTCGTGTTTTGTGCTCTGCTCGCTGCTCGACAGACTTTCAATGTGCCGTTGTGTTAAAAAATTATAATCATTTTTATGAAAACAATAAAAGCGTCGAGGCGCTTGGCTGACCTGCCACAAAGCAAAAAGAGAAAAATAAAAAAAAAAAAAAAGAAACTTGTGAAACAATTTGGCTTTGCAAAAATTAATGAAATTTATGTTCTTGTTGCTTGTTTTTATATCAAACAGCTTCCATTGTTTTGCGGGGGCGCTATATAAATGAAAAACTGTTATATTTTTTAATTTATAGCCGCGCAGGAAGGTTTATGCAATGGAAGTCAGAAAGTAAATGCCACGCTTGCCCAACAGCGGGCGAATAAAGGCAAAACTTTTGCATTGTCATATTATTGTGTTCCGAATGGCGCACAGTGAATCCTGTTTAACGTGACTCGAAGCAAACAACAATAGTGGCTGGGACAGAGACAGAGCCTGAGAGAGAGATGACTATGAAAATCCCTAGACATAAAGCATCCTTTGTATAGATTATGGCACATTGGTTAACAAAGCGAACCAAGTGGAGTCGAGCACCGAATACTTTGAAATGTCATCTGCTAAACAAACTATTGTGCTCATTGCACTTAAGCGAACCGTAAAAGGTTAGCTCCATATGCACTTAATTGTATGCATTACATGAGTCGATAAATTTCCTAAGCGAAGCTGTTAACCAGGAATGAGACTACATATTTAAGAATGAGGCAAGCAAACAACATTTTAAAGCCATAGATGTATTATATTTTGTAGTGGGCCCACACTATTATGGTTAATGGATTTAAATCTATCGATACTTAACCATATCGATTGCTATGAGGCTGTCGATAGTTGGCGTGAGTGTGAAGAAGTTTAGAAATTCTGCGGAAATAATTTAAGTAAAGAGCTTTATAATGCCTCCTAAAATTTGGCGTATAGTCTATAACCAAATTTTAATTTATTATTTATGTACATATATACTATGCATAACTATTGTGTCCTTTATCCATTAATTCCGTAAACCGGACTTTAAACTACTTTAGTGGCCCTAAGCACTCTTTAATCACTAACTTGAATAATTGTAATTGTTATGCATACTTTTCTTGCCCACATTTTCCCCGTTCACCCTCACTTTTTCTTTCCCTCTATTTTATTCTCTCTTTTCGAATATCCCCTTGTTGTTTCACACTCTGCACATTTTACTTTGCATAAAATGCTGCTTAGGCGGCGGTGCAAAAGAAACTTTTCATAACTTAAATTGCAAATGCAATGCTATTAACGCTACACAACTGCACACGCACACACACACAAACACACGCACACTCGCACACACATAGCAACTTGATCACTAACTAACTAATTTGCATATAATAAAAGCGCCAGCTATAATAATCCGCTTTGCCCCGCCCCCTTCACGTGCTGCATTGCATGCAACACTTTAGCATACCGAACGCGTTTACTTATTAAGGTTAACAGCATGCTGCCCACAACAACAACACCAACAACAACCAAAACGACAACAACAACAAGAAACAGTCCAAAAACACGCAGAACAAGAGCGTGCGACAAAATTGTAATTAGAAAACAACATTGCCAAGTTTTTGGCGCTGTCCTTTGTTTATGTTAATTTAAGAAGCTACACAGAAAAAAAAATAAAATAAAATGTGCGTAATTAAAAAACTATTTTATCAGTGAGTTAATCAACCTCTAGTAGATGCAGTATGAGGAAAGCGAACATGAAAGGAGAGAAAGATCTTGCATTAAAAATCGTTGCCTACTTTATAGAGCTGTTTCTTATGCATGTAATTCTTAGATTTCTTTCGGCTTTTGTTTTTGTTTGATCAATTACTTACAGTTTAGAGTATCTTGTGTACTATTAGCAAGCTAATCTAAATGTAAATCAATATATATTCTCAGGACTAAGGAATTAAATCGAACCTTTCGGTATTATTTTTTTTTACAACTTCTGGATTTTGTTCACTTTAAGGAGAAAGAGATAATTATTATTAAATTAGGAGATAATTATTATTACATTAGTATATGGTTATTTATGCATTGCATAATTGATAGAATAATAGTTAGCTACCAAACTGAACTTAAAAAGCAAAAATAGTATATTTTAAGCCATTAATTTTTTAAGGTTATGTTAATGGACAGTAAAAAAGTTAGATATCATATTCTTTAAAATATTTGCATATTTTGTATGTTTCATTTATTTCTTATTTTTTCTGGCCCTTGAGTTAGTTGGGATTTAATAAGAATATATGTAATAAATACTCTATATAATATATTCCATATTTAATAAATATATATATAGAGTATAGAATAGAATATATATGAGCCAACATAGTTTTTTACTGTGTAGACGACTTAACCTACATACGATAGCAAAGGACGCACACACACATTCTCACACAGACATCCATTCATGTTCGTATATGCGGCATGCATTATATAAGCACTAACAAATGCTCTACACAAGAACAAGAACTGTATCAGCTGCTGCAAATGTGTGGCACATGCACACACACATATACGCAACACACTCACCTGCACACACGAAAATTGGCACTAACAACACGCTGGAAAATGCAACAACACAACAACAGAAACAACAACAACAACAATAACAACACTTGGAGAATTGTGCTCATGTTTGACTTTGATGCAGTGTTTTAAATGTGTTTTCCATTCTCTTTCAATTTAGCGCTCGACCTAAAAGTATGCTGCATCATTAGTGTCAAGCTTTTGGCCAGACTTTCAGCCAGAGCGAAACAGCGAGAGAGGGTCCCAAACTGGGCTGGCGGCTCATTAGGACAACAGCAAAAGCGCATTACGAGGGCCAAACGACAAGTTCCTAAGTCAACTTAGACAGCCAGACAAAGCATTCATAATTACGGCCAGCAACAGCAACAGCAGCAGCAGCATCAAGGCGAATACAGTTGCTGTGCCTCGCATAAAGTCAAGGCCACGCCCCACGCCCCCACCCCGCGTCATAGTAAAGCATGAACATAGCTTGGGCAGCAAACAGAAGTAATTTGTGCCACTCAAAGCTCTGCAGGATGCCGGCGAGCTGATGCGCTCCAGAAAACCAGCAACAGCAGCACCAGCAGCAGAAGAAGAAGTCCTTTCAAGGAAGAGAGGAGACAAATTAAGAACACTTGCAAATTGTTGTCGGGAAATTGATATATTCGATTAGCAATCTACAAAGTTGAGCGAGGACAAAGACGAAGAAGCCCCGGCAAGCAGCAGGAGATACTGGAGGCATTTTCAATTTATCAGTGCACGGGACACGCCCACATATACGCCCATAGGCCCAGACACCCATCGACAGTTGCGCTAGCACTGTGTGAAAAAAGTAGAAGAAAATTTACATCCTGTGCTCCACGCATTAGCCGCTTTAAGCCGAGTCATGCCTGAGCAGGATAATTACGATGATGAGGTAATTTTCATTGTTCAACCAGCTACAATCAACACACCCACATACCCAAACACACACACACATGCACACGTTGACAAATAAATATGTTTTATGCATAAATATCATTAGGCATAATTAATTTTAAAACAAATATTTAAGCACGTGTGCGTGCGGCCCTCCCCACAGTGCTTTGAGCTTTTATACTGTTATTTTGGACATACACTTGGAGAAATAACTGAGTATTTCTTATACAAATATTTCGAAAGTCCAAATTTGCTGATCTGGATAAAAAATGGAATTCGGTATAGCAAATGCTTAGGCATAACATTGCATACCGCACTTTTCTCTCAGTGCACGCAGTATCAGCTTGGCGTGAATTGCGCTTGCAATGACCTTCAAGCTAAAAGCGCGTGTGCAAATATGATTTAGAATATGTCCTTAAGGTTACTTAAAGTTAAAGTTGTTTGCAGCAAATATTATTTTAAAAGAAAAAGAAGAGAGAGATAGAGAGAGAATTACGAAAACAAATTATGTTTATATTAAGATTTCCGAGTTATTCACTAGAATTATTGAAAGTTAAATTTAAAGGAAAAATAAAAATAAACTAAATGAGGAAATAAAATAAAAATAATAAATACTTATAACTGAAATGAAAAAAAAAACTTTTTATATTTATATAGAAAATAAACAATGGAATCAGAGCGTATTAGTGTTTTCCTTTGTGGATAAACGTTCAGCATTGTATAATTTAATTTCAATAAGTTCCACGCGAAAAAAAAATTAAATGAAAAGTTTTTTTAGCTTTGAGCTCTGGCCGTGCATTAAATTCTCTAAATTGAAAACCTGTTTATAAACTGAACCAGTTCGCAAAATAAGTGAGTGAAAAATCTCTTTGGTCTGCAAGAGCAGCACTTCAATATTCAGATTTTAACTTGACTAAGTGCAACACTTGGCAAAAAAAAAAAAAAGAAGGAAAGTGGAGGAAAAAGTTGATTCAACAACTGGCAGGGAACAGCAACTTGAGCATCATCTAGCCTTTTAATGCAGATGCTGATGGCTAGGTCAACTTCAGCAGGCACTCTCACGCACCGCTGCACACTTGGCGTCGTTCCGGAGGTGGACGAGGGGCTAGGGGAAAAGGGGCGCACCACTGTGCAGCCGGCAGCCACGATAATTGAAATAAATTCCGCATGTAATTCAAATGCAAAGCGCTGACAGGACGCCGACAACAAATGCAAAATTGAATTATCAACGCGTTGCGTGTGTGCCATTTGCATAAAAAGACAAAGAAGCAGGCATGAGGGGCAGAAGGGGAACGACAGTGGAGCTGAGTACTGAACAAATGCTCAAAGATAAACAGCCCGTCGAAACGACAATCAAACATATTCAGGCTTTTTCGCTGCAATTAGATGCGTGTAGTTCAAATTGCGAATTAGTTCAATCATCGGAGCAAATTCAATTTACTGAAAAACGTTCATGTGCGAGTCATGAACCTTTTTAGTCGTTCACTAGCTCAGTCATGAACGATTCGTTTGAATAAAAGCATATGGTTCGTGAATAGCAGCCTAGCTAATCGAAATGAACCATTCATGAACGATTGCACAAGGCAAATGGTTCATAACCAATTGAACAATATAGTGCAGACTATTCCGTGTGATTGACTGAATTCTATATATATAACAAGGTCATAGCTCTATTTCCCGCTAAGTGCATAGTGAAAAGGGTTGCCCACCCCAGGCGCAGTTGAATTCAATTGGAACCGTGTTGTCATAATCGATTGTCTTCATTAATTATTCCAGGCTAATGACTCCGAACAATTGCCACCCAGACGAATTACAGTTAAATTGAAAGGCCTGCAGGCGACTGATTAAGAGTTTTGTACATAATTAGCAGATATTGCACGGCTGAACAGTTTATAATTAGTTTTGAATTGAGAGAACCGCTTAAAGAGCATATTTTCTATTTACATATACTGACGATATAAAAAGTTTTTATTAAAAACCTTATATAATCTGATATATGAAGTCTAATATTAGTAGAGTAATAAATTTAAATAAATTATATATCACTTTTGTTATATTAAGTTTCTTAGCTGCTTTCCTTTCTAACATTCTTCAAGTGTTTAGGCACAACAATCAATCAGACTAAATAATCGTAAGGGCTGTAATATACTGTTATTTACATATCATAAATTACTTTTATGTGTGACAGCTTCGCTGTCAAACGCCACATTTCATTCGAACTATCAGTGTTGGCATATTAAATATGTGTTTTATGCATTCTTCAAAGACAAATTCGTGTTACTTAACGACATTTGACAGGCGCGACACCTGCTGGAAGAGAGCGAGAGAGAAAAAGCAATCATGGCCATATAATGGAAGCTTGAGTATGTGTTGACATGGACGCAAACACAGCGAGCTGCAGATACACACACACAAGTGTACACACACACACACACGCAGACATACACCTATACAGGGACAGATTAAAGATGCGCGTGGCAGTTATAGCGAACGCTATGCCTTTACGGCCTTGAGCTAAACTGTTGTTGACAACGGCAGCCATTGGAGGCGGTGCGGTACGGTGCGGTGCGGTAAAGCGCGAAACGGGACACAGACAATGGTACTAGCGCACCGGAAAGCCAGACACAGACGACAACGTCGACAGAGTTGCCTAATGCGAGCACCGTCCCGCCTCGGCTCGCACCATCCTCTCCAATTGCAGCAGTAGCATGCTAGGATGCTAGGATGTGTCTGCGTATCCTTTGCAGTCGTGCCCTGTGGGTCTGTTTATGGATTTCATGTTTGTCAGGAAGGCAGCAAGCCATAAAGATTGGCTTGTAATGTCGCCCAGTTGCAAAATGCAATATTGTTGGAAGCTTTCAGCATTTACAAGAGCTGCCAACTCTTTGAACGTAGCTTACACGCCCAAAAAAGGAATAAGGGGAAGGCAAAAGGAACAAACTATTGAAGGACAGCTGATTCGATATTTTCAACAATAAATTGAAGCGATAGCAGTAGTTGAATTGATTTCGTAATACAAAATGAAATTCAAATGATATATAAATGTACATATATCAATAAACTAGTCGAGTAACTTAATACCTAAAATATGTCAGATCCACAAAGGTGGAATTGTTTCCACGAATGCTTTTCATTAGCATCAAGGGAATTATTTATATTAGGCTACATACATAAGCCGATTAAAGGACGTTTACTTAAGCAGAAAAAGTTGTCGAACGCCTGTATTTGAGCAATGCAACTGTCGGCGCATACATAAGGCTAAATGCGCTTAGCACCTGAGTAAACTTCACTTTGATCCCCTTGAACGTCACTGAATGTCCTTTGGGCGAATTAGCCACTCTGCCCTCCCGCCCTCAATCGGTGTCTATACTTAATGCGCTTAAGTGTATGCAGCGTAAATTTTTCGCTCACAGCTTAATAACTCTGGAAACTAATGCAAATAACTGAAGGCAACTTTGAACTTTTACACAACAGCAACAAAAACAGCAAAAAGAAATAAAGGAAGAAATTTGCAAAAGTTGGCAATGCTCTCAGCTCAACCGCAAAGGCAGCTAATGCGCTTAGAGAGCAAGGCTGACTGTGGAGAGGGGGATATATATATATCCCATGAAGAAGGACCAGTTGTCCGTTTCAGCGGACACTCGCCTCAGTATCTATTACTGCCAGAGGGGCCAGCGAGTCCATTATGGGCATTATGTAGAAATACGCTCTTAGTTCTCCTGCTGGAGTGCCAGCGTATTGCAGCTAATTTGTACATAGCTCCAGACCTTCAACTTTAACTCGATGGCAAAGTGAATGTTGGTGCTTTAACTTCAGCTTTAGCCCAACTAACGAGGCAAATAGCAAACAACGCCGTTTCTCTAGGGAGGCTTCACTCCAAAATGAGCTAATAATGTTGTTGATTTCATTGTGGACCCCCAGTCCCAACACAATCTAAACAGAGCTCCCTGGCAACTATGCTTACAAATTTAGGTGCTAAGCTCCTTTGTTCAGGTATGCATTAATCATCAGTCCGTCCATCAGTTAATCAATCGGCTTAAGCAACCACCCAGAGGTGTATTAGAGAATTCAAATAGTCTTCTATGTTGTGCTTACCAATGACAGTCAAACAGAGAATTAATCGTTAATTTTTATCGATTTTGCTCGCAAACTAAATGGAAGTATGGTCAATGTTGTGATGCTCGTAGTTAGTCAGTCAGTCAATCTATCAGTCTTGCGTCTATTTTGTATCATTAAACATTAGTTCAGTTCATTACTATTTCAGACAACAATCAAAGCAATTCAACTAGCTAGGATCGCAATTTTACCGTATGCTCACACTCTGTGAAACAATTAATAAATAAATTAAATATAAAATCAAAATTTTATTAATAAAAATAAATGAAATATACATATGTATATACATATTACTTCTTGGGGTATAAAAATTCCACTATTTTTGTACCTTTTTATTCTATCAGTCATTCATTCAAGGCATGTCAATCAATCAATCACAGGGAAGCCTTAATCCATTCGACTTGTATTCAAAATTAGAATTTCAGTAAAGTTTCTCGTCGTTTCTGTGAGTAAAGCCCCATTGTTAAATTGTTATCAGAGTTGGGTTGACTTAACTTGGGTTGATTTAATAGCTCTGAACATTGACTTAATCATTGTTTTCGCAGCAGTTGCTGCTTGCCGCAGGACCTTTAGCTTCGCCTAATTGCGGGCCATTAAAAATTTATTGAAATAAATAGCACGCATACGCCCCGTGGTCGGCTCCGCATAGCCTGATAAAATTTGAGCTGCGGGCAAAATGGATGACGGCAAATTACTTTTAATTCTTTTAACGTTAACGGCAACTCATCAAGCTGAGCATTTAAATTTCATTTATGCTCGTTATATTTGCATATTCGCCGAGAAATTCGACTGCAATCATGTTGAGTGCTTTCTCCAGCACAAGCTAAGACAAAGTCCTTAAGGTGCGACAGGCGTCCTGCACCCACAAAACACAAACAACAGGAATCCAATTCAATTAAGCGAAGTATCAAGAGCCAACACTCTAGTTATTAAATATATTTGCGCATATCTAGTGAAATTTACAGATGTTAACGAAGAGCTGCTTCCTCTTGCTCTGCCATCAATAGCTTTAAAAAATATATGAAGAGAAAACTCAAAATATCAAATGTAATAAAAAGTGAGCAAAATATTGCAGCCAGAGCTGGGTTTTGCTAGTGTTCGGTGTATTGTGTGCGAGGTCTTTTAGTTTCTAGTTTTCGGTTTTCATTTCAGTTCGTTGTTGCTTCAGGCACTTGTAAAATCGAGTGTGTGTGGCTTATAAATATACATGAACATATCTGGGTGAAATACCTGTGCAGCACGTGTGCAACACCTGTTCAACAACTTTGGTGCTTGTTAATTGTAGCCCGCGGCTCTTTACGTGCAACTGCTCTAATTGCAATGGTTGCCAGCAAATATTTATGCGATTTCAATGATGAATCGGACAACATTAAAAATATCACAGAGCAAATCGCTGCCAGGCGTAACCAGCCAAGTGGTGGTCATTCATGCTCTTGGAACAAGTGAATTGATTGCGAAATTCATGTTTTCCACACCAATGGATGCTTCTCATCTCATCTCTGCACTTCAGAAGACGAGAGTGCGCAGCGATATATGTGGGAAATTCAATTTGTGTTTTCGAACTTTACAACTTTATTATTACACTCATACTGATTCGCCCAACTATAACAACAGAGTCTGCACAGATTCATATTATTTTCACTTAGTATATATTGAACTGATTTTAGTTTAGTTTGCAGCTGCAAATAACAATATATTAAATTGAACAGTACAAAGTCTCTCCATATCAGCTTGTGTCAATGGATATCAATATCGAAACAAAACAACAAAACAGATAAAAAGCTACGACCACTGACCACTGTAGTTGATGATTTCTGCAATTCATTTGCTAGATATGTTGGAATATTTTCCTGAGATCTTATACCTATTCTCAATTATATATTCACTGACAGACGAACTAGCTAGCTAGCTATAAATATTTCGAATTATATGTGATAAAGTTTTTTAAATTCAAATATTTGTATTTCATGAATATGTAATTTTTATACTCATTCACGAAAGTGAATCAGTATATTGGTTTTGTGCAATGTCCGTCTTGCTGTCCGTCCGTCTGTCCGTCTGTCCGTCCGTCCGTCTGTCCGTCTGTCCGTATGAACGCAATCTATTTCGGCGCTATTGAAGCTAGAGACTTGAAATTTGGAACACATACTCGTGTATATCTCCGATTTATAAAGTGTTAAAATTTTCCCGATCCGCCCACTAAGGGCGTGGCAAATCGGAAAATGCATTTTCCGATATACCAGAAATCATGTTTGTTGAAGAGCTAGAAAGCTGAAATTTGGTATGTAGGTCCGCGTTGACCACCCAAGATTACGAGCTATGGCGGATATATCTACGCCCATTGGGGGCGTGGCAAATCGGATAAAACTGTATCTCCTAAAGTTGTAAACCTAGAATGCTGAAATTTTGCACGTCAGCTAATGGTATGATTCTATAAAGTCTGAAGATAAATTATAAGTCTACGCCCATTGGGGGCGTGGCAAATCGGACCTGAAGATATAGTGATTTTTTAAATTCTCCTATATTTTGGACACTATTGATGGCAGAGACCTCAAATTTTGTATATATACTCGGACTGATCACCCAAGACCAAAAAGTTTTGTCGGATATATGTCCGCCCACAGGGGGCGTGGCAAACCGCAAAAGTTTATATCTCCTAAAGTATAATAGCTAGAAGCTTCAAATTTGGATAGTTGAGTTACTGGTAGCCTCCTCTATCGATTCCCCAAAAATAATTTTTACGTCTCTTTAGGGGCGTGGCATATCGAAAAATACCCTGTCATTTTCACATTTTTTGAGGGTAAGCATTCAAACTTTGCAGTTAGGGTACCGTTATCTCTTTCTAAAAACTGACCAAAAATGAGGTGTCTACGCCCAGTTGGGGCGTGGCAAATCGGAAAAACCTGTAAATTCTACAGTATTAGAGCGAAACTTAACTACTAAATTGTTGATGGGATGTGAATGAGTATTCCGCAGTCGGTAACGCCCGACTGCAACGTTCTTACTTGTTATATACAGCGCACTGTATTATTATCTATGATCTTTTAGTTACAACACCTAAACTAAGAAACATATAGATCTAAATGTTTTATGGAAAATTAAATTTATTTAATGAGATATTAAAACAATTTCTAAGTCCTGCTATAAGAATTAGTTGCTCCTGTACGAAGACATTATTGGTACATTACATGCAAATCTCTGCAATGGTAATTATTACTACTACCTTACTACTTTTCCCATGGCAAAGATATTTTTATTTTCGTTTCTAAAATTGAATAGACACTTTTAAAATATTCTTTACTAACGTAAGCTTAAGTGTCCCATGTTCTTTTAATCGGAATATGGCTTTTGGTTTTTCAAAACCGTGAACAATAGTAAGCTTGCATAGTTAAGTTTCGCTTACACATACTAATGAGCCATTTCTTCGTAATATTAATTCTGTACAAATGGGTAACTAATTTCTGTGCTGATTTCCTTCGATAATTTGCCCTTGCATTAGACGATTTCCACCTGATTAAGATCCGGCACACAATTAATAAGTAATTATATTTTTCTGCTAGGCAAAAGCTCTGGCTCAGCATAATTAATTAATTATCCTGTTATGGAAATCTTTTCTATGTGTATGTGTGTGTGTGTATGTGTATAGCCGTAAATGTTTATGGCTCACATGATTGACTAACCAACTGACTTAACCACTAGCCCACAGAGTAATTATGCCAACCGATAAAATGAGTAGAAGTCAGTGTCAGTGCGTACGAGTCGTTTGTCGTTTGTCGCAAAGTTTTTGTTCAGAAAGACAAAAAGCAAACAGCAACAAAAAAAAAACAAAAACAAAAGAAACAAGAAAACTGTTGATAAAATGTTGGTTATTGTTTTGCTGTTTATTGACTACATTAAGTATGCATTAGGCGCGGGTATTGTAAAGAATTGGCTGCGGCTTAATTTGTATGCATGCAGGCATAATATCAGACATCTATATTACAAATTAGACACTGAGCGAAACCCCATACTATTTTTTTAGTATCTTGAATATCTTGAAGAATTCAAAGTCTGGAGTCTTTAAAATACTGTATATATCGTATATTTATAAACATATATATCGTATTAAGACCAACATCGTACTTAACTGCACACTGAGAGAAATCCCATATTATTTTTTATAGTATCTTTAATACGCGGGGAAACCAAATTCTGGCTTTTCTTAAATTTATGACATATATTTGTTAAGAGATAAATCGTATTTCGACATACAAATTACATTTTATAAACCTTTTAAAACAATCTTTCCACAAAATGTATGTATTAGAAAATGTTTTGAGCTATGTATATGACTAATACAGAAAATAACTGTGTTTTGTATATATGCTTATACCTAAACTAATTTATTTTGAAGCATCTTTAATGTAGAGTATGTTTTTAATTGAATTTTAAGTTTTTCAAAAAGAACAGCAGTAAAGGTTTAAATATAGAGGCCTTTCTTGTTTATAAGATATCTGTTTATTCATTTAAGTATTCGTACTAGGCATATTTTCAGTATTGGAGGAATGTTTGAAGTAAAAATTTTGTTTTCTGCTTAAGAATTAAGAACAAGGACATATTCGAGTTAATGTAACTTGACTCTTTCTCTGAGCGTACAGTGGTGTGTGTATGTCTGTGTATGTCAGTGAGTGCGTGCGTGCACTGTCTAGTAAGTTTGGCTCTTTATTAATTAATCAAGCTGTTGTTTTGCGTACAGGCTGTTGAACCTTGAATATTCTGTGGCAGGCCTTAAACTTGGTGAATCATAAGTTGGGAGTGGATTGGGATAAAAGGTTTCCTTTCCGTTGCATCCCTTTGGCCAGCTTCTAATTTGCTACTGATTTTTGTGGCCGCACATGTTTTCGGGTCTCTAATTTGTAGCACGTGGCTTTAATTGTGATTTTTTGCGCAACAATTTGCTGAGGGTATTCTAATTATTTTTTGGTAAATTTATATGAAATATGAACAAATTAACAAAAAGTAAGTTTCTAGAATATTGATTGACAGATTGAAAGTGAAGAAATCAAATGACAATTAAGTAAATGAAATTTATAAAAATTTATCAAGTGAATAACGAATATTGAAATTATATTAAGCAAGTAAGTAAACTCTAGTCGAGACTGCTCGACTACGAAATCCTCTGAACCCTTCGAGTAATAGCTATTTCAATCATTTTTCGCGTTTTTCCGCTTACACAAGAAACTTTCATGAAACTTTCAGATCGTGATTATATCAATGCAATGCGTGCACTTATTAAAGTAAAAGTCTCAAGTATTTGAAATACGCCTTATACAAAAATGTGGGTGAGGGGAATATAGGAGTGGGGGGTAAATGTTAAATACATATTAGTCTACATTTAAAATTGTGAAGCTCTAGCTCTAAAGGTGTAGGAGATATAATTAAATAACTAACTTTCGATAAGGTTTTTAATCGATAATCAAATATCGGGAGTAGCTATCGATATTTAGAGAAAAACTCGATATTCGCGTGATATACACAGACCTAGGAAAAAATTTCAAGTCTTTAGCTATTACATCTTCTGAGATCGACGCGTTCATACATACGGACGACAGACGGTCAGGGCTAAATCGACTCAGCTCGTCGTCCTGATCAAGAATATATATACTTTGTGGGGTCTGCCACGCCTCGTTCTGCCTGTCACATACTTTTAACAAAACCATTATAGCCTGATTTCCCATTTTCAATGGGTTCAGAGTATAATAAAGACTGAAAGGAATTTCGAATGAATTTCCAAATATGATTTGAACCTAAGAATATTTTTATTTTCTTGTAACTCTAGTAACACATTGCTTTATCAATTCCGCACTTCTCTTTTCCAGTTGGTTTCTAGCAACCCGAATCAACGCAACTGGCGCGGCATTCTCATCGCTCTGCTGGTGATTATCATTGTGCTGGCCCTGATTGTAACCTCGGTGGTAAGTCGCAATTTAAAAGTGGTAAAAATTTTCAGTGTACACATTACATTCCCTGAGAGAAAATTCAATTGATTCAATGCAATGAAAATATTAATTAAAAATCCAACTCCAAGAATTTTCGGTGTTGTAACTTTGTACCTAACCAAAAGGAAACATATTCAAAATGAAATTAATACGAACGCAATATTTACTCACTCACACATACACGGCTGTACAATTACATACACATACACATAAAACCGCAATATTCACAATAGTCCATTGCTATTGTATTTTGTTTTATGGTCACAATGTACAGATGAAACAGATGTTGAAATTCTGTCGGGTACTACCGACTTTGTAATACTCTGTTCACAGTTATCGAACTACTTTCAGCTTTCAGACTTTATGCGAGCACGAATACCCTCGCTTGCACTGTGTGAACAGGGTATTATGACAATTGAAAACCTCAAATGCTGTTTGTGTAAATACGTTTCGCTCATTTTTGTCTTCTTCTTTGTTTGTTTATTTATTTTTTCTTTTCTTACAACCTGGCTGCGTGATATTTGTGTGCACCTCTTTGAAATTCCTTTTCCATTTTCCCATTGTTTCCGTTTTGTGTTGATGTTGTTCTCTCGTTCGTTGTTGTGGTTTGTTGTCCTACTGCGCATATAGAAAACAACATATAAAATTTCTGCATTTATCAAAAAAGGTGCTGCTCACGCCCCCCGATGAGGGACCGCGCGTTAAGGGGCAACGCATCAAGCTGCAGGACATTGTCGACGGACTCTACGTTCCACAGCGCGCGAATGGCAGCTGGATCGATGGTAAGCATAGCAGTTGAAACCAAGATAAACCCAACTCTACTCGAAGCCTAGGCCTTTCCGCAATGTCTAGTTAATGTGTTTCACTCATACTAAATTGTATGTTAACTTACTGTTAATTACCTTCATAAACTTTAATGTTAGCTTAACTGCTCGTTAAGTTTCTAAGGCTACAAAGTACGAAGACGAGCTAATTGGTCCCCTTTATAATTAATGTATTTCCATTTCAAAGCGGATAGTTAATTTCAAAATTATTCAGAATTTTCGATATTGTCTTTCGTCTGTAAATATATTTACAATGGCTAAGCTTTAATGTTAGAGAGCTAATTGATTTTTCATAATTAATGTATTTCCATTTCAAAGCGGATAGTTAATTGTAAAATTATTCCGAATTTTTGTTGTGTTTCGTCTATAAATATATTTAAAAGTAATCTCACCTTCAATGTCTATCTATCTCTTTACAATATCTAAATAAAATCGAATTTAGTTCAATGTTTAGCATTGTCTATTCATCAATTGAGGGAGTTGAAGAGCTCACATGGCATTTAAATTCTACTGAATTGATTGCTTGTCACGGAAAATATTTATTAACCATGTAATAAAATCAGTATGAGCATGGAATTAAAATTAATTATTATAAAATATGCAATTTCAATTAAATGTTATCTTATCAGGAAGTCAATTAAAGTGAAATTGAGACAAGTGAAATTATATAAAAATAACTGTTTGTAATTGAATTGAAATAACGACGTCTGACTGACATTTAAAAAAAGATTTTTACCTACTTTTTACCAGCTAAATGAATTCCCTTTCTTGGTCTGCATCCCTAAAGCAAGTTCGAATCTAGTGTGAATGAAGGCGAGAGATCTCAGAACTCTACTTTCACTGTCCTTATCTTTTCCCCTCAATTGAGCTCCACAAGTACCGACTCGGGGATGACTTTTCTTTTGCCTTCCTCTAATAATATAAATAAACATTTTAAAGCAATTAGAACATCTTTAGCTTTTTTCTTCAACTTTAAATAAACTCATATCAAAAACTATTATTAACTGACATCCTAACTGGACATGTGGAAATGTACCCAAACCAGAACTCACACCATTTCATTTCATCTTTTCCCGTTTCGCAGCTGAGGAGTTTTTGTATCAGGATCAGTTGGGTCGCATCTGCCTGCTGAATGCAGCCAATCGCACGGAACGCGTTCTCATGTCTAATGTGACATTTGTAAGTACATTTTTATCCCTTGCCCTGGCCATCGCTGTGGGCCTGCAGTGTATGCTTATTGCTTATCTGGGAGCTGAATACATATTTGCAGCATGTTATTTACGATTGGGCGTGTGGGCGGCAAGGGGGCGCGGCTACTGCTATCTCAAGTGTACACACTTGACTTGGCAGCCAAACAGTTGGCAGGCACTGTTAACTGATACACACACATAGACGTGAATACAAACACAAACACACACACACACACACACACACGTACACAGACAGACAGACTATGGGGAACGCAGCAAAGTAGGCAAAAACAAATGAGCCAAGTTATCGCTACGCCATAACGATAAAAGCCAAACGATTTTTATGTCAATGCTTGGGTAAACATGAGCCAGGAAATATATATATAGATATGTATTTGTATATGTATGTATTTACATGTATTCAAGGGCTGGGGTAGCTATTCGGCTGAAACAATTTTCTAATGAATAATGCGCGTTCTGAAATTGAAAAACAAACAAATAAGGCAACATACATAAATGTTTTATGGCTACACGCTGAAGGCGCCCACAGGAGTGGAGCCCACATTTGACAGTTACGAAGAAGCCTGCAGCACCCATTGGTTGCTCTCTTCCCGCAACAAATGCAGCAACAAGTGCCACAAACTGCCAAACGACAACTGCAACATGCAAAGCAAACACAATTGCTTGTGTCAACACTCGGCAAATAATTAATGAGCAGCCAGTAGAAAGGAATCGCTCAGCACGGATAGATACTAGTTGAGACTAAGCAAACTCAATTCGAAAGTAAATAATAATGTTTAGCTGATTAAATTTGGATTTAATTCAAATTATCGACTTAGTAAGCATCTGGAATTCAAGAATTGGAGTGGTTTTCCATTTCCATATGCATTTTGGCGTTTAAGACTCTAAAGATAATGAATACACTCAAATTAATAAATCAGTTGTAAGCAATAACAAAATATAATTTCATAAAATAAATTCAGATATCAAAGTATTCAGAATGCTAGAGTGGGATTATACGTAAAGCCATATAACGTCATTTAAGGCTTAAATGAAATAAAATTTAATAAAATATTAATTGAAGTGCTAGAGGATGATATATAGTTGCACTAAATAACATTTTGCAAGCTATAATTGCATTTATAATTTAATTTAACATAAGATATATAGTTGCACTAAGCAGTTGATTGCAAAATTAAATTAAGATAAATAGCGCTAATGAATATACCCAAATGCTAATATGTTGCACTTAAATAAATTTTAATATTATAAGGATGCAGTTTGTTAGCATATATAATATTAGTTAAATAATTTTGATTGCTAATAGTCGTAAATAGCAGAAGTAGTTTCATCAAACAAACACAAAGGATTATATAAAAGTTTATTTTCAATGCAAAAACTTTTTGGAAAAACATTGTGGGCTTATGTAACCTGAGACAAATTGAATTCCTGATTTGAATAAGACATTTAATGCCTCAGCTTAAATTCGTTTTATTTGTGAGCTCAGCAAATAGATTGAAGTGACTTACTAGATATCTATCCGGGCACACTTTAACTTATTTGTTCAAGTTTCACAGAAAGCCATTTAAGGCAGTTTGTCCTTATCTAGCGTACTTCAGCGATTAATTAACAAATCTAAATTAGAAATTCGAACAGCTAAGATGTAAGAATTTGCAGAGCACGCGCTGTGCAAACAATTAAAAAATTTTAATTAAAATTACGCATACGCAGCGTTTGCCATTATGTAAACGACGCATTGTTATGGCAGCTGCTTAACAGCCATTTGAAATCAACTTTCAACATTCCGAAGAACGCACTTAATGGCAGGCATTTTGAATGAGCTGCTACTTATTTGGCGCATCTTCTCTATGTGCACAGAAAACCCTGGCGCCCTTCACATTCAGCATATCAGCAGATAAGCGTTACCTGCTTCTGGCCCAGAACGTGGCCAAACTGTTTCGGCACTCGTATTTGGCACAGTACACGCTCTTCGACATACAGACGAGGTAAGTGGGACACTTCCGCCTCTCTTTGCGGATCTCATAAATACCAATTCCCTTTGCAGCGAAGCGATTAAATTGCGCTACGATCCCCAGCAGGAGGAATGGCCCTATATGCACTATGCGCGATTCGCCAACTCTGGAAATGCGCTGATCTGGGTGCACAACTATGATATTTACTATCGCAAAGAAGTTCGTGACACACACGCCTATCGCGTCACTCACGATTCGGTGCCGGGTATTGTCTACAACGGCATACCCGACTGGCTATACGAAGGTAGATCTGTATTTGCAATAAGTAGAGTCAGTAGGCTCATTTACTCAATAGCTCACCTATGGTGATCATTAGGTAAATAAGCAATTCTAACTGCTCATGAAGTGAATCATAAACTAATAGAAAGCGATATTTTACGGATGTGTTAAATGAACTAGTGAACTAAAGTAAAGTTCATTGCTTGAAAACTACCAATTGTACATATTCAAGAAAATGAACTCCAACCTTTAGTTCTAGTATTATAAAAATACTTTAAAATAACTATTAGGCAAATATATTTATACAAAAGAAGGAAGGAAAGATAATATATTATTTATTATTTAATTATTTATTTTCCATTGGATCTTCACTCAAGTTTTAGATCCAATGATATATAGTATAATAATAAATAAATCAAGATAACAACTATTTATATTTTCAATAAAACTCCACATCTTAGAGCAATTGGATTGTCGCCATTTATTTTCTATTTTCTTTTTACAATTTCCTATTATATTTCATAAAGTAACTTTTTCAAAACAAAAATTCAAATTAAATAGAAACTGCTGCAGCAAACATATTTTATAGACAGCTTAGCCATTTATAATTTTTGAATAAATGTAAAGAGTATTCAGCATTCACTTCTACAGTTTTAGTCAAAATTCCACATATATAGCTAGAATTACAGATGCGAAATATTTCCTTATCAAGTCATTATTCATATTGTAGTCTATTCCTTTCGCAGAGGAAGCTGAACGCTCGTTGGCAATTATCGTTATCATTCAATAAAGAAACACAACATATTCGTGACACTTCAGACATAGTCGTTACTCATATTATATCTCCCCGTTCTTAGAGGAAATTCTGCATACAAATAATGCCATTTGGTTGCCGGATGAGGGGCACCTTCTGCTCTACGCCAGCTTCAACGATACACACGTGCAGGAGCAGCACTTTGCATGGTATGGCACCACCTCTGCAGGCGCCGCAGGTGGTGCTGCGACAGGCGGCACGAGTCACGCCACTGGCAATGCAAATGGCGGGGGCGGTGGCTCAGCTGGTGGCACTAATCCGCATGCCAACTTGTATCCGGAAATTAGATCCTTACGGTAAGTTCTGCCATGCCCCAGGCATTATTACTTTTCGATTAGGTGTTAATGATGTGCTCGTGACTGTCATTAGCCCTAAATAGTGCTCGGGTAAGCGAATGCTTAAAATTCATGAGGTGCAGATAGTTTTCGGCACTCACTATTTCTACGGGGCTAACCCAAATGTGCCCAGCAGGAAGGTATAAAAATGCTGTTTACGTGTAGCAGCATTCCTATAAGATGTTCACAAACTACAAGAAGGCATATCGTCTAGAAACAACTATCAGCCAACAAGTTAAAATTAAATGATAAATATTCGGGGTTATTTTCTGTTTATGTCGTATTACCTTATCAGCCAGAAAGGGAATAGCTGTGGAGTTTAAATGTCAATTAATTTAGAATTATTTTAAATATTAATATTAAGTATTAAGATATAATAGGGAATAAAATTAGACATTTTCACTATCAAGATATTATAAATATTCAGTAATGACAGTAAAGACAGTTTTACAAAATTTTTAAAATTGAATATTTATTATTATAATTGATATCCAGCTGGTTAAACTTCAGATTATATTTAAGCTAATTAATATCAAATGAATACTGATTTCGAATTATCTATTGAATAAATGGGACTGGTAAATATCGCACGGATATGATTGAATCCCGAATTCCATACAATCACAAGCTGTATGCCAATTGCAGTCCTTACGCTCTTAACAGAGTATTCAGCTATCACTATTCTATAGAGGACAGAATACAGAGTAGCACGCAGTCAGTTGCACTCGACTAGCTCGACTGGACACTAAAATTAGTTGGCAGCAAATGCAAGACTTTTGGCACTTGGCCACGTTAGTCCTTTCAGAATTCGAAGCTGAGCTGCTGTCATTTGCGATTTGATAAATTGCCAAATGCACAAAAGGTTCAAATGCTCAAATTCCTTGCTTCGTCCCTTGGGCTTACGAAGCTGACAAAATTGCCAACTAACCTGTTGTGTTTAGTGTAATATCATCATTTGGGACTTATTTATGCAAATATGTGTGTATGCGAGTTTGTGTGTGTGTGGATAAGTGTAGATGCCATCAGTGGTAATTGAATATGCCACGAATTTAAACGTTCAACTTTAGCTCAAGTGCAAAACCAAATTTTAAATTAAGCTGACTTAATTTGAAACCTGATTAGAATCACTGACAACACGTAAACAATTTAAATATATCCAATTAAATTAATAAGATAAATTAAATGATTTTAACATTTAGTTAGTTATTTATGGTCTTAGATGATGATGATATGCAGGGCTACAATTTCATTGGGAGTTTAGGTAGTTTATCAAAAGTTCACGTAATTCAGTAGAGTGAAGGATTGAGGTTAAGTATGAAATGCAGTAGCTACGAAGTAGACCATGAGTAAAACATATGAGTTTATATACAACATAATAATTTATAAACTGAATGAATGAATGAATGAAGCAACTGCCAGGAAATTTATAGGATCTAGAGAGCTGACCTTGATAAAAATAGAAATTATTTTGAATAGCTAGATGAACTAATTTTAAGAAAAGCTAACAATAACTCTACTCATTTCTAGACTTATATATAAAAGAGAGACACATAAGTACAAAAAATAACTCTTGCTCTCCCTTCTTGGGGCTTCTTTTGAGCCTCAATTTTTGTTATATTCTTAACTCTTATTTGCGGTCCTTGATAGAAATGCTTATATTTGCCCTTAATAGATAGACTTATTTGCGCACTTTCCATGGGTTTTTCTCTTCCTCTCAGCTATCCAAAGCCGGGCACACAGAACCCCACAGTTACCTTGCGCGTGGCTGACCTATCGGATCCACAGAAGATACACATCACGGATCTAACACCCCCAAAAATTCTACAGAATGAGTGCGTATGGATGGTCCTTGGGTTTGACTCCACAGCTAACTTATTCTACTTTTCTACTCCTTCAACCCTACAGGGATCATTACTTTAGCAGCGCCAGCTGGGTGAGCGCCAAGGAGATCGCCGTAGTGTGGCTGAATCGACCGCAGAACATATCCGTGGTCAGCGTTTGCAGGAGTCCCTCGTTTATGTGCACTGAGGTAGGTTGTATTTGACCTAATTAAGCCTGTTTCTGCTCATAGTCAATTTATGTGTGTGCGTGTGTCTGTTTATCCTTGGGTGCAGACGCATCGTGTGAGTGGCGATGGACGCGGCTGGGTGGACACCGTCTCGGTGCCATTGTTTGCGGCAAATGCGAGCCTCTATGTGGCCATATCTCCGCTGCGCGACGGCTCGTTTGGTAAGTGAGCCATATGTCAATCCGGCTTTTGTTTTGAGCTCGATTCACAATCAACTCTTCCGCCCCTCCTTCCCCTCTCGCTTCCATTCGTAATCGGACAGGCTATTTCCGGCACATCGTGCACGTGGACATTGACAATAATCGGGTGCTGCCCCTCACGCACGGCCCCTACGAGGTGAATCGACTTCTGCACTGGGATCAACTCGATAATTGGATGTAAGTAGCTAACGGAAGCAGCAATTCGACAGCCCCACTCAAAACTGAATCCCGAATTGCGCTTACCGTTGACCATCAGCAAGTTTAAGTATCACATAAACTGACTTTAACGCACGAAACGTGAATGATTTCATAAAAGCAGAGCACAAACTAGAAAAAAATTGTCGAGGGAGTAGAGATTTTACAGATAGTTAGAGGAAAACATCCAAGAATGAATTGACATAGTTTTGTGCAGCAATTTAAAGTAAATTAAAATAACTTCAGTTCATAAACTTGTTCAATACTTTGCTTGACTTTCTTAAGAAAATTCCGCCTATATAGAATACTTAAATTAAACACATTTTAGTTTATTAGTTTGTTTAATACTTTTCTTGACTTCCCTAAGAAAATTCTGTCTGTGCGGAATCCTTACAAATTAACTAAAAACTTTAGAAGATTTTAAGCTAAAGAGTTTTAAATATGAAGTTATATATTATACGTTAAGTCAATAATTATAAAAGATTCTTATTATTTAGGCAGGCAAAGCTTTGCGAAAGAAACTTGGACAAATCATATATAAATCAGTTAATAATAATAATAATAATAAACTAAAGGTAGTTTAATCAAGCAATTCAAATTTCAAGCTGCACAATGCTTACAGGTAACAGATAACAAGGTTAAGGATTCCAGCTAAAGAATTTCCTTTAAGGCTAATTACAGTAGATTCACGTTTCGCTTTAGTTATCCTCATAAATTCAATTTGCGAACGCCCAAGTAGATCAGATAAAATGTGTTTACCATTTATTTCATAATATTCATATTATAATTGAAATTTGAAGCAAAAACTATTGAAAACTATTTAAAAGTTATACAAATTTTTCTAAGCAAACTTTCCCCATAATTTAACTAAAATATGCACATATAGCTGAAGACAATTTCAGAACTAAAACTAATAAATCCCTCTTTACAAGCTATTTTTATTCATAGTTAATCCTTTTGTGTGCAAATATTGGAGGTCAAATATTCAATAACGCCTAACTAATGCTTTCAATTATTTTCTATAAAGGCACAAATATGCAAAGTTATAAAGTAAAATTTTCGTAGACGGCTGAGAGGAAATATCTTCTTGAGACTCTAAATAATGCCCACTCGCCTACCTTAAGATTATGTCAATTCAATTTGAAGTTTAAGTTAAAGATGTTCCACCTTTTGTGCAGTAAATTCAATTATTGAAACGTTCCCTAACCCCCACTAAATTTCGGCTCACAGATATTTTTTAGGAACACCCGAGCGTTTACCCTCGCAGCAGCATTTGTATCGAGTCTCCGCCCTGCCCGCTCGCCAGGGCCAGGCTCTGCAGGCACCGGACTGTCTGACGTGTCCGGCGCTAAAGCACAACAGCGATGGCTATGACGAGGGTCACACCAAATCGCCGCCAAAGCTAGTGACCGCATGGGACGACGACTGGGAGGACTCTGAAGAGGCGGAGTCGCTGCCACCGCCGCCAGCAATGCCCGTGGAGCAACAGCGCCAGTCGCATGCCCATGGCGGAGCCCTGCCCCCACCACCCAGCGATTGCCTGTACCATGAGGCACAGTTTCCGCTGGCGCTTCGGGCTCGCTTTGTGCTGTTGGAATGCCTGGGCCCAGTCGTGCCCAGCTCCATAATATATGGCTTGAAACTGGCCGGTGGAGCCAAGGCCAAGAAGCAGGCCGAAAAGCAGCTGCCAACGGATGCTCCTGTCGAGGAAAATATTGAGCCCAAGTTGCAATTTCTCGAGCTGCTTGCCACCGTGCAGAATAACACGAGGCTTAAGGAGAAAATGGCTAAGGTCGCGTTGCCGCAGGTGAAAACCTTTCCCGTCATGATCTCTGGGGGCTACCATGCCCAGGTGCGCCTCCACTTGCCGCCCGTGCTGCGCGAGGATGAGATCACACGCTATCCCACCATACTGCACGTTTACTCGGGCCCGGGCACCCAGCTGGTGACCGATCGCTGGCACGTGGACTGGAACACGTATTTGGCGGGCACCAAGGATTACATTGTGATCGAGATCGATGGACGGGGCTCGTCGGGCCAGGGCTATCAGCTGCTCCATGAGGTCTACAAGCGCCTGGGCAGCGTTGAGGTCTCCGATCAGCTGGAAGTCAGCGAATATCTGCGCGACAATCTGCATTTCATCGATCCGCGGCGCATGGGTGTCTGGGGCTGGAGCTACGGCGGCTACACGGCTGCTCTTGCTCTCGCTGGACAGCAGTCGATCTTTCAATGCGGCATCAGCGTTTCCCCGGTGACCAATTGGAAGCTCTATGGTAAGCCTACACCCCTTACACTCTATGGGCATCCATCTATAATCTCACTCGCCTCGCAGATTCCACCTACGCGGAGCGCTATCTCAGCTTTCCCAATGTGACCGACAACTACAAGGGCTACGAGGAGAGCGATCTATCTAAATACGTTGACAATCTGCGCGAGCGACAGTTCCTGCTCGTGCACGGCACGGCGGACGACAATGTCCATGTCCAGCAGTCGATGGTGCTGGCCCGGGCTCTAACCAGCAAAGGGGTGCTCTACAAGCAGCAAATCTACCCGGACGAGGGGCACAGCTTGTCGGGTGTGAAGCGTCATCTGTATCGTTCGATGACCGCCTTCTTTGAGGACTGCTTCAAGAAGCTGGTGAGTCTCCCATTGAGGTCTTGACAGTCTAACACTTTTGGCTCTGTTTTACCAACCTATATATATACTATACATATATATATTCTACCACTTTCCTACCATAACTCTCTATTTCTCCTGCTCTCCACCACCTCAACCACAATAATTACAAACCACCTTCAAAACTCACCTCATCATTTCATTTCACATGATCGACTATCATCGATCTATCTCTACCGCGCGTAGCTCGACCAACAACAGCAAAATCAAACAGACTCCATGGATTTCCTGGACTTTCATAGTTTCTATGGCGGTTAATCAATTAACCCTTTGCCTAGGTACAGTCGCCGTTGTTATCAATCGTCGTCGTTGTTATTTTTGTCGTAGACTTCTCTCTGTTTCAATGTCTCTTGTTGAGCGTTTTACGGGAACTGCCTATAAAATTAAACAAGAAAAAACATATATTATCCACAAAATTCAACGATCAAAGTTATTATTTGGTTCCATTCAGTTTCTGCTATATGATTATGCTTAAATGGAATTTCTATTATTTGTTTAACTCTTAAATCTATGTATTATCAGCATGATCTATTGTTAGTTTATACTTTGGAAGCTATCAATGTCAACATACTCTCTTTTTGTTTTATGAATAAAAATATTTTTAAAAATCTAATAACTAAAAAAATTAAATAAAAAGCTTAAAGTCTTTCTTAAACAAGGATAAATATAAATCAAAGCATACACTCTAAGAAAAAATTCAATTGTAACCAAGCAGAATAGTAATACCTATTGAAATCATATCATATGAGAATATCATATCATATATCAGTCAACCAGCCCTTAGAATATATATATATATATATATATATATATATATATATATATATATATATCTTAAAGAGCAGCAACACATAAATAAATAAATTTATTAGATATTAGAGTTAATATAATGTTAAAACAAACTAAAAATTAAGCACGGGCTACTGGGGCCTTTAACATCTTTGATTTACGTTTGTCTTTCTGTCCGGAGCCCCTACAAATATGCAATAAACTAAATCGATATTGATTGAAATCGATAACTCACAACTTAGTCATGCTAAGTAAAGACATTAGGATATTTGAGATCGTCTCACACGTGTTCTTCTAGTCGCATATTTTTTAGTCGGGCACATTCGACTAATATTTTCTTAACTGTTTTTTCTTGAGTGTATGCACATAAGACTTTTGATTTTGAGTGCCGTTATCTTGCCTTTTTTGTCTCACTTTTTCTTTTAGTATTTATTGCCATTTGGTTTATCGTACGCAAGTTTTACCTATTTCCACTTTCGTATTATTTCGACTTGATTTTCGTGCATTTTTGATGCCACAAGCAAATATGCTGGTTATTGTCTATGTGTATGTGAGTGTGCGTGTACGAGGATGTGAGTGTGTATGCGCGTGTGTGTGTATGTTTATGTATGTACGTGAGAATATTTGGGGCTTGTTCTTTATTGGAAGCATTTCAATGTGATTCTTTTACTGTTTATTTTTCCTTGGGTGTACACATTTAACTGCCCACACACACACTCTCACACACAAACACACAGAAAGACACACACTTGCTATTTTACTTGAATGTTGCTTATGCTTTGATTGTGTCTTTAATTTACATAATATCTTTGCCCGTATCAGTTGAACTCAAATTCAATTCGAAACTAACTCGTAAAATTTCATCTTCCATGTAAACGCGCCAACAGGTGCCACCCGAGACGAAGGCTGGACTGGGAGGGGGCGGCGCCGAGATGCAACAGCAATAAAAAGCAACAACAACACGAGCGGCAGCAATAAAAATTTTTGATAACAGCAGCGCGAGTCATTAAATGAAAGCGAAACGTGCCAGAAAAACGTTTCCGTAAATTACATAAAATGTAATTTAAAATAAAATAAATCACACCCACAGACACACACAACATGCAGACAAGCACTTTGTTTACAAGTTTATGCGCGAAACTTTGCGCATGTAAGGCCCCTGCGAAGCGTTGCCAGATCTTGGAAATTGGAAATTGGCAACTGCAGATCGTTCGATACATCAATGCAACTCTGTATGGACGAATCAAATTGCAAACAATAAGTTTGTTGCGCAAGCACAGCCAACTTCAAGCAGCTACAGCAGAGCACGTGAATTGGCACTTTATTCAAAGTAATAATTAGCAATAAAAAATAATATACCTAAATACCAAGTGAATGTGCAATAGAAATAACCGAAAGAAAAGAAAAAAAACAGAATGGTTGTGAAAAGCATACGCACGCAGACAAATACACACACACACACACACACACACTGTGCAATAAATAACTTACACACGCAACACTCATAACTGCCGACACAGAGAAGAACGCATGGGTGCCGCATTTTCATTTTCATTTTTATGATATTTATTCAGTTTTTTATGCAATTGCTGCACAAATTTCCAATGAAACTTCGCCCAAAATGAAATAACAAAACTCATATATATATATACATATTTATATAGTAGTGCAAAGGTCGCCTGCCAGGTGGCCCAACCAAACCAGCCGTGGGGGGGTCACGGGCTGAATGTTGTGTAGGAAATTATGTTCATAAATCAATTTTGTACACATTTGAAAAAGCAATTTAAATGACATTTTCTGATAACGTAGCACACCTAAAATGCTTTTCGAATGATGGCCACATAAATCTCAAATAGAACTCATGAGCTGCAAGCACATTTTGCAGCTATTAAGTCTCATTACTTGTTCATTGATTTCAAAAAGAGAAAAAGAAAAACATTTTCGGTTTTCAGTTGAGTGCAAGAGTAATTGAACACACAACACATACTCAACTCTACCACCTATTTATAGTCTGATATTATTGCTCATTGTATACAAATTGCTCAGGCTTCAGTTAGACGCCAGACACTTACATATATTTGAAATTGAAAATGAATTACATGAAATTGAATTGCATAAAAAAAAAAAAAGAAAGCAATAAATATGACGTGGAAATGAAATGCGCGATATTAATAAATGCGTTAAAAATTCAAATGAAATCCCATAAATAAAAACCCAAATATAACAATTTTGTTCGGTGCGTTTCACAAGCGCAGCAAAAAAAAATCAATTTAATTGAATAGTGAATTAATTATGAAATGAAATGGCCAAATTGAATTAAAATGTTTATCTAAATAAAGCGAAAATACTGTTTGCATGTAAGTAGCGCAATAATAATATATACACTTAATATTTAATATTTAATACTTAATAATTAATAATTAATATTTAATAGTTATTAATTATTAATTCAGTTCATTGTTGATTGCAACAAACTTCGCACCGAAGGCAAGCATCAAAGTACATTTCTAAATGAGCGTAGTGAATATAGAATTAAATAGAAACTCAATTAACGTAAGTCAAATACCAAAGTAAACGTACTTAAAAATAAAAAAATAAAAAATTAAACCAAAACCCAAAACGAAGGTCAAAAATAGCTGCGATACACGTAAAAAACAAAATTCGAATGCAACGCGCAGAAAATGTTGACAAAAAGTAAAAAATTTGCCAACAACTAAATGACAACGCAACGCAATCCTGCTGCTAGTCCTGCGGACGGAGAGCAAGAGATAGACATGTGTGCAAAAGGGATTAATTTAATTGGACTTTTACATTTTTTTATTTTTGTTGCTGTTGATTGTGTGCCACAGCTCAGCCAGTTAATTAGCAGTTGCACAGTTGCGGCTGCTAATTATGATGGCATAAATATGCTGTTGAACCAGGTGAACAAAAACATGAAAGAGAGCAACGGCTATTTGTATACCCTTGCTGGGGTATTTAGTTTACATTCTTTAAATATATATTTTTATTTAAAAATAATATATGTTTATGCAAGTTAGACTCTAGATATTATTTATAGATGCTCTGAATTTTCCCAAAAATATAATTTCGTTGCGATGTTTTTTACAGCTTTAAGTTTATTATAGCATACTATAATTTATGAAAATGTATACAGCTATTTTATTTAAAATTTTTTTAAACCATTAATTTTATAAATTTTGTTTTTGTTTTTTTTTTAATTTCTTTTAATAAAATGATGTATTCATAAAAAAAAAACTTTAAACAGTTATACTGCGGTTAGACATTTTTTAAATTATTTCCTTTCTATTTCTAATCAACTATAATTCCACAAGTAATTCGAAATATTTGTAGCTTTTATCAACTTTAAAACGATTTTTTTACAAAACTGTTGGAAAAAATATTATTATTATTATTATTAGATTATTAATTTCCGCATTTTTCTAGAGCTCTTTAAATTCACGTCCATTTTAATTTATATGCAATTTAATTTAAAAAGTAACGTAATTCTTGTTGCGAAAGTCTCTGGTCCAACTCAGTTATAGCCCTCCTATATTTACAAAATGAAATGAAAAAGTTAGTTCTTTTTATTTGGCTCCTATCTCAACTATAATTTTGCGCCTTTTTCCGCAACTAATTTTTCGTCCGCGAAAAAATGCTACAGAAAAACTCACAGTTGACTGCTTCGCTTGTATGTATTCTGTTCGACTACACGTGTATGTGTGTTAAAGCTCAACAAGGCCAGCATAAATTTATATATGGCTGACACCTAATGTGCGGCTTAGCTGTTTTTTTTAGACTTTACATTTGGCCCAGCTTTTGCCAGTTTTGCCAAGCGCAATTAACATGTGCCCCCACACACGCACACACATACACGCGCACACACGCATACAGGCATACACCTGGACAGTTACGCCCAGAGGCGTGGACGTTTGCATGGGCTTTTGAAAAGGTCGTCACAGCTGTGGGCAGCATAAAAAGGGCAGCTGCCTTTGAAACACGGCTCCGCTCCATGTTTGTTGACACAAAAAGGTGTTTGCTTAAAGTAGATGACAAAAAAAGTGAGCGCAACTGAGGCAAGCACCTGGACAGTTGGGATGCCGAAATATGCACACACAGGTGGTCCGCAAGGCACTGTGGGAAATTCGAGTCCTTTAGAGGGCAAACAAGTAATTATTTCTGGTTATCTTTAGAGCTCGGCGCTTGACAAGCCTCAGTACAAAGAGCCCAAGCACGCAAACAGGTGGTTCGCAATGTACTATGGGAATATAAATACTTTATATAACAAAAACAAAAAAATGAGTATATATACACATACAAGGACATAAATGTCTGCTAAAGTCAAGGCTTAGGCTATTGTTTAAGGCTATGTATCTCTTTTTTAGCGTTATACTTTTGTTATACTTTCGTAATACGCTTTCTTATGCCAGAAACCAACTTTTGCCGGAAATATATTATAATTTGTCTTATACATATTGTTTCCCCCTTTTTATTTTAAATTCAAATGACTTTTTGTCAGATAAATTTGATTAATTGCCCACTGTGCTTACAGCTCTTAGCTCTTATGGCTAATCTAGCCGTGGGACATGGCAGAACTGCAATTGCCTCACGTTGTCATTTGGCTGCGCGCTCAAATGTATGCTATAGAAATTTAAATTGCTCTACACTTTTTAAACGCTTTCTATGTAGTGTACTAAGGACCAATTACCGAAAGAATTCTTAAAATACGAGTACTAAATAAATATAACAAATATATATACAAATACATAGAGAAATCGTAGTGAATAAATTACAATTTCATAATTTGCAAAATATATATATTGATATACATATATATTGAATATCGACTTAATAAAAATATAGTAATTATACAAAATTTATATATGCGTAAGCATATTAGATATATACGATTTGTAGTTTAGTTCATTTAGTGGATCAAGCGTTGGCATTATTCAAGATAAAATTCATAGTAAAGATATATTAGAAAGAAAAGCAGAGAGCTTAAGGAATAATTAATTAGATTGTTAGCTCAATGACATGTAAAATATATAATAACTGTAATATAAATGCGCTCTACATAACTATTAACAGAAAAACAACTATACTTTGATATATGATACATATATATTTTATAAAAAACTTTTACTCTTAAACAATAAAATTTTAATACTCTGTCTTCAGCCTTAAAAATGAAAAGAAAAACCAAAAATAAAAACTGAGAGTTACCTAAAAACATAAAGAAACTCTATCTGTGGAGTTTCAGACAGTTTCAATCTAAGTCTAAGTATAAAAACGAAAAAAGAAAGAAAGAATTAAACTATGCACTTGTTCGTTATGTTAATTGTAAATACGCTTTAAAGTGGTTACTTGACTTGAATTTTTTTGTTATTAGAGAATTTAGCTAAAAAACAAAACCTACTTATGTGATCCAACGATTTCTTCTCTTCCATGAAGCTAAAAAAAAAACAACCAATTAAAAATTGCAAAACAATTAATAACTAAATTAATATAAATTTAAACTAATTATGTAATTCATTGACTTAATTAGCTGAGATGTTCAATAATTTCGCAGGCATTTAGCAGATTAAAAAAAAAGAATATTAAAAAAAGATATATATATATATACATACAATAAACCAAAGCATGAAAGCCAAGTAAAAGTAATGTAAATTTATTTAAACAAACATTTTGTTACTTCCTTTCAGATAAACAATTAACTTGAGGTATAATAATTAATACTCATTTTATGCAATTGCGATTCAGCATTATTTTGAAGGAGGCCTGATAGACCACATAAATTATATATGCAAACATTCTCCAGCAGGAGGAGTTGAGCTGATATGACCAAACTCATCGGATAAATGGATTTGTATGAGCTTGAGTATTTTCCCTTTTTCATAAAAAGAAACCTTTTTTTTAATTTTTTTTTTTTTTAATTTTATTTAAACAGGCTTTTTACTACCTAATTGGCAGCTTAACAAGTTGAACATAAAGACACAATTATTTACAGTACAACACTACAGAAATTTCATAGCAATAACAATTTACAAAAACATCAATAAACAATAACAATTTTTAAGTAAATCACATTCAATTTTACTTGATACATTTTTATAGGAGCCTCGCAGGAAGGTCCTGTGGATGGCACTTCTTGAGTCTTCTTTTTCTGGCTGCGTGGTGGCCTTCGAGTCTTGCAAGGTAGCTAGCAGTTACCTTTTGCATTACGTCTCCAACTTTGGGGACCCTGAGATCTTTTTCAATGTCCCTGATACGCATGTACCAGGGAGGATTGCAAATTTGCCGGAGGATTTTTGCTTGCACAACTCTTATTTTATTTAAGTTTGATTTAGCCGCAATTCCATAGACTTGAAGCGCATATCTCCATATGGGCTATTGATTTATAAATTGTTACTTTATTGTACAGTGACAATTTATTGGCCGGTTTAAGAAGCTATAACATCTTTGCGCTTTTGGTCATTACAGTCTTTTTGACCATCGTGGTGTGTATGTTAAATGTAAGCTTTCTGTCTAACACTACGCCCAGATATTTGTGGCTTCTTTTGTGCAGTAGTGTTGAACCCTGCATGCTAATGCGACCACAGTTTAAAAGCCTTGTGGTAAACGTAACGTTTGCGCATTTGCTCCCGTTAATTCCAATGTTCCATTTGCGGGCCCAGTCTTCAAAACTGCTCACGTACTGCTGCAATGACTCTGTAACTTTATTGATGCAGGTACTACTTGTCAGTAAGGGTGTATCGTCGGCATACGTGGCTATCAGTACATTGTTCCGGTTTACTCCTGTGATGTCGCTATGTGAGGGCATATCGGCTGTGAACAGAGTATACAAGGTAGGCCTGAGAACGCTACCTTGAGGCACGCCTGCACATATTGGTCTTTTTGACGATTTAATACCATCAACATCAACAGAAAGCTGCTGACAATCTGGTACAATTGTGGAGTGAAAACGCTTCTAAGTTTGAATAGTAGTCCGTCATGCCAGACTCTGTCAAACGCTTGCCTTATGTCCATGAAGACAGCAACTGCATACTTCTTGTGTTCAAAAGCGTCCAGGATAAAATTGACCACACGGTGAAGCCGCTCCGGAGTACCATGACCTCTCCTGAATCCAAATTGCCAATTTGGGATTCTTTGCTTGACTGCTTGAAGTTGCAGGATGCGGTCAAGGATTACTCTTTCGGCCATCTTTCCTACGGCAGGAAGAAGACTTATTGGCCTATACCCATCTACTTCACTAAGACTCTTTCCAGGCTCTGGGATCATTTTTACCTGTGCTGTCTTCCAGATGTTTGGGTAGTGTCCCAGCCTGAGCATACTGTTTAGGATCAGCACTATAAACAGAAGAGCTTTTTTGGGTAGGAGCTTGAGTGTTTTGTTATCCAGCCTATCCTCTCCAGGAGATTTTTTAACCCTCAGATTTTTAATAATATTTATTAGGCAGAGTCATCTGGAACGGCATATCCAACTGCAGCTCAACAGTTCTTCGCGTAGCATCGTCGGTGTAGTTGAATGGCCTGAATCGCTGTTGTAGGCTGTCTGCAAATGTATCAGCTTTTTGCTGGCTGGAGTAGCACCATCTACCTGCCGTATCCTTAATCGGTACTTTTGAAGCTGCAATTTTTTTAAAGCGACTTGTGAGCTTCCAAAGGGAGTAGTTAGAGGACGCATCCGGGCCAGCATTTTCCAGCATTTGATCAATACTGCGTTGCTTGATTTTAGCGAGGACTTTTTGTACGCGATTGGAGATTCTTTTATAAATCTGGTGGACGCGTATATCTCCCGTTCTCACATACTCTTTCCTCAGCCTTTTCTTCATACGCAGTAATGCAGCAGTATTTGGGGGCAGCATATCCTGATAGTGCTGTCTTGTATGACGTACATATTCTGGGGTCGCGTATGATGCAGCCAAAGATACGTTTCGCATAAACATTGTAATAGCATTTTCTACGTCAGCCGCGCTATCTATTTGAGTGTTTAGATGAATTCTGCTCTCTAAGTTTGTCCTAAATTCATTAATGCGAGCTCCAGGTGTACGGATGTATTGCCTCATAGGTCTAAGCTGTGGTGATTGATGCAAAGTCGCTACGACCGGCAAATGATCCGACGAAAGCTCATGACGCAGCTGGACAGATAGCTTGTTAGCAGCGAACCCATTATATATGAAAAAGTCGAGTGCAGAGGGAGTAAGCAGGGTGTTGAATGAATAAAAAGTTGGTTTTCCGGTTGCTAGGATTTGCCACGTACCACTTGCAATGGCCTCTTGCAGCCGCTTTCAACGATAACAACTGCGAATTTCCCCACCATTGGTGTTTTGCATTAAAGTCTCCTGCAATGAACCGTTTTCCCAGGGACTGAAGTAGTACCTTAAAGTCATTTTCATTCCAGGGTTCGTTAGGAGGAAGATAGATTGATGATATTATGACGCTTCCGATGTTTGTAATCAAACTCAAACTAGCCGATTAAATATTATTTGAAATCGGTTCATTGGCGTCATGAACAATGTTAAATTTTATCAGCACAGCAGATATGCCTTTCGCGGTACCACTGGCGTGATTTGCGTAGTATTGGTTGTATCCAGGTGTACAAATTTTAGGGCCTGGGCTCATGTGCGTCTCTGTGACCAACATCACATCAATTGATTTAGCATCAAGGAAAAGTCTCAGCTCGTTATTGCTTTTAACCAATCCTCTTGCATTCCACAATCCGATTTTTAAACTCGAATTGATCATTTTAAAATGAGCTTCTGAGCCAGGACACGAAAGGCTTTGTTTGCTTCCATTGTTTCCTGGATACATTTGAACATTTGATCCATTCTTGCATTTAGATCTGATATTACCTTTTCTAAAATGTTAAATTTGCTGCCGTATTCTCGGTCATCAGCATTGTCATTTGTCCTAGATACTTGTGTTCTGGAAATATTTAACTGATTTACTTTGGGCCTGACATTATCCGCATAAGAAAAGCCTCTCTGAACAGTGGCGTTTGAAATAAACTGCGCTCTAGAACTCTGAATGTCTGCATGATTGTTATTGTTTGGCATCAGGCTTTAGCTTTGTGCTTAGCTTGACTCTGACTGTGCAGCTTTTAGTGCTGGAAATGTGGTTGTCTCCACAATTGGCACATATGGAGGTCTCACTAGACTTTAGCTGGCAATTCTCGGAGCCAGTAAAATGGTCACCTGAGCACTTACCACAAACTGGTTTTTTGAGGCAATAATTTGTCGTGTGTCCGTAGTCTTGGCATCTGAAGCACTGAACTATTTCCCTGTTGTGTTTTGCTTTTAATATTGTAACTCTGTGCGTTCCAATATGAGTTTTTTTTAAAAGCCTCTGCAACATTTAAAGTCTTCTGTAAATTAACAAAGAACATGCCTTGTCTTGTTTTAGCATCATTCGATTCGTCATCATCCTCTTCATTGATCTCAATATTGCGCCAGTCTCGTTTCCTGGGACAGTAGTTGTTCAGTACTGTGAGGCTCCGATCAGTAAAAGCGCGTTCAATTCGATGTTTCGAGACGTTGGGTGTAAGTCTTTAATGACCACTCTATATGGTGTATTTTCTCTTAGTTGATGCCAAAATTGACAATTTTGCTTGGATAATATGTCAACGACAGATCTAAATGCGTTTGAGTTCTTTGTATAAATACGCGAGATTCCAGATCTGGATATGCGTATTTCATACTCGGTATCCGCGATAACAGAGCTTAACGCTGCCTCAAATTTGATTGAACCTGCGGCACGCAAATAGCTGGAGGCTTAGGTATTTTGTTTTCCTGTTTCTCCCTATCAGGATGACGGTTGCTTTCATTTTCCCTATCTTGAACTTCTTCGCCCATATCCATTAGGGATTCGGCTTCTTCAGCCAGAGCTGCGAAGCGATTGCTATAATTAGCTGCCGAGGAAGATGCAGCAGGGCTTTTGGTTAGGCTCCCAAAATTTACGCTAAGTTGGGCTGGCTTAATTTTGCGGATTGTTTTTGACAGTTTGTCCGCTTTTTTTATGTTTTTTCGAGACAGCCAGCTTAGTAGATTGGAAAGTGCAGTTTTTTTTTTTTGTGAAGGGCTAGCAGCCACACTTGCGCAAGAAGATGCGGCGCTAGAAACAAGGGCAGTAGAACATATGCTCCCAGTAGTATAGCTAGCAGTGCAGCTAACATTAGAAAAGATTAGGGTGTTCGTAGTAATGGTGCTAGTGCTTGTTGCGACCAAACCCACTCTACTTCTTGCAGCTTGCATTGCTTTTAATTGCTCTTCGGCCAGTCGGGTGCGCAGCTCTGCAGGCGTCGCACCGGCTATATTTCTCATCCTCTCAGACCTGTCCTGCTTGATATAAAGCTGCGGTTGATTAGTTGAGCCTTCATCCATTCTGGGCAAGATTCACAACTTTGTTGTTGCCAAATTTGCGACTGCCCAAGAGTATGCAACACTACTGATTGTTGACCTTCTTTGGACAACAGCCAGTCAGTGCGACTTCCATGGACACCAACCAGAGAACAGCTGATTTTGACAGGCGGTCGCTGGCAAGCGGCCGGAGCCCCACCAACCAATTTGCACTTTAACTTTATTATTTTATATTTATTATAATTAATTTGCGAAATGCAGAGTATTATTGTCTTCACCGTGTCTTTAAACGACACTGTACAAGTTTTTTTTCTTTTGCCACTAACGCGGCTTTGTACCAATTTTTATACCCTGAACCTATTGTTAATTCACGATTTAACAAAAGTCACAAGTCGAGTTTCAGATCAGATGTGTGATTGTCAGCAGTCACGACGAGACTGGAGGAACTTATTTACAATAGGGAATATTTTGATGTAGAAAATAATCTTATGTGAATATTATTTAAAGCTGGCAGGCTTCTTCAGCAACTCTCACTACAATTACTTACGAGTACTAAAAGAAAGCGTTTCTTTTTAGTTTAATTAGTACGAGGTGAAGTTGATTTGATCCCATGCATAGCTGTTGCGCACTTGAAGACAGACAAAGTATAGATAGACAAAGTCTAAGCGGAGCCAGGTATCTTCCAATATAGCACGGACACGCTCCGTATGAGTATTATAACCAGGCTAATCTCATTAAGTTTCACGAATAGTAATACTCCTATATTTACTCACATTGTGAAACGATTCTGAAATATTAACATACCTAACAAGGTTAGTCAGATTTATATTTATTCAAAACTATTCAGAGTCAGGCATCCAACTTTACGTTCTATAATTTCGTATGCAGCCTGTTTCGCTTAGTGTACTTATAAATCATGTTCCCACCTCTGGAGACCGAATTAGAAATGAAATATGGCGGACGGCATTCCAGAAAGTGTGCCATTCAATTTGCAATGCCAGCATGTCTGCTAAAATCGAACACCGTGAAAAAGCCCAACGACTGCAAATCTGCATAAAACATGTTACCAATTGCAGTCCAAAGCTGACCGCACTCCCAGCCAGCCTCCTGTGCATCCTGCTCTTTTCATGGCCGACGAGGCGGCACGCAAATGGCCACAAAATGCTCGCCTGGCATGCAAAGCAGCTCCGCCCCTGTCCGCTACTTCTGCTGTGCCATAAGCCAGAGACGTTGTTGGGAGGGGGCCGAACAGTCGACCAAACTCTTGACTTAATTGGCCAATTGTTTCGGCTGGTTCACACAAAAAAGTGTTGCATATTTCACAGCGCAAGGCGTCTCAAATTTTTTGAATAGTAATCATTTCATAATATCAAGCCCAGCTTTTAGAGGGGCGTTTCTGCACCTAATTGCCCAATCAAAGAAGCACACCTTCGTTTTCGTTTACTTTCTGTGGGCGTTGTCGAATGCATACACCCGACCGAATTCAGAACCAGCAATTAGCCGTCAAGCTGTTCGCCACTTAACTCAAGGCAAAACGGGCGAATGCACTCAACCGACTTTACGAAAAAGAACAGATCCTTGAAGGTGTATAATGCACTCTTTGGGAGTTGATGAAATCAGTTTAAAATATTTCATTCCGAGAAAGCATCATTGATAAAACAGTTAAAACTATAAAGAAAGCTATAAGAAGCCAATTTTCATTAAATAGATATATGTATAATTTAACTAGGCCGTATACCTTTTAGATCAGCTTAAAGCATGTTCGATTAGTTTTCCTAAGACCCTTCAAGCAATTTCACAGAGTTACAGAATCAGGTCCAGTGCGAAAGACCCAAAGTTTGTACTACCGAGTGCATAACACTTAAAACATTCAAAATTCTTTTGGTGAAACTCATGAGGGAGTCCAATTTTTAAGCTCATACCCTAGAACTTCCAAATAATTAAAAAAAAAAAAAAAAAAAAACAATTCAATTTGGGGTTTCTAGCTGTAAGGCTGGCTGTCAGGGATAACATTTTTCTTGATTTATTAATCTCCAGTAGGCGTTGATTTATAATTTTTGGTCAATATTTAACAGAGGTCTATGATCCCAAGCTGCAAAAGATAGCACATACATATTTTTGATTAGTCACGCTTACAGAGAAAATTCATAATAATAACACCACCTCAGTCATTGATCGAGTTTTCAATCTTCCAGCTCTCTTCCGAAAACATAACTTATCTCTGCCACTCAGATTGGACTTCATATTTCAACAGCATTGTAAGTTGTGTTTTCGTATTTGTCTGTTTAATTTATGCAAAGCTTGACATTCAAAGGGACAATATTCGCACGGACTCTGACTCGATTAATTTTGGTTCTAGTATTCAGAGCACACAAGCTATATTTGGTTGGCTCTGGTCAAATGCCAATCAATGCGCGGTCCTTACCCAGCTCTATGGTGGGCCACGCTTAGTTAACATTTGGCCATATTTTTTTTTTTCAGCGGGTTTAATGCTTTATATAAAGACGGTCAGAAACAGCTACATCGCATATAAATAATTTACATTTCGCATGGTCACGCACAAATCATATGATGGGGAGCTGCGCAGACAAAAACTGACAAAGCGAGGGCTGACGCCGAGCCAGTCCCCCTTCCGTTTTCCATGATTGGGTCTGGGAATCGGAAGGCTTGGGCTTGGGTTCGGGTCTAGGACTGCATGATGCGTACAGAAGTGACAGTTAAACATGGAAACACACTCAACATGTTAATTGATATGCAAGGCATAGAGGGGCGTGGCGTGGCAGCAGGCGTTGGGGTAGACAATAAAAGTTTTGCTGCCCTTTTTGGGACAATGAAACTGTTGGTCATGACAGTGAAATTCTCTTTCACCGCCATCGATGCCGTTTTCCTCCACATTCATTTGTGATCAATATGTTCTAAATATACCGCCTGAAGCCTGCGAGGCGGATGTCATAAACAAAACTGTGTGTGAGAAGGTAATTGTACTATTTATTGTGACATACTTATTTGTTGCTTTTGCGTACTACATCGAATTGGGATAAACTGAATTGAGTGCTGAGCAAATAGATGCAATCAATATTTAATTAAATTGACTATCAATTGTTAATTTAAATTTATCGTAGTCTATCATATTATCAATTGTTCATTGACATTTTTGTATGGTATAATCAGATTATATTATATTTTTATACCCTGAACCCATTTTCAATGGGAAATCAGGGTATAATGGTTTTTTTTTTTAAATGTATGTAACAGGCAGAAGGAGGCGTGGCAGACCCCACAAAGTATATATATTCTTGATCAGGGTGACGAGCTGAGTCGATTTGGCTTTGTCCGTCTGTCTTTCCGTCCGTCTGTCCGTATGTATAAACGCGTCGATTTCAGAAGATATAAGAGCTATGTCCGTATTTACAGCGCGGATATCGAGTTTATCATTAAAAATCGATAACTCATCCCGATCTTTTTTTTATCGATAAAAAGCCTTATCGAAAACCAGTTATAAAATTATATCTACCTTTACTGCTAGTCTCCAAATTTTTAATGTATGCTTATATGCAATTTATGCAATTTCGGTTTTTGTTACCCCCCACCTCTATATCCACCCCCTCACCACCATGTTTCTAATAAGCGTATTTCAAATACTAGAGACTTGTGCTTTGCCAGTTACATGCATATTCATGTTATAATCATAATGAACGTTTAATGAAGATCGTATGTCCATAGTAAGCGCACACTGCAGCCCATGCGTGTTTATTCGTGGGTGCTTGTGTGTGTGTAAATGTTTGTGTATGTGTGTGTATGTGTTTGTATGTATATGTGTGTGTGTGGGTGTGTGTGTGTATGCGTGTGTGTGTATGTATGCCTGTGTGTGCGTGAGTGCGTGCGTGTGCGTGTGTGTGTGTGGTTGTGTGTGTGTGTGGTTGTGTGTGTGTGTGCGTGTGCGTGTTTCTTGTGTAAGCTGAAAGAGCTTTCAGGGTATCTCGTAGTCGAGCAGTCTCGACTACAGCTTTCTTACTTGTTATATTATACAATTTCACAAAAAAAAAAAAAAAAAAAAAAATCCTTCAGAGTATTTAGGGCCCAAACGCTGGCAGATCTCTTATCCCATTGTCATTTCCCCCATTCGTTACTATATATGGTTGTATGGTTGTCAAGCCATTTAAAGGACCAGCGTATACTTGTAGGAAATCTGTCATCTTTGGAACGTTTAGATCCTTTTCGATGTCTCGGATTCTCATGTACCATGGTGATCACAAATTCTCCTCAGAGCCTTTGCTTGGGCCCCTCTAATTTCGTTCAAATTTGCTTATGAAGCAATGCCGTATATTTATAGGTCACGCTTCCAGATAGGACTTAGGATGCTCTTGTATGTTGTGGTTTTGCTGTACTGCGATAGCGTTTTTTTCTGGCTTTGGCCATTACCGACTGTCCAACCATAGTAGTATGGGCTTTGAAATCGAGTTTCCTGTCTAGTAGGGCCCCAAGACATCTTTGTGGGATTGTGAAGCCTAACATAGTAATTTATATTAATTTAGTTGTTGGCTCTATAACTTTGTCAAAAGTATATCGTCAATATCTTCATTAGCAGCGAATTGGTATGTAATCATACGAGCAGTCGGACAGCAAGAGAAACATTGCGAAAAACTAATATCCGCATTTCACTTTGGTAAATAATGAGTTTTAATAAATTACACTTTGCGCCCATTGATTTGAAATAGATTTTAGTATTTTTCTAACTAATTAGTATATTAGATATATTGTGCGTTTTTCAAGCAAACGGTCACCCTGCACAATGCAGCAAGCAGTTTACTGCAACAGCTGTTTGTCATTGTACTGCGCCACAGCTGTGTTAGGATTCTTATTCCCAGTAAACGGTCACACTGCACGCAAACAGCAGGCACTTATTTGTAACAGCTGTTATCTTGTTGTTCTATTGCCGTTCAGGTGCTTCGCTCTTTTTTGTCGCTTGATTAATGAGAATGAACATCGATGAGCTAAATGACGACTGTCTCTGCATTATCCTGGAGTACTTGCCACTGCCTGATCAGATTGCAATGGCACGGAGCTCGTTGCGCTATGAGCAGCTGCTGGGCGAGATTGTGTGGAGGAAAGCGCGCTATCGTGAAGTATCCGTATCGGATGATATGTTGAAGCCGCTTAATAAGGAAGACTACATGTTCTTCTTTGAGGTGACGAGCCCACATATGGAGAAGCTGTACATCTGGAATGTACACGAAAAGGCATTCGACTCGTATTTGGGGAGGCATTTGCTGCGACCCGAGCTCGCATTCTATTTGTGCTTGAAGCTCACAAATCTGCGCGAGCTGTGCGTCACGGACGACTACATGAACAACAGCATGATACAAATCGTGAGCAAAAGCTGTCCTCATCTGAACTGCTTAAGCGTATCGAGCGCCTATATAACGGGCCAGTTTATGGTCGATCTGCACAATCTGAAGACGCTCGTGGCAAGGGAGTGCTCCATCGAGGCGTCGCACCTGGCTGAGATGCTCACCCAGCTGCAGTTAACCACACTGGACGTGACCGCCAATAGATATAATATAGAGCAAACTATACTGCAAGCGCCTACAGCTAGATTGTTGCGCCTGCAGCGTTTGGGCATCTCGGATGCAAAAGACTTCGGATTTCACATCGGCGAGCAGCTGCCGGCGCTCAGGGAGCTGGTCGTGAGCTATCACGGCGTAAAGGCGGAGGACTTGCGAGATATGATGGACACTACACGGCAACTGGCTGCGTCGTCCGACTCCAAATTCACAAAGCGCCTGCAGTCGATCATGTGCAATGTGGTTGATGTGGAAGTAGCCCTAGAGCAGATGACGGGACTAGAAACTCGGAGTCCGCGCGCCTCTCCTCAATTCTGTGAGCTCTTAAAAATCATTTACAAATGTAAATAGGGCATAGAATGTTTCTACTTTGAAGTTATTTTTATAGCCTTGCGATTAGATATTCTAATTTTGGCAAGCGACATGCTCGCAATTACAGTGCAGTCTTACTTTGATGAACCTTATCTGGTCACAATGAGCTGAGCTGATTTATTAAAGATTTCGCAAAGCGACAGCCAAACATTCAAAAGTCTTTCCAAATTTACAAAATTGATTATTGATTTTACCATAGTAATTCCAAGTCGAAGTGCAATTAAAAATATTTTATTGTAATAAACTGTTAAATATTCGTATCATGTTAAATCAATGTTATTTCATAAAACAAAAGTTTGGTATCCAATCTTCTTATACATTGATCGCATTGATTGCAAATTTAAATTTATTTTAAAGTATAAAAATCAAATGATGTGAGATATACTGTGCAAAACCCTATAGTGAAAACCAAAGAAAAACTAATTTTTTTATTTTTTTAATTTTTTTTTTAAGCTTTTTCTGCATACTTTTGTATGGTATGTCAATAAGAAACTTTATAACCTTTTTAAAACTCCTAATGTAAATACTCAGGATTTTATAAAAATGTAAACATGTAACAAATCGAAAATGACGTAATAGACCTCATAAAGCATTATATTCTCTATTCTGCAATTTCGTAAACTTCATTCTTGGAATTTTATATTATATATTATTAGTTGGTGCAACAGTTTCTTTCTATGTCTGGTTCCAATTGTCACCCATCGATAATTGAGCGACTCTATAACCGAAATAGAAAATTGTAACATTTTTTAATTTCACGATCATATGAAAGTAGTTTCTATACGCTGTCATTTGCTAAAGAGAATATTGTTGGATAAGTAACAATCTTTCTAAGGACTCTATATTGAGGTGGAACAAGAAACCATATCCACGCTTATCGAGGATTTAGATGATGAATTATTATTAGGTCGTAAATTTATCTTATGGAAGAGTATTTAGTTGTGCAGACAGTAATCGCAGTCTCATTAATATGATATTTAGCTACAACTAATTATATATTTATTTTCGTTGCCTCTGTATCGCTACGAATTTTATTGCCTATATCTAAAATATATTGCTCAATTGAAGCATTTGTTTCAGTTCTGTTTTTTTTTTTTTTTTTTTGTTTTTTTTTTTTTAATACCCTGAACCCATTGAAAATGGGAATTCACTTTTTGTGAAAAAGTATGTAACGGGCAGAAGGAGGCGTGGCAGACCCCATAAAGTATATATATTCTTGATCAGCGCGACGAGCTGAGTTGATATATCCCTGTCCCTGAGTGCGTCGATCTCAGAAGTTATAAGAGCTAGAGAGCTGAAATTTGGCATGCATACTCGTGTGTACCATACTTTTTTATCTAGAGTAATCGAAAAATCGGCATTGTTTTTTCAGCCTAATTTGAACATTTTTAGATCTGGAGTCTCCAAATTTGCGTTGTATCGATACAAAGATTTTGTAATTTACAGATTTTGGATACCACGCCCCCTTTACCCCCAATTTGTAAAAACGCATTTGAAGCACTAGAGACTTGTGCTTTGGAATGTACACACATATTCATCATATGATTACATTTTGAAAGTTTCATTAAGATCTTATGTCTACAAAAGAAATTATTCAGCAAATAATTTCTCATAATATTGCCCACTGCGCAGTTAGCAGAGCGCAGGCTTATGCGTGCGTGTGGATGCATGTGTATGTATGTGTGCATAAAAATGCAGAATGATTAGAATATCAGCTTAGAGAGTTCAGGGTATCTCCTAGTCGAGCAGTCTCGACTAGAGCCTTCTTACTTGTTTTTTTTTTATCATATTTGATCTTATCTCTTTCATAGACTGTTTATTGTTGCGAAATTAAAAAAATACTTATTTCAATTTAATAAATATGTCCCCATGAATGAATGAATGAGTTCTCATAGGTTATTAGTAAGGTATTTTATCTTCGTAACACTGAAGATATTTCGTTTATTTTGTACGTAGTCAATGATTAATATAAAAAATGTAGTTGGCTTCTTTAATAATATCCAATTGTTAATTGGGTTAATGACATTTGTAAAAAAGAAAATGATCTTCATTTGTTGAAGCAGAACAAAATTTCAAAGTTGTATGATTAATGGACTCAAATAGGAGAACATTATGCCGGAGAAAATACCCGTGATAAGGACGGCAGAGGCAAACATACCGGCGGTTATTTGATATCTGGCATGAACAGTGCCTGGTGCATACATCATTCCCAAGGAACTCAAATAGCCGGAGCTGTACGACATTATTATCGCAATCAACCAATATACCCATTCATTTGTTATATAAACGGGCAGAGTCCTTACAATATCCTTCGGCGCATAGTTGCAGAACAGTAGAAGGGGTATGAAGACAACTCGGAGCACAACTGGAACAACAAGATACTTGGGCTTGGGCCACTGTACCCAAGATGTGGTGAGGCTGCCCAGCATGGCAAATACATTGAATGTGAGGAAGCAGGTGACAAGCGTGAAATATTTGCTGCCTATGATAAAATCATCGGATCCCTTAATGTCCGAATGGACGGCAGGGAAAACAGCCAGTGTGACAAAGAAGGTGAAAAATACGTTAAAAAGCTGTGGCGAGGCTTTCTTAAATATTTGCCAATAAGGAACATTTAATTGAGATCGGGAGTCCGATTTCTTTTCGTTATTCAACATTTCGTAATACCGATAGAACTTGGTCAACGGCAGCGCAAAATAGGTATCAAAACAGAAGAGCAAAATCAAAATCGCAGTCACGAAATAATATATAGCCGATGTACGCATCGAAGTGAAGAACGTCGCACACAGCATTGACATAATTGTGGCAAAGCAGCCGCTAATATTGGATCCCAGCACAACGGCACCCGTATACTTGGGGGGCAGAGCTGCAACAAGACCGTAAATTGTACTCTGGTAGATTCCATTGCACTGCAAGAAGAATGAAAGCAAATCACAAATTAGTTAATTGATTCAAAAGATATTTATATATGTATTTTTTTATTGACCAATGAGAAATGGGCCGAAGTGTTTCACACGAATAACGAACAAATGCCATTGGTTAATACGATGAAGTCAAGTTCGGATTTACTCGCATCCATAATTTCTTTCGTTTGAATTGTATGAAGTGAAGTCGGTGTATGAATTTGTATACTAGATTTAAAAAACTCTTAATTCCGTTGACTGACCTGGAGCATATGCAGTAAGAAACCCTCATCGAAATTTTGAAGTTATTATTGCATTGCTCCGATGTTTGTCACACGCTCTAAAAATAATTAATTTATATTCTTGAAAAGGGCTCACAGTTAAGTCGATGTAGTTTTTCTTCTTCTAGTTGGGCACTTATCCTATTGATAATTATAGATCCCCAGAGTGGGGAATTATTTAGAATGCAAGAGTTTTTTTTTTTTTTTTTTTTCGTAGAGAACAATTTTTTTTTGTGACTTCCAGAGGTTAAAGATTAAATGACAATTAAATCAATATGTTCGTAGCGGTACCGACGAGACTGTAGATGCGAATCAATAGGGCCATCTGTTGGATTGGGGTATTAAACTTCTGTACTAAGCTACACACAATTTACTGACAGAGTGCCCAATACATTATATATCAATACTTACCATGTTTATAAGTACAATTGAGCTCATAGTTGCCCAAAAAAATATGCCGGGCCACTAAAAATAGACAGAAACAAATAGGATTGCTGTACATGTATATACATATATGTAATTGTATATAAATATTGCAAGTAACCACGTGCGTACCTCGTATGAGTCCAACATGGCCAGCACTACGGTGATTATAAGGATAACGATTTCCAATAGAATGCTATAAACAATGCGAGTTGTTAGATCACCGCCGAAATTAATGAATATATTTATCCAGTTGAAGAGAACATTTGGAATTTGCGATGCAAAGCCTATATTCTGCATAAAGTTGCCGCGATAGTTAACTTCAGTTTTGATCGTGTAATTTTCACCTAGCTTGAAGTCCTCGAAATACGATTTCGCTGTTATAAACATATTCCAAGGCATTAGCGTGCCCAATCCATGAAGCATAAATATGAAGAAGACCAACTTGTATTTGTCAACTGGCGGCTGCAGATTCGATACAATTTTGGATACTGTCGAGCATTTGCCTTTCGGATCCGATTTCATCTGCGACTCCCACGAGGGATTAAGGGTCACCGGCTGTTTGCCTTCGATGAAAGGCGATTCTTCACCTTTGCCGACAACCATTTTGCTTTGCTTTCCTTTTCTTTTTCTATTTTCTTTCCGGCTGATTGCTTTCAACAACAGGCGCGGCTCCAATCAACTCTTAATTAGCAGTTGCTGGGGTGACAACAGGTTAGTTATGCGAGTACTCCACAAACGAGTAGGGGCAGCAAAGTCCAGGGCCTGTTACGTCGGCCTCTGATGTAAGGCAAGAGAAGGCACTTCTTTGCTGATAGATTAAAATTTGAAGCGGTTATTTATGAAATCTCTGTCAATAGATTGCGCTTATTTATAAACGCATGTTGATAATCGCGTGGCTTGCATAAAACTCGTATTTCAGAAAGCGTTGCCACCTTTTTCCTAATTTTCGATAGCCGACCGGTTAATTCAAAATATTAACCTGCTTGAAAAAAAATAAATAAATAAATAAATATGGCTTTATCAGTTGAAAATATTATTTGATTTATTCAACGAATAAGGGCTTTTGTTAATATAGATAAACAGCTCCGAACTTGGAATGACTTAACTCAATTACTCTTTATTAGAATGATAAAAATGGAAAAGCAAATTTTACCAGTTGTCACTAACCAGAGTGCAGTTGTATAACAATAGTGATAAAACCACTGTTGTATCTCTCCACTAACCAGATCTGGTTAGTGATCTCTCTAATCTAGTTCACTCTACATCATCCCTGCCGATTGCAGTCCATTTTTGACCGATTGATTGTTATCGATAGCTGAATTTTTTGTAAAAAGCAGCGTGCTGTCCTGTTGCTGTTGACTTAGCCGGAATAGATTTATCCGCGATGGCGATAATTCAGTTGGGTGATTATATTGTCATTCAAAGGCAAAAATATACCAAATTGCAAAAATTTGGAAGTCTCGATGCGACAGCAACGTTAGGCAAGGAACACCTGGAGTTAAAATCACTGCTGGACCAGCCATACGGCTCGACATTTAAGATGTGTGTAAAAGAATCGAAGGCGGGCAAACGTGGCGCACAGCGACAGCACAGTCTTGAGCTGTGCACCGAAAATGAATTACGAAGTATTAGAGACGTGCTCAATATTTCTAGCAGTGGAGCCGACAACCGGGATATTAGCGACAATGGCGAGGCACAATCGCTGAAATCATCGGTAAGTGAGGCAGCAAATGACTGAATGGTAAATCCTTATAAGCTCGCTTTTATTCTTACAGGACATCGAGCAGATGCGTGAGGAATGCAACGAGTCAAGCAAGATCATTGAGAAGCTAGTGGAAAACTCGAAAACGTTTCACAACCGCACCGAATACTCACAGGATAAATATCTGCTGAAGAAGGAGAAGAAGTATTTTGAGTTTGTCCAAATTCGCCAGCCCACCATACGTCTAATGGCCGATATATTCCATCGGCAGGATCCGGATAAAATCATGGGCATACGTGTGGATACGCTCTCACAAATTATATCCTACTCGGGCATATCCGGTTTTGGCAACTATCTGCTGTACGAGAGCGGCACGAATGGCCTCCTTCCAGCAGCCATGCTAAACTCTATGGGCGCTGGCACAGAGGCAACACTGGTCCATATGCATCCAGGCAATGTGCCACAGAAGCAGGCGCTACTCGCTCTGAAATTGCCTTTCGAACAGCAACAACGTTGCATATCTGTTAATTTATATTCAGTGCTGCGTGAATTCTACCAAGGCGACAAGCCAGAAGCGACAAAGTCGTCTGGTGACGAAGAGAAGGTTGAGGCTGTGACTGAGACTGAGGTGACTGCAGAAGAGCAAAGCGAAGGTTTTGAACCCAGTAGCAAGAAGGTTAAATTGGAGTCACCAAACTGTAAGCAATCCTTTTCTAGCTTAGCGAATCTTCCATCAAAAGCATCCATTTTAACCCAATGCACTGCCTTTACATGCAATTTTAAGAAAAATATCTCTCAATCGATACTGCTGACTAGATGATTATCTGCTTCAATCAATTCATCTTTTGCTTTTTTAATCGAATGCTTTCTGTTCTCCTAAATCTGTAAGCTAACTGATTTACCACTTGACTAATATTGAATCGAAGTAATCCTCGTTTGAATCACATTAATCTCTGCTCCCTCTTTCTTTTCCAAAGCCAATAAAGCACATCAACGTTGGCAGGTGGAGAATAAGCGCGCTGCCGCTTTAATGAATGAGAAATTCGATAGTCTAGTAATGGCTGCCAAGGAGCATCCTTCGAGTATATTGCAAGCATTGTTGCCACTGGTAAAGCCCTCGCGACCCGTTGTCATCTTCGGCACGTGCAAGGAGCTGCTCCAGGAAATATACATGGATCTGAAGACAACGGGCAAAGTGACAAACCTACATCTAACATCCAACTGGATGCGCACGTATCAAATACTGCCCAACCGCACTCATCCGGAGGTCAACATGAGCGGTAACAGTGGATATCTCTTGACGGGCTACACATTAAAATAGTATGCAGCTCCAGTAGAATTTAGAAACTAGTGAAGTAGTTAGCAATCAAATCACAAAAAACTCTTTATATAACGTATCCTTATGTTTGCCTTAGATATATGAGTATCTATAAGATTATTCAGCGTAAGTTACAATAATGTCATAATTGGCTCAAATCAGTCAATCTGATAAGCATTTTATTTAATGCTATTAATAAAATAAGAACAAACATTTTATGATTGTATATTAAACAGAAATTAAATAATTTGAATATGTTCACATGTATTTATTTTCTATTGCCTAAAGGAATGTAAATAAAAATTAACATGAGCAAGTAATATTCTAGTCTGGTCAGAGAGAGTCTGGAGTCAAAGGATCTTAATTTGATACTTAAGTGCGAAATGTTTTGGCTTTAATGCTGCGGGGATACAGTTTAATAATATTTATAACAGGACGCGTGGTAAATCCCATAAGGTATGTACTACATATGTACATATATATTCTTGAGCAAAGACGAGTGGTGTCGATTTAGCCACGGTAGACTGATTGATCGTATAAATCTAGCTGGAGCTAAAGACTTGAATTTTTTGAAGATCGAGTATCTCCTTTAAATCGACAAGGTTCCTTAATATTTCCGATTAAACATCCATTGTTAAGTCACATACTGAAACTACCAACTAATTTCTAGAGGCGATGTTGGTAGCGGCGCTATAAGTCGTAGGATCGACACTTACCGATGTTCAACTCACTGCAAACACCAGACTGTGTTCACAGAGGCGTTGACCTGTTATTTATCTACTTTTTTTTTTTTGCAAACTTGCTTGCTTTAGCAATTATGAATGAAACACTATATATATTTAGCGACAATAAAAAAAATAAAAATAAAAAAAACACACCTTTCTATATTTAATAAACATAAACTGATTTTTCTAGTTGTTTTTACTTGTTAGACTATATTTTTGATTTTCTCGATTTACTGTGAATGAGCTCATTCCCAAATAAAGAATAAAACGTAATGCAAAATGTGGTAATGCTATTTTGGAACAACAATTGAATGCATCATTTCATTCGCTCTTTCCTTCGGCTTCCCATAGTCTCTCTTTTTACCTATTGTTTATTCGTATATATTTTGTGAGTTTCCCAATTATGACGATCTTATATCTCTGTGATGGAAGCTTCATTGATGTACTAATTCCAGAATTTCTGCATCATTTACGATATTTGGCCATTATGATTCTGCTCCGATTCGATTCACTTGACACGACTAAGTAATCCAAGTGGACAACGAAGCACTCATACTATATTTAGTTTTTTTTTTTCTAGATTTCTTTCAAGAAATACAAGTGTCTTATACCCTATCAATAGTTTTAGAATTCAATGTAATGCAACGTGCACTAAGCAGCAGCTAGTAGTAGTAGAAGTAAATCGTCGATCCGATAAAAATGTAAACATTAATCTATTTCTAGACTAAAGGCAATTATATATAAATTCCATTCATCACTAGAATTCAGTTTTTTTTTTAAATTTCTGATAATATCATGCAATGTTCTATGAATACCTTTCGAGTTTGGGTTTAAGCCTGTGTTTTAGTAGATCAGTTCAATATTTCTAATTGTTCTAGTGTTGGAATGTGTATGTCAAGGTGTCCCAGTGCAAGCATGTGGAGGTGTGTCCATGGACGTTATTGTCTGTGTGCAGATATATATGAGCAGGTCTGCGTGTAGATACAGCGCCCCATTTGGGTTGTTCGCGAAAAACAAATAAATAATGTTTCAAACAGCGGGCACATTCTTGAGCACAAAATAATGTCCACACTCGCAGCGCTTGGGAGCGCCCTTCTCCAGCCACATCCACTTCGCTGAGCGATCCCCAAGGCAGATGCAGCCGACAATACGGCCATCGAAGGCGGAGGGCACCTCCGTGGGATCATTCTCCCTGCCGGCGCCCCGCTTCATGGGCTTCTTCATAGACCACGGATCGGTGCAGCCGGCCTTACGCAGCATCAGTTCCCGCTTAAAGATGCCCGTGGCCAGCTCCAGGTCATCCGTCAGCTCTGCGCCAGGTAAGAGGACCCATTAAGACTAGCTGCAGCTTCACACCCGGCCTACTTACGCTTGTTACTGACTGGCGTAGTGGCAATGCCACGATTAGCCACGCCCACGAACTCCTTGATTCCAAGAGCTCCTAGCACACGCTGCAAGCCGAGCTCACGCAGCAGCGCCCCCAGCTTCCGTTCGCCGCGTTGCGTGAGCTGCGATACGAGACGCTTTGATGCGAGCGGAGACTTGAGAAGGCGCGAGATAAAAGACGACATCCTAGCTAACTATATTCATCTACATATACTATATGTGTCTATATATTTTTATAATTTTAGTTTACGTTTTATGAAAATGAATTGTATATATACGATTGTAGCTCAATGTAAAATTCACTTCCCGACGAAGTAAATATTGAATGAGCTAGCAGCGGAGAATGTTGACAAGGATATAGAAAAGTTGTTGGCCTACTTCGATATCGTTCAGATCTAATTACAGTTCTCAATGGGTTTAAGAAATGTAGCTATGTGACTGCCAGCCTTACGGACTATAAAACTATACATTTGAGATTTACTTATTCTAGTATAGTAATACGCCATTCCGAAAAATACAATTCTCAAAGAGTCACGATTCACAGTTGGAGACCTCTTTAAAGTATTTGCTAGGTTTAACATTTGTTTAAATGTAGTTTATTTAAACGTTTTTACACGTGTCTCGATTGCAATCAGCGTGTCCAGCCAAAACGTAAATAAAAGCTTCATCCAGACGCGGTGCATATGCATTTTGCATTTGGTTTCGGTTTTTGTTTCAATTTTGGTTATTTGGATTGATGTTTGTTTTTATTTGGAAAGCTATTATGTTGACTTTTAGCTTAATAGTTGTTGTTTTTATGTGTGTGTTGTTTGTTTGTGTTATTAATTGGTTTATTTAATTAATTAATAATAACTTTAAACAGCTGCCTTCTCAACCAACTTGAACCAGTGGCCGCACTCACAACGTTTCTGGTTGCCCTTCTGCAGCCACATCCACTGCACATAGGTCTGATCCTCTTCGCCTGAAAGTTCATGAGAGAGTAGATTATTTTCTCCAGCTACTCATTATTTTCTTCTGCTACTCACAGATGCAGCCAACAATGCGGGCATCGAAGGCCGATGGAATCAGGTTGGGGTTCTCCTTAGTGCCAGCACCGCGCTTGAACACCTTCATGTCGAAAGGATTATCGTTGCCGGCCGCCTTCAGCAGCAGTTCACGTTTCTCGATACCCGTGGCGTGTTCCAACGGGTCGTTCATCACTACGGAAAAAGGAGAAGCAGTTAGTTGAGTTTATCAGAAGCCGAGCCCGCAATTTATGCAACGAGTATATTGTAGTAATATAAGCCTACTTCTTGTAGTCAGTTTTCACTGAATATTCTTCGATCACTAACAGTCCTTTCACTCACGTTCTTCATACCCTCTGTAAGCATACCTTACATCTGATATTATATTTAAAATAGGGTATTTTAGCTTCGGTCATTTTTCTCTTGTTAAGATACAAACGGCATTTTCACTGTAGTACTTTCTACATATGACGCTCATATCAAAGAGGATAGTTTGTCTTCGGTCACTCAGCGCTTTTTCGCTATAAGCCCCTTCACTCCGCCCCTGGTTACATTAACCGCTTGCTGAATCAGCTGTGTGCGCACATTGATTATATAAAAGGCTTAACTCCTTCGACATTAACACGCACAAATACACTACTGCCAATTATTAATGTATTAGTATACTAGCGATAACGAAGCAAGGTGCGAATTATGATTTTTGCGTTTTTTTTTGAATTGGCATAGAATGCAGAAGCAAATAACGTCTTTGCACTGGACGCAGCTATTACATAACCTCCACCATACAGTGACACATTTGTTGGTCATTAGAAATGTAGATAAAACCTTGTTGCACTCACAGCAGGCTCTGCATCGCCTTTGATTTAGATTTCTATTATGTAATATGGATGATGGAGGCGCTGCCTTGGTAGCGTTTCCCTTGCCACACGGACAGTGCGAACGTGACGGCTGAATTGCGCGTTTTTATTACTTACTTTTGCAGGTACGCACGGAGTTGTATGTCACATTTTGGCGTGCGGCAGCACGAAGCGCCATGCGTCCACAAATTGATGCCATTATTGTTCGTTAAGCAAAGATTTGTTGATCTTGGAAAGCGTTGAACAACCGAATTCTTTCGTAATTTTTCACAGCGAGACTCAGGGCAGGTGTTGATTAGTGAGTGGTATACGGTGGTTCGCAACTGGTTCGATGATGGAGTCGATTTCGGTGCACTATCGAACTGGTGTTGCGCAATCGTGCGCATAGATGCGCAGCAGCAGTGCTGCCAGATATTTCGATAAAAGAGCTATGCCGCTAAAGTGGCTCACAAGTGCGGGTTATTGAAAAAAAAAAATATATATATATGCTAAAAATTTATTATTTCTGTGATTAATGTGTATGCAAAGGCGACTTAATGTGTTGGATATTTAATCCGCTCACTACGCTGTGCGGCTCTTGGAATTGTTTTGCCGGATATTGCTTAGCAACCAAAAACTGAATAACACATTTAATGAAAATTTAATTTATTAAAAAGCTTGAAAAATGTCTCAAAAACCTACAATTTGTTTTGATATATCTAAAAATGAACGTTTTCAAATAACGGACAATTACAAAATGTTGCATCGCAAGCTAAAGGCCAACTGGAATGTAGAACAGTAAGTGAAATGAATCTGATTAGATTAAGAATCTGATTTAGATTGATATAACTTATTGTATAACATTATATCCGATTCATAGAAACGAAATTGAGCTAAACAATGAGTGCTTGGCACGCACTAAGATTTTCGTATTGGCTGGACCACAGGACCGCTTCACCGAGGAGGAGTTCGAGGTTCTCAAGGATTATGTGGAGCAATCGGGCGGCAGCTTGTTGGTGCTGCTCGGCGAAGGAGGCGAACAGGAGTTCAATACGAATGTCAACTTCTTCTTGGAACAGTACGGCATCTACATCAACAGCGATAACGTAGTGCGTCCGCATTACTACAAAAATTTCCATCCCAAGGAGTGCATCGTGGGCGGCGGCGTCGTCTGCGAGTCCATGTGGCGACAGCTGCTCAAACGGGACATCGAGAAGGTGGACTACGACTTCAGCGATGAGAAGTACAAGATACACTTTCAATATCCCTACGGTGCTACTCTAAATGTCTCGGAGCCAGCCAACGTGCTGTTGACCACGGGACCTGTCGTCTATCCCTTCAATCGTCCCTTGGCTGGCTACTATAGCAATGCCAAAGGTGGCAAGATATTGGCCCTGGGCTCCGGATACATATGGCACGACAAGTACTTGCAGGACAAAACGAACGATGCCATGCTGGAGTATATGCTCCAGCTACTGGGCACCGATGAGATAAACTACACGCACTTGGACTTCAATGATGTGGAGGTTTGTATTTCTTATGCATCCGGCTGGAGATGGATATGTATATAAGTATTAAATCTATATATATAAATAATCCACTGTATTCAGTTATATAAGAGCATATTTCTTAGTTGATAAGAGCTATCTTTGGGTATTACATTTCTGTTTTACATTAATCTTTTCCGTTCGCTTTTCCCATAGCTAAACGACAACAAACACTTCACGGACCTTGCCTTTCTGGCCGATATGCCCAAGGCCTGCTTGATTGACTCCATTGGCACGGAGATGCCCTCGGACTTTAAGCAAATGTTCGACATGTCGCTCTGCTCTCTGAGTAATCGGTTGCTGAAGGATGTGATCGACACCTACACGCAGTTGCATGTGAACTATGAGCCGCTGCGCATAATTAAGCCGCAATTCGAAATACCTTTACCTCCGCTGCAATTGGCCACGTTTCCGCCAATTTTCAGTGAGCCGCCGGCGCCGCCGCTCGAGCTGTTCGATCTGGACGAGACCTTCAGTCCGGCTCGCTCGCAGCTAGCTCAGATAACTGGGCAATGCCTGCAGGCGCTGCGCTCCAAAGAGCCGGCTCGGCGAGCGCCCAATCAGCGCGAGCTGGAGAACTATGTGAAGGAGTGTGCGCGCATCACGGCCATCATCAGGGAACAGCAGGAGATGCCCGCCCGTGAAATACTCAACATTGTGGCACGCCAGATCACCAGCTATGCCCCCTATGCTGAGGACTAAAACCCCCAGCAGGTGATCCATTTACAATAATTAGCAAACATTGCACATTCCGTGCAACCTCTAGCTATCTCTTTTCTTCAATACCCTTAGAAAGGGTATTACGACTGTGTCGAGCTATGTGCGTCTAGAATGAAGTAATTGGAATCATCTCTATCTATAATTTCTTATTTTGTAATCAGCTTGTAAGAAGTAATATAGAAAATATATGTATAATATTTAAGTCTTATATGTTAAAATTCTGTCAAATTATATAATTAGACTATGATCAGTGTAGCGTTATAATATGTATAGCCTCTTTACGTTATTCCCATCAACTGAGTATTCTAGACATAAGAAATATTTTTGATTGATAGATTCATTTTATTTCATATATATGTAATAAGATAGATATAGATAAAATAAAATAATATCTATATATTAATCAAAACTATTTCACATGTCCTGAAAACATAGTTGATTGGAATAAAGTAAATAATATTACGCTAGGTAGAAAATATAATTTAAATTATGGAACAACTATATATCATACATACATATATATATATAAATACGCCTAGAAAATCACACATTCTTATTTGGTTGCATGAACAGCCAATTGAAGAACTATTTTTAGTTTTACTAGTTTAGTCATATACCTAAAAACTTATCAATATATTGTATAGTTATAAAATATAAACATGAGTGCCTATGCCCTCCTATTCAATAGTGAATTATTATCCAAATTAAGATAGGCAGCTCATTTTATAGCTGTTCCTATTCAAGCAATTGCTGCAATGAAAATTTGTGAATTTTCAAGACAAATGAAAAGTTTTTTTATATGCTTAAGATCTGTTTGACTAATAGTGTAATGTATGACATATATATGCATGTATGTATGACGTATTATGTAGAAATTTATCGACTAAGTTTTCAATGCGCACTACGATTTATAGAAAATTTGTTGTCTTTTATTTACTTTGCTCTCTCTGTTTGTATACAATGTCGCTTAAACTATATATTTACCTGGGTATACCTGCAGAGTAGTAAACATTCGTATTCCTGCCTTATTCTTTATTAAATTTGCTTTTTGTCCAAATCAGCATAAATTGTGCTTTTCGTTTGAGGAGCTCTTTTTTTTTTTTAGTCAAATTGTAAACCAAGTCCATTTTATGTAAACATGTTGGCGACTCGTATTCAAACATGGCCGGCGTTCTCTCTACACTCTACACTCTGTACCCAATGCCCGATCCCTATGTCCCCTGCCGCCTCCACAGTTTGTTCGAAAAGTTTGCTTCAATTACGCAGAAGGTGCAGAACGTTTTTGGTCCGTAATACAAAACCTGTGGGAAGTAAAGCTATATACTTACCAAAAATCCAATATATATATTTATAACCAACAAAATTATTGTTTACTGCACTTCATTATTTTTATTAATATTTCCCACATACGGAATGATGGGCGGAGGGAGTGGGGACGGGGGCCCTTGTATTCCCTTTGGGAGCCTAGTTGTTTGGTTTTTAGGTGGCGACAATTTGTTTCTGCTTGTTGAGAGGGAGGGGGTGCTAATTGTGTCGTAGGGGATCGCTGAGGGGTGTGTTTGAGCGTGTGTGAAACCGCTAGTTAATGCATGTCACAACAAATGCCTGTCATCAATCGCTGCTCCCCGATGCTCCAGGGAGCTGCCCCACCGAAATGGGGCGCAACTGTTTGCTAGAAAATATCCTGTTGACAAAAAACTCGGCAACTGACGCTTGTAAATTTAATTCTAGTTTTTATCACGCCTGAAGGAACCCTCAAATACAAAAAAAAAAAAAAAAAAGAAAAACAGAAACAGAAACAATTCTCTTGAGCTTTCGTTCTTCTTGAGCAGCTGCAACTCACGCCAACTCGTCCTTATTGTTATATAAGCAGAAAACATATAATAACATAATTTACATATAATTTTTGACACTTTTGAATCTAACGCTTAGCAAGATATTGAAATATTTGCTGTGAGAATGGACTTAAATGAATGCATTAAGTATGTTTGATAATAATCTGAATAAGATCAAAATTATTATAGTATCTACATACAATATATTGGTCTGTCTACAAATTTCTTTGATTTATTTAATATACACTCCTCTATCATCTTATATTATTTACATATTAAACCTACGATGCGCACTTGAATTTTTCTTTTGTATATATGATTATGATTAAGTAATGTGTATATGTAAAATATGTGCCTAAAATATATGAAATGAAAGCCATTTTTGAACAGCATTATTGTGGGACGGCTGTGAAAAACTTACTGTACCTTTCAGCTCTAATCAGTCTATTACTAAAAGTTCGAAGACCAAAATAATTAATCTGTTTAATTGCATCTTATTATATAGTTATTGTATGATAATGCATTTTGTCAATTGTCCCATAAATAAATTCGTTTCCCATCTTAGAGAAATCATATATAATGCCCATTTGATACATGTAAACTGATGCAGGAACTTGAGATGAACCAAAATTTGTAGTGTTCTTTTATTTGTATTATAATTATATTTAAAATTTGCCATAACTATATATTTTCATATTTTAAAAGTTCAATAACGGTTAGTAACCACAATTGCATTGGGGCATAGCTAGCCAGACTGGCAAATTAAGTACCCCCTCGGGGCTGTTGTTTGTTAATAATAAATATTTTTTCCTTAGGCTATAAAATTTATTTTTCAATTGTTTATCTTTAAGTTGGCTCTAGTTTTGTCAACATCTTAAAAAAAATAAATAAATAGATATATGTTTATACAGATATTTGTAAATAAATGGAAATTTCTACCTCAAAGCAAATAGTTTTGTCATGTGTCTAAATTCATTGGAATAAAATATCAAGTCAAAATTTTGTTGTATAAAATATTTCATTGCTCTACGGATTTTAGTTAATAAGAAATCAATAGCTGGGACATGTTTATGATGGGCTTTGTTAAGAAAACTCATATACCATTTAATGTATCTTTAAAAATATACCTTTTAAAGTATATTCACATAGAGTTTCTTAAAACCCTTTAAGGTCTCTGCGAAAATAATATTAAGTTTTTAGTATATACTATGTACATATATATTTCATACTTACTTTATATATCATTATTGCAATTTATTGTTTATTATCTCTCGAGGCTTTCTTAATGACCTATTAATACTGTAGAATAGTATTAATAATTAATAATATTATTTTTTTTTAATATTTCACTTATATTATTAAATAGTCTGCATAGCACTGCATCTGTGAGGATCTTTTCTAAATTTCTGGGCTATTTTTTTCTCATACATATATATAAATAAATTATTCTCTGTGTCTCGTGTTTTGTATACTCCATAAATACTCTTCAGTTATAATCAATCAATCAATATTCCCACAAGCTTTTGCTTTTCCACAGTCCATGGCCCTCATTCGGTGGCCATTTTGTTGACCGCTAATTGTAGCTTGGGTAGTGTGTGTGTCTGTGCATGTGTGAGTGTGTGGGTGGCACAGAAGGAGCGGAAGGGGATCTTTGGTCCGCAATAAGCTGCAAGTAAAAAGTATGAAGAGGTTGGGCTGAAATACGATCTGAGCCAAGTAGGAAGTTACCTTGAGTGCATTTCTACATATTGACAGTGACAATGCTGTCCACGACAACGTTGTTGTTGTTGTTCTTGTTGTTGTTGGTTGTTCATTCATGGTTTCAGTGCAGCAAACAGGTTCACAGGCTCAACAGAAGCCGCACAAGTTTTTCCTACCATTCGCTGCGGCTGTCGCTTCTTTCACTTTAAACAGAAATAAATGAAAGCAAAGCAAAGCAAAGAGAGAGAGAGAGAGAGAGAGAGAGAGAGAGAGAGAGAGAGAGAGACAGAGGCTAAAATGGAAATGGAAATTCAACTGCATTTGCTCGTATCGCAGACCATTTGCCAATGTCTGAACAGCTGTGTTTGTTGTACTTCCGCCTCCGCTCGGTCGTCGCCCCTTTCCACCTCCACGCCCGCGTCCGCGTCCTCTGCGTGCAAATATCATCATCGGAAAGTCAAGAGGTTTGTTTGACTTTTGGCCGGCATCCTTTTAGCAGCTGTGATTGCCGACTGTCTGGCGAGTTCATATTCACTCATAAATTATACAGTGACTGACAAAAGTTATCGCACACAGATACACACGGGCGCACATTTGTCACCTGTGCGCTGAAAATTCGGGGAAAACCCTCATGAAAAGCGTGCCCTGATGCGGGTCGCGGACGAACATCATTTTAATTAAATTACACCACCAAAACGTGCGACATCACAATAATTTTCATTGTCAAAAATTGGACAGCATAAAAAACCACACGTCTGCATCGTATATCCAACAGATACAACAACAACAACAGCAGCAACAGCTATCGTGACAGCCACAACAACAACAACAACATCGTGGGAGCGAAAGAGCTAGAGGAAGACACACACACACGCACACACAATGAAAGAGAATGTAAATCAATTAACAGGTAAACGGCCTAAAGCATCTAACATAAATATTTCATTTAACCCTTAAGTGTTTCTTGTTTTATTTTATTATATTATTATACTATCTCGCTTAAATAAGACTTATAAGGCAGGAAGACAAGCCATCTATATTTTTGTGCTGACTCCTTTCCTATTAAAGTTCCTTAAAATAAATATTGTGCAGTTTGCAGCATTAATGAATGAGATGCTCTATGGAACTGTAGATTTATAGATTTAATACTATATATCTATCACGACCTACTGATCTCATCTAATATCGTACTGTAGCTTACTGAACCATAATTGATTTAGATGATTCATCAAACCTAATGATTAGAACTGTAAGCTATGTAAGTTCAATATGTTTGCAATGAATCAGGGGCTAAAACTATAAGCTTGTCGAGTTAGGTTTTTGAATGTGACTCGATAGGCTGTTCATATTAAAATCAGCCCATCGCTTGGCTTATTCATAGAACACAGAACATATGCCGGGGTCTACGCAATGCGACTTCACTGGCGTGAATCACTCTTTTTTTTATTTTTCAGGTGAAAATTCACGCCATATTCGACGGAACTATAACCCTATAAGGTTTGTTCTTAATATTTTTATATTAATCATTTTATCATTAGGTTCAAGTAGATATGTTGACATCACTTTTTGAATGTGAATATGTTTTTTTTTTATATGTACGGAGTATTGTGTCTGCCTTTGTAAAAAAATATATGGGCCCGTCGAATATAGACAGGCTTGTATATACCTAGCTCTGATCTTTAAGGAGTCTGTATGCTATAAGAGTCTTTTGAATAGTCAATGATAAGAGAATTAGCAGTAGTCAATGTGAGATTTCGATTAGACTAGGTACTACCTGTATGGTATATACATGGATATACTTAATTCCAAATTAATTTAAGCTTTGAGATGATGTATTGGAAAAGTCAAGCTTGAACTGCTATGTATGCATATCTCATTTACATAGCTCTTACAATATGGACAGCAATAGTTAGTCAGTTAATCAATAAGTGAAAGTCATAGTATTGCGTATCCAAAAAAAAAAAAAAAAAATAAATAAATAAATAAAATAAAATTTGCAGTCTTAACTTACAGGTTTGAAATTGCAATTTTATTATATTTCAGATAGTCGAATCTATATTATTACTTAACCCGTGTAGTGGCACTCACACAAGGGTTAAACATCGACACCGTTGACCCACGTCTTCTATCCCTCTCTCATTCCCTCCCGCTAGGCACGCTTCATTGTCAACTTTGGCCGTTGATGTTGTTGTTGTTGATTCAGCTGTCTTAGGAATGGCTCATGGGAACCTTGTTAAACCATTATTGAAATAGAAAGCTTGTCTATTTTATGTGTGTTTATTTTCGGTGATTGTTATTAATTTGTCATAAGGCCGCAACACGCTCTAATGATGCGTGTAAATGCAAAATAAATGACCAGCCCGGCCCAGCCCAGCCCAGCCCAGTCTTGACCAGAGGCAGCTATATATAGCTACAGCTCCAGCGAGCAGCATTTGAAAAAAATTTAAAAGCGCGTGTACAATTTAAAATGAAATAAAATCAGAGTGTTGCAGCTTTCGAAATTTTATGAGCATGTTGCGCTTATTAGCTGCACTGCGAGAAATGGCGACAGGCCAGCAGCAACAACAACAGCAGCAACAACAACAACAACATCAACAAAAGCGACAACAACAAGCTCGACACGCATTTCCACGGCTAATTTTTCACGCACGCTCCATGCCCCTTTGTGCCCCCCTTTCGAGGCAATGCAAACGACAGCGAGCGACAGCTCCTGACCAGCCACGAGCTTGGCATGCCCTTTCACATAATTGAGCAACAGGGTATACTCTAGATGTTGGCAGAGTTTGTAACAAGCTCAGGAAAATCCTGATTTAATTGAACTTTTTATTTTATTTAAAATAAAAAAATAAAAAAAAAAAATAAATAAAAAAAAATATATATATATTTTTAAATTATATATTTATTAATTATTAACTTTTTAAGAAATCGTATATCATTTATCTATAGACTTTAATGGCATGAAAATAAAATGTGTAGAAGTTCAAGGCACTTAAATAGATGGCATATCGATTCGTTGCTTAGCCCAGGCGAGAGCCGCACAGCCTGTGCACTTAGAGTTTCAACCAGGTGCTATGCTAGACAAAAATAAAAAAATAAATAAATTTCTGTTTTCAACTAAATTTATAAAGCTTCTAAGGTAGCTAACAGGAGTAAGTGATTTTGTTCATTGCAATTTTATTCAATTCTCATCAATAAAGAAAATCAAGAAAACATTTTTTTTTTAAATATAATTTTAATGGATTTTTATTTTTATTTTATTTTTTTTTGATTAGAAAAATTTGTAGCGAATTTATTTGTTTTTTTTTAGGTTATTCACGTTAAAAAAAAAAAAAAAAAAAAAAAAAAAAAAAAAAAATAAAAAAATAAATAAAATACAAGAATTTTTCGCTCTTAAAATACTTTTAGTGGAAGGATGAAATATTTGATACAAAAGCAAACGCTCTTCACACTACATGTCTGCATCTGTATTGTATTATTATCATTATTATGAGATAATATAATAGTATAATAGTATCATAATAATAATAGTATCATATTTTTTATTTATAATTTTTGTAATGAATTGTGAACATTATCTTTAAGTTAATTCGAAAAAATTTACTACTTTCTTGAAGGTAATTTTTTCTTGGCGTTGTTCGCCATATCTTCAGGAAGATATTTTCACTTTAATCTTATCGAGCAACTAAGGAATTTGTTATCGGCAGTGTATTAGTGCGTTCGCTAAATTCCCATTTAGTTAGTTTGTCGCTTTAGTTGTTGTTGGTGTTGTTTTGTTTGGTTTTTGTTTTTTGGCACAACGACACGCACGAGAAATTCCAAGAGATAAGCATCGTGTACGACAAGGTGTATTATGGACCCGAGTCCGATACGCAGTCGAGTGCCATACTGTTGACTCTGTTAAATTGTCAATATTTATGGTTTTAGCCGTTGAGCTTGACTTGTTAAATGGGTGTTCCAGCCGGAGACAGGAGGCAGCAGCCAGCAGCCAGCAAGCAGCAAGCAGCAGTCCAGGAGGCATCCAAAAGCTGGGTAGCTGCTAAAGCGTTTAAATACAAAACGTGTTGGCTCGATAAGCACGCAACCAAATCGTGCCTGATTCGTGTCTGATTCGTGCCTGTTTCGTGACTTCAATTCTATTTTTGACATGTGCCTGTCAAAGCTCTCTGCTAGAGTTTAGCTATCAAACAAAGTAGTTTATTTTCATAGCTGATTCGTGAGTGAGTGAACAAATGCACTTATTTAATAGTTCACAACGGAACTTCTTTGTCGAATTGAACTAGTATTGTTGTACTGTACTTTTTATTGCAGTCACGACGCCATTTTGTTGTTTCTCTTGTGCAGCTATCTCGCTCGCACGGTGTGCAGCAAAGCATTAAAGCAGAAATGCGACATGTCGTCAACGAAGCTATAAAAATGTCAAAACATGCTACAAATAAAGCAGAATTATAAAGAAATCTAGCGAGAAAAAATAAGAGAGGAATTATTAAAATGATATACATACTCGTACACAGACAAGACGAAATGCTTTGTTTGCGACGCTTTGCAAACCAGTCGGGCAGTCGACAACTCAGATACACTGCAGATTGAGTTGCGCGAATATGCTAGACATTTTCCACGCTAAAGTTGATTATTATCCAAAAATATTTGTTTAAACTTGCAGAGGTTGATCTTATAAAATGTAATGTCAAAAATCTCAACAAAATTCATTTAAACTTTCTTTATAGGACCGAACCATCGAAGCTTTAGAAATTGTGTGCATATTTACAGTTCAGCTAAAAAATTGTTTCTACTGTTATATTTATTTTTGTTTTGTTTGCCTTTGTGCAATCTTTAAATACTTATTCTCCCGTGATTCTTTTTTAAGTAATTATGGTTCTCCGTCTGTTTGAGTATGTTGTGTATAAGCTTTATTATGTTTCTCTGTCACTTGCAATATGTCTGCGTCTCTCTTTCGCTTCCTCCACTTTATTTCTGAATTCCTCTCTGTGTCTTATTTTTCTCTCTGTATCTTATTTTTCTCTAATTTTCTCTTTCTGTATCTTTCATTTATTCTTTCTATACTACTCTCTCTCTCTTCCTCTCTCTCTCTTTCTCTTTCTCTCTCTCTCTCTCTCTCTCTCTCTCTCTAAGTCATCCAATGTATTGCTGCCTGTCTGCTTATTTATATTCATTAATTTTCATATCTCCCTCTTCCATCTATGATTCTTTCAAAGTTTGCTTACGCGAAATGTCTCTCTCTCTCTCTCACAGTTTCTTTGTCTCTCTCTCTCTCTTGCCTTTGCTCTCTCCTTACGTCTCTAATTATCTTCTGCAATTGCATTTTGTCGCTCAATCTGTCTATCTCTCTTTCCCTCTCACTCCCTAAATTTCTAAATCTCTGTCTCTTATTCTATTCATTGGTATTCTTATTGGAATATTGGGGATATACAGAAATTCTCATTCAGTGCAGATTTAAAATAAATTTTATACATTTTCTTCGTTTTATAAAATCACCTATATATTTCATCTTTTCTCATTTAGAGTAGAGTACCTGGCTATCATTCATCCCATTCGATGCCAATTTTTCTATATAATGCGATAAGAAATTTCTACTTTTCGTTGTTGTTGCTTTTGCTGTTGCTCTAGTTAGCTGCGCATCTTTCATTATAGGTGTTGCTGTTGTTGTTTTTTTTGTTTCCAGGTTGATACGTTTGCTGTTCTTGCGGTTTTTATGGTTTGTATTTTTCGTTGTAGTTGCCTTTTAAGAAAAGGCACTGCAAAGGCGAAGCTTTTTAGCGTTTTCAACATTTTCGAAACGAGATTTGAAATTTTAGATGTGTGAGATGATTTGAGCCGAAAATTATTAAACCCTTGCCTTTGGCGGCAGGGAGCGTCGTTCAAAATGCCATAAGTCACACCTGATCATTTGTCAGAGCTGTAATATAGCCAAGCAAACGCCCACCGTGCTAGTAGAGGGGCGGACGGGGGCGATGGTGGAGGCGGGGCAGGTCTAGTTTTGCCATAAATCAAAGCGCTGCATGTTAAATTTGACGCCACATAAAAATGCAAATCGTATGCATATATAATAAAATATAATTTTTATAACTTAATTAAGCGAGCTCCAATCGAGCCCGGAGTCTCGAGGGGGGCGCGACACGCTGCGCGCTGTGGCTTGTGGCTCATTTAACTGGCGCCAAGTTTCAAATTGATTTTGGCCAGCTGGTCGACATTTACATGACAAAGCCGGACAATCGGACAGTCGGACAGCCGGCTAGTCGATGTCGTCCGTGATAAGAACCAGTGCTTATCAAATGACCAACCAGGCAGTCCGTCAGTCTGCCGTCAGTGCGCCAGCCGAGTGAAGGTAGCAGCAGCAGCTCATCGCATCTCATCTCGTTTCTCGGAAGGCCCATCAGAGATTGAAGCAGCGCGCGTACGTCTGACATGGCATGTAATAAAATAATCTACCTCTAATTTGGGTGTCGTTTACACGTGCCACAGATCCAAACTCCGACGCTTGGCATCTGGGTCGGGGCAGCTCATTAGGCGGCTGCAATCGCTAAATCTGAAACAAGACTTGGTATGCAATGGTCGTGGCTTTGAAACTCCACTTCAAATTGGAACTGGCATTTTCGGCTTTTTCTGCTCTTAACGGAATTTGAAAGTCCGACGTTTTTATGAGCAGAAGTTACGATATTTTCGGCTGATTAGCTTCTACTTTCTCTCCTACGCACATAACTCCTATGGCTTGGCTGTACCTACACTTTTAAATTCCTTTGAAAATGTCCTAACACTTAGATAAGACAGTAGGCAGACTATCAATCAATCAATCAATCCCTTCTATATATCAAATATAGTTAAGCAGTTGGGCTTTTGATACTAAACATTATCTGCACCTTCTAATTCAATTCTGATCAGTTTATGCGTTCCATTGATCAATCAATCATGTAATATCTTCTACATAAGAAATATATTTTTCCAAATAAAATCTGGCTAAGACTTTGCACAGAAAACTTTAGTTTTATAACCTTTAATAATTTGCCCTTTAATCAATACACTAAATATAGCATAACAAATAAATCAATCAATTATTTGATTTCTTCTACACATTAGATATAATAAACCAGCTGAAAATTTGATGCTTAACTCATTCTCTCCGATACAGCTTTTAGTTAAATTCAGCATATGGGCTAGTCTTCAATCAATCAATCAATTATTTAATATCTCCTACATAAGAAATATAGCCTAACAACTGCAACCTGACCCAACTGTGCCGTGTTTTCAACTCAGATAAATTGATGAATATTTTAACTTGAATGTACATTACTCATCAATCAATCAATCAATTATAAAAACCATTCCAGCACACTAAATATAGTATAACAAATTGTATCCTTAGGGCATTTTACAATACCTTCTCTACTTGCAAACTGTGAAAAAGCCTTTCCTCAGTCGGATATCAAGTTATCAATCATTCAATCTCTTCTATTTACAAGGCATAGGCTCTCTATTAAAGCTTGTCATTTTCTCACCTTTTTTTTACTCCTATCAAAACTCTAACTATATCTTTTGAACTATTTTAAGCTATGCACCGACCATCAATCATACAGTCAGTCTGTCAATCTGTTAAGCAGATAAACTCTATAGCTGTATTTTATCAACTTTCTTGACATTCAAGCCTAACTTCCAGTTAATCCTACAATCATCTACACATTTACTTTTCTAGCCATTCTTGGATTTTTAGATATTCTGTTTAGACTTGATGCGAACATATTAGTTGGGCACATGCCATCAATTAGAGGGTTCTCCCGCTATTCTGGCTATTCAGTAAACGCCTTGACCCCGCAATTTGTCACTGGGCTCCTTTGTGTGGCTGACGTCTCAGACATTTATTTATATTCATGTGTGTAATTTGCTATTTTCTTATGCTTTGCTCCTCTTCTTGATTTTTGTTGTTCTCTTTTTGAGCGACACTTGACCCTATCAAATAATAACGACTTGTGTACACGACTGGACTGGACAGGCGTTGGAATTGGTGACTGTCTCGAAATCTGGCGCCGCTTACACCGCCAGCGGCTAAACAACAAAAATGACGAAGAGAAAAAAGAAACATCAGCCAAATCCATATACAAAAGTCAATAAACTCGACTGTGATAAGCGAGCTGCGGGCGACACCGCTCAAGTTGGGGGAAGAAGGGTGTGGGACTCCTGATCGAAAGAGTTGGACTAGCTAAGACTGCTAAAGGACTGCAGTTGCAGTTCAGCACTTAAGATAGCTAAAACGTCATCAGTGTCTTCGTTTCATATTAATTATGACATTCTCATTTAAGAACTTAATATTTTGGATTTAACTTTGCTTGAAATTTAATTATTTGTTTTTCATATAAATGAAAACTAAACAAGTAAGAAAGCTCTAGTCGAGACTGCCCGACTACCAGATCCCCTGAACCCTTCGAGCAATAGCTGTTTCAATCATTTTTCGCGTCTTTCTGCTTACACAAGACACACACACGCACACACACACACACGCATACACACACAAGCATACACACACATATACTTTCAGATTATGATTATAACATGGATATGCATGTATTAGCCAAAGCACAAGTCCCTAGTATTTGAAATACGCCTTTTACAAATGTGATGTTGAGGGGGTGAATTAGGGGTAAGGGGTAAATTTTGACAAAAACCGAAATTGTATAAAATACATATAAGTTACATATAAAATTTGGAGACTCTAGCTTTAAAGATGTAGGAGATTTAAAGTTATTACTGGTTTTCGATAATGTTTTAATCGATAACAAAATAAGCGGCAAGTTATCGATATTTAAAGCAAAACTCGATATGCGCGTGATATACACGAACCTAGGAAAACAATTCAAGTCTCTTGCTCTTATATCTTCTGAGATCGACGCGTTCAAACATACGGACAGACGGACGGGCGGACAAAGCTTAATCGACTCAGCTTGTCGCCCTGATCAAGAATATATATACTCTATGGGGTCTGTCACGCCTCCTTCTGCCTGTTACATACATTTAACAAAACCATTATACCCTGATAAAAAGTGATGTTTTATAATTAAAATAATGATTAATAAGAATTGCAAAATAAGCTAACTTTAAAACAGATTTTATTGAGGTCTAATTGAAAAATGTTTGACTTGCGTAATTTAAACTTTTTGTACCATCCAGAATTGTTTAATTTTTTCGTTTCTTAATTTTCGTACGTTTCCGTAATATTTTTTAGTACTAATACAAAACAAATATGTTTTTGCGACGCATATAATTATCGATAGATATCAATATATTCAAGCTTGCCTTTCCCATTTAAACTATAGGTCAAGTGTAATTGACTTTTTTCTTTTACTAAAGAATTATGTTCTTACGTTATCCCTTAATTATCTGAAATATCTCTTTCTATCTATAGATAAGATATAATGCTGTAACGGTGTTGTGTAAGAACAGCTAATTGCATTTATATCACTGAGCTTTCTATAACTGTAATAGTATATTTTTCCCAATATATTCATAGAAGTTTAGTAAACATTTATTCATCTCTTTATGAATGCAGAGCTTCACATAAATACCTTATATTTATTAAATGTAGATTTATATTTCATTTTTATACACAAATGATTCCTCCAGTTACTCCAAAGAGGATTACCTCTCACCTAGCCTCAAGATTCGTGCGTCTTTGTTTAGTCGAGAAGCCAAAATAGTTTTATAGAGGGTTGCTTGATTAACTGTGCCCCTTTCTTTAGCCATATTTTTGATAGGTTACTCTGCGAGTGCGGACCCTCAGCTCTTCGATACTCTCTTTTATTACATTTTAACTAGCTGAACCCTTGGCCCCAGCTGAAGCGACGCGTTGACTCATTTCAGTGTTTACTGTGTGTGAGCCATCGCCAGCTGGGTTTCCTTTTCTGTTTCCCCCATCCGACTTACTGTCAACTGGCGCTACAGCAAGCCGTTTGGCATAAATTATAAACGCACGGCGCCCAGCTCGGTCCGGCCAATGTAAACGGAGTGCCATCCACGGAGTCTGCGTATCCCCTGTATCCCAGCGCCAACTCCAACTCCAGTTCCAGTTCCAGCCTCAGCCTCAGCCTCAGCCTCTGCATCAACTTCAACTTATTCCAGCGATTTTTAACGCGCACAGCGGGTGCCCATTGTCCGCGGCAGTTAAACAAGACGCTTTTCAGCTCGTAAAACACGGCACTGGATTTAGCTGGGTGTATTAATGCCTGTTCGCTGTTAAGAAGGGTATATTGGCTGTCTGCTATAAGAGTCGCAGTTTAGTTTGAGAGGCAGAGTTAACCCTCATCAGCTTGTTTAATGAATTAAAATTTTTAATTACTTACTATTGATCTAAACTATTTAAACTATGAGCGGGTCTTTTGTAGGGGGTTACCACGCATAGTAAAGTCCTTCGATAAGTAAAATCGTTCATTGAAAATCTCGATATCATTTTAGCTCACCTCAGATGCTATAAAACTTTGAGCGGGTATTAGATAATCGTGTGACCCCATTTCATAATTCCAACTAAAGTTTGATCAAACCTTGAATAAGGTATATGGGCTTTGTTTAAAGTGTGGCAGCATTTAGTTTGAAAGCTTGGTCAATAAAGGAAAATGAAATAACAAAGAAATCTCCTAAAAATAAATCGAGTAATCAGGATGTAACATGAATATATCTAGACATATATCTATATATTTTAAATGTAGATTTGAATAATATATCCAGCAATCCCTCAACGTCCTTATTGATCTGTAAAGTCTAAATATATCTATAAAAGAAATTTTGATTAATTTCTCTTCTCATTCTCGTTCATTTGCTGCTGTACTCTGAGCGAGTATTAGGCAGTCTATCACGCTCCACTCTACTTTCATATTTGTTTTCTTTCTGTGGTATTTTGGTTAATAAAGTTATTGATTTGTGTTTAAGTGGCGTGGGTGAAACGCTTGGCCGGCAATGCTGTGGGTCCCCCTTTTGCGTCCTATAAGGAAAGGTGCCTCAGACCCAAACAAAAACCTCGACAACAACAACCACAACACCAACAACAACAAAAGCAAGAAGTAGAAATTAATGTGCCACATTTGTGGGCAATCTCTCTCGCATTTATCAGTTTATTTGTTTTATTAAATGCTGAGCTGCATTTTTGTGGAGGGCTTTAAGCTGACGCCTGTCAATTGCGACATGAGCAAGTCACGTAGGAAGGCCCCAAGCCACAGCCACCCAAACCGGCCTCTCTGCGCCCCTTTATCCGCCCGATTTGGGGCGTGGGCGGGCGGCGCGTTTAAGTAGCTTAAACAGACGCGGTGGTCCGAGGCATAACTTTGTCTAATGACTCGGAAATCCGTCACTAATAATAAAAGCCAAGGCTATAAAAGGCAGCGAGCATTTGAGACGTCAGTGCTCGATTCTCGTTCTTCGCCTCTCTCTCTCGCTCCCTCTCTGTGCCACCATTTCGCTCTCTTTCTCTGGCACTGGCCAGTTGCAGCAGTTGCTGCTGCATTGGAGAGGGGGCTGACAGGGGCCCGGCTCAGCTCGACATTGAGCACGTGTGTCTCATAATCCTATTACCGCGAGAGCAGTTGTCGATTGTCGTTTCTCGATTTTATGAATGAGCAACAACACTCGCTGCCAGCGCTGCACAGTCTGTGCCAAAAGTGCGCGACTTATGAGCTGCAATTAATCAACTCTATCCACTTGGGGGCAGCGCAAATATCCTTCACGTGGAAATCGAGTCCAGAGTGAAGTTTGAATGTAGTTTAATCAGAGCTACTAACGGATTATTTTCTAAGCCACCTTTATATATTAATTATTATATTTGTATGTATGAATATATGTATTAACTAAAAATGTCTATACACACTTATATACATGTGACGTGTTTCTCTTCATACAAATTAATTTTTCGTGTATGTATCTAATGACAACTGTCTTGTCCTCTTAAATAAAAATGTAGGACACAAAACTTTTGTACACCGAAATTTTGTTAAAAATAAAGTTTGCCAAAAAATTAAATTAATTAAAAGAGTACCAAATGTGTAATATGTAACTAAGCTTTTTAAATATCAATGTATAGAGCCACCACAATAAATCGGAATAAAAATATATGTTATATAAAATTATTTCTTAAACAAATTATAGATTAAAAATTAATAGTATATACATTTATTAATCATGTGTAAATTTTTTTAGGTATATTTAATTAATTGCACACAATTGTGGCTTAATTAATTGCCCACTCAAAAAACTATTTAAAAAGAAGAATTTAATATAAAAAAAAAAAAAAAAAACCAAAATGCATGTTAAAACATAAGATCTAAATAGCTAGTTATTGATCAAAACTTAAATAGCCGCTATTTTAAAGCAATTAAATACAACAGGTAAACAATAAACAGAGCTAAAAGCCGTTTTTATTTAAAATGAACTTAAAACTCACTTTGCAATTTTCGATTTATACAATATTTTCAAATATCATTACATTAGGTTAATAATAATAATAAGGTTATTGCAATATCTAAAAATTAGCTAGATTAGCCTTCCAAAATTGAACTCTTCTCAATTTCAGTTAAGTTCACGAACTAGTTCTCGATTGCTTGCCAGGGCAATCGCACTAATTACATCAACTTTAAATTGCTTTCTATTTGAACTTTAAATTCAATTCGATTACCGCCTGCAAGGAGCTGGGCACGCCCACAAAAAAAAAAAAAAAAAAAAAAAAAAAAACAGTCCGTGCGCAACTCAATTCGTTTTTTTTTATATATATTGCTCGCTCGTCATCTCCTTTTTATACGAATTCTTTTCAGGGGTGACCCCACGCATGCGCCTCGCGCCGCCCGCGTCGCTGCTGCGGGGGTTGCAGGAGTGATGTTTTTGTTGTTTTTGTTGCTGTTGTTGGTATTGTTAGTATTATTTTTTCAAAATGGCTGCTCAAATATTTGATTATCGTCTGGGCCCGAAGTTGGCGCTGTTGTTAAGCCTAACTGTTACTGTCGCAATTCATTGAATTTGCAGGGCTAATTAAACACGTTAACAACTGTCGCGATGCGTTGAAGCGTGCAGGGATAACTTTTAGTCATTCGGGACGCCAGACGCCAGCAAAAAGCGCAATAAGAGCACAAAGAACAAGAAACACAACTTTGCACAGTCTGTTGCCCTGGTTCCGTTTCATCCGTTTGCCCAGGGCTAAACACCAGCGGCTTGGTAACTGTCTATATATTGAAACTCCTATCTGCAGTAAGCCGCATCGTTTGCCTAATGTGAGTGGACAGTTTGCCTGGCGCCCAATCAAGTGTTTTCAAATTGGGTTAAGCGAGTGCCCCAAAAATGTACGAAATCAAGAAGAAGAGCGAACGAACAGCAGCAGCAGTCCCTGCTGCAAGCACCGTTCGTGGAAGCGAAAGGCGCTTCCAGGAAGCCGCATTGAGTAGAGCTGCCCACTTGCTGCACAATTGCAAATGCCGTTAAGGCGATGCTAGCAGCGAGCGCAAGCAGCTGTCCTGGCGCCGCCCTAAACCAACAACAATAGCAACTCAGAAAACACCAACAAAATGCGCTCAACTCAATTCACTCAAATGCTCACGTGCAAGAGCGAGAGCGTGCGCATCAAAGGGCAAACGAGCAGGACAACAACAAGTTTTGAGTGCATTGGAGCTTCTTACATTGTTGTTGCTGTTGTTGCTGGTGCTGGTGCTGGTGCTGTGTTGTAGTTGTTATTGTCGTTTTCGTCTGCCTCTCGCTGTTCGCCTCGTTTTCGTCGTCGTTGTCGTCGTCGTTTGTTGGCTGCGCCGCAGCCGACGCTTTCCAATGGGCGATTGGGCAAATTCAGTTGACACTCAGCTTTATGTGACAATTCGTCGGGCGAGCGGACGACAGCTGAAACAATAAAACGGTAAAAGCTTTGTGCCGACGGCTATACAATAAGAGAGAAATAAGTAGAAAAAGAAAGAGAAGCGCAATAAAAATAATAATAAATTCGCAGCGTTCAAATTAATTTGGTACAAACTAATTCGCCTAACGGAACTGCTCAATTAGCACTGGCAAAAAATGTATGATTAAGCGACGCGCGTGCAATAAAAATTATTGAGGGAAATTAACAAAATAATTATGCACACAAATTTATAACGTTTGTCAACACTTGTTCCGTTTTATATGCATTTGATAACACTCATTAAGTTTTAATTAATTGCCCGATTAAACGATCGTCATGTTTGCGCAGTCGCAGCGGGCTTGATAATCAACAACAACAACAACAACAACGATAACAACAAAAACAGCAACACTTGGAATATGTTGTATAATGTGCCGTGTTATCAAAACTTTTCAACACTGGATTACTACAAGGTGAGCTACGGATTCGAATCGCTGTTTTGTTATTAATTTGGAGTTGCTTCTCCTTTACCCGCCCGTTCGCTGCTCCCTTCCTTCCTCATTCTCAGTCGAATGGGCAACGAATTATGTTTATCTGAGTTCCTCATCTGCTTATGTCACTTATCATAACAAAATACCATTTAATAGGGTTCTACGTACGTTCGTTAGATCCTTTTAGTTGAAGAGAGAGAGGGCTACCTGGAGCTTTGATTATAGTATGAGGAATTTATGTTTTGATTTGTTTGCTAATCGTGCATTAAATTATTTGTATTTTTATAATTTTATCTCATCTGATTATTGAATTTATTGATTCTTCTCAAAAATATCATATTCACACTAATTCTACCTCATCCAAATTATGGAATGGAGAAAGATTTAATAATGCAAAAGTTGAATAACGTTAAGCTAAAATAAGACAAACTGGCAAATCCCGGATAATTGTAATCTGGATTAATCATAAGTACATATGTAAATTACATTTCAAATATTGTAGAAGATCCTACTTTTAATAAATTTTGATTGAATTTTTATTATTTTAAATTTCGAGTAAGCTAGATATTTTTATTTTAAGTGCACTCAATATTTTCATAAAATATTGTAATATCTAAAATGTTAATCAATATTCTCAATCTTTGGCAATTTCAAGTCGAGTATTCAATTTTCTTAGACCACACATATTGCATAATGCACAGCTCTTCAGCTCTTAAGACTAACTTTTCAACTTTCCAACTTTTGCTTTAAGCCTTCAATACATTTGAAATTTTAATATCTTTTTCCACATGAACTGCGCGTAATTACAAGCCTTTAAACCAAGACCTAGATCGAGTTCTAGATGCGAGAGAGATAGCCTTCAGTGAGCTGTAAGAAATCAAAAAACAAAATGGGAAAAAGGCAGAGCAGAACTGCAAATCTTTGGCTACTGAACTGAACCCAAAAGAATTGAGCCTTTAAATACTTGGGCCAGACAAAGGCCCAAGAGACAGTAGTCAAAAGGGAATTTTCAGCTTAAAAAGGGCACACAACAAAATAAAAGGATCCTGTCGATCGAGTGAATCATTTGACCAGAAATAAAACCACAAAAGGCCATACAAAACGAATTCGAATATGAGCGTGAATATGAGCGTGTGGATGTGGATGTGAATGTGAATGTGAATGTGAATACAAATACCAGAAGGCAGTAGGTCAAAACGGAGTTACAGATATGTAGATAGATCAGTGTAGAAATCTTTGCTGCGTTGTTGATTCACTTTTGATTGACAGTCATTATGTGTACGCTCTCTCTCTATATTTCTCTTTCTCTTTCTCTTTATTTTTTTTTTTTTGTCTTTTGGCTTGCTATCCCAGTCAGTTGGTTGCCCGGACAGCCAGTCTCATTACTGTTAGCTTGTGCCACACCCCCAGCCGCCGCCTTTAGCTGGCGTAACTTGAGCGGAGTTGTTGGAGCAAAGCAATTTGCGCTGTTGTCGCTGTTGCTGCTGCTGTTGTTGTTGTTGTTGCTGCTGTTGCTATTGCTGTTGGCGTTGCCAGTCGAAACGAGCAAATAGCAAAAATACACTGCGAAAAATTGCATTAAAACGATTTTATTTAGTTAGTGTAAATATTTTGTTTCGTAATTGCATTTGACTTAAATCTTGAAAACTTATTCAGAGTGAAAACTAAAATATATCTCAAAGTAGTAGATGCTAGATTTGAGTTTGCATCGATATACTCTCATTCAAGAATATTATTAGTTTATACCTTGTTTTATGAATTAAACGATCATCCAGCTCCGCTGCTATTCGATTGTAATTTATTATCCACATATTTATGTATATTAATAATTCAGATATTTTAATGAGTTCAATTTAAATCAAATTATTAACGATTTCAGTATTCCATATTTCTCCCTATATATGAATACTATAAAAATTTCTTTTCAGTTTAGTTTCTCCAAATTCTCCTTGAAACTATTTACTGTGTATATTTGGAGCAGCAACAAAATGGCGTCCATCGATGCGATTTTTTGGGGCGATGCTGGCAATGCTGTCGCTGCCTCTGCCGCTGCCGCTGCCTCTGTTGCTGCTAGCTCCGCCATTTTGTTTGTCTATTTGTCAATCTCATAAATGCAAATGCCAGAGCAACGCGAACGACGAGCTCTGCGGGCTGAGCACTCGTCCAGGCTGCTGCTGCTCCTGCTCCTGTTGAAGCCATTAGCAAATAATTTCAGCGAAATTTTTATTCAGCATTGTTGCGCTCAGACACACACACACACACACACACACACGCACACACAGACAGACAAATGCCGTCAGGATAATTTCATTGAAATTTGAGTCGTCAAAAGGAGCAGCAGCAGCAGAGCAACGAGGCAAAATGTACAAAAGGACGCCCTGCAGATGCCTTGCGCTTTTCGTTTTTCGCTTTTCGTTGTTGTGCGCTACGGGCGCGCCATTATAACAACAAACAATACAAACAGCAGCAGCAGCAGCAGCAGTAAGAGCAGGAGTAGGAGCAGGAGCAGGAGTCGGGATCAGAGGAGTGGTAGTATCAGGAGAGTGGGGGACAGGCATATATAGCTATATCTATAGCTGTAGCTGTTGTTGCCCCCGCAGCACTTGAACACTGCGGGTTTTTTAATTATACCCTGCAAGCACTCAAATTTATTTAAAAATGGGTATGTTGCGGTTGGGCAAGTGTGTGAAGCGAGCAGAAAATGCTGCAGAAGAATTAGAAAGCTATATTTAATTTGATTCATATAAATTAGGATCATGCCGCGCTTGTTGAAGTAATGTTTTAAAATATCGATAAATATCAATTTGAGATATTTCATTTAATATGATGCACGATAAATGATACACTATAATCTTGAAGACTTTATTCTGGTAAATCATCAACAGTAATGCCTATTGGAGTTTGCTATTCTGATATGATCATTTGACAGCGTCTCTGACTATATTTGATTTATGTCTTCTAGTAATAGTTGATCGATTAATAATTCGTCTGTTTTGGACTGCTTTGAACTGCATTATCTATATCAGATATGGTATCTAAAATCTGTACAGGATATCTACTAGTCTAATGCTAAAACTAAAATTACATTCGCTTGTTAATTTCATATGCGCTTCTCTCTCCATCGTTACAGCCACGCCCCTTTCGCACAGCATTTAAATGTTTGTTTTTTTCTTTTTATATTTGTATGTGTTGGTTTGGTGTATGGGGGGGAGAAGGAGAAGGAGCAGGAGAGCGTAATTATGGCAGGCTCGGCTTAATGTCCTGCGACAGTTTTACAGCATAATCTGCAATCTTTGCGCTCTTAAGCCGCTTTTTGTGCCTGGCATCGGGTCAAGGGTCGGCTTAAATGGCAAATGGTCTCGATACTCTGCCGCTCATCGATGTATTTGCTGGGCGTGGCACAGGAAGTGCAGCCAGAGGCACGAGATGGCATCTTTGTACTTTGCACTACCTGTACTACTACAGCGAAAGAGATAGCAACAGAGGAAGCGTCAGAGCGAAAGAGAGGGAGAGTGAGCTGGTCTCTCAAATGAACTTGTATGTTTGTTTACACGGCTCTAACTGTGTTTGTTTTTCCGCGTTGAAACTGAATTTCAGCAGTGGCAATAACAAAACTCTTAAATAAATAAATAATATGTGGGGCCAAAGCTCGGCAAAGACCGCCGTCATATGGGCACGGGCTGCAACTGCAGATGTGTGCGGATCAGGTTTACGTGCAATGTCATTTGACGGACTTGGGATCGTGCAAAACGCTCTCTCAGCTGTTTCAAACTATGTTGATTCTGCAAGTCTAGGTGTACAATTAGGAAAATGCTCAATCTGCAGAAATATATCTTTGAACAGATGATTTGCGGTCTTAAGAGAAGCTTTCTTCATCAATGTATTGATTGGCTGCGACACCTTCTGCCTTTATTCATACTCTGAATGCATTGAAAATGAGATATATGTATGGTAACATGAAAGCTCTTTAATATGTATAATTTTGCTCAGTATCTCAACAAATGTATACAATTTGTATCTTTTTTCTTAGAAATATCATCCATCTATTGTGCATATCTTATCCACAAATATCTAGAGTTATTTACTGAAATTAATCTTTGCAATTTCGTTTTATTCTCTATTTAATAAAGAATATAATTAATTAGAAATGAAGTTCATCATAACAAAATATCCAATATGTTGCAATTATTATCATTCATTCGGGTATTCTGAGAAAGTATTTATGTAATTTATGAGAATAATCAAAGTTTATTAGAATACTAAATACTTAAAGTCCTTCAAAACCTAGTCAACTAGATTTAGATTTATAAGTGTTATATCTACACATAGACATATTCAAATTTTTTGAAAGCAAAAGGAGTTATAATGCTATAATCTAAGCAAAATTGATGTTCAGAGACTCATGTATATCTTCTCGTCAACTCACAAATGTTTCTTAAGAGGCTTATTTAGTTAATTGAAGAAACATATTAAATGTTGTATATATATACATATACATATATATAGTATAGTATATATATAAAAACATTTATGAAATTTTTAAAATTTGTCTTAGTAATATTCAGAAACTACCTTACTTTTTCTCTGAAGCAGTTCATATTAAATTAAGTGATATCTCGTATCCTTTTCATATTTCTTACATCAAAATATTTAAATAAATCATTTTTGACTCAATTTTACTTTTGCACCCTCTTCTGTTACTTGTTTTGTGCATATCGCATTCCCTACTTGCGACATTATGCGGCTTATCAGACGTGAGCTGACGTCATGTTTGCTTTAAGGAAAACCACAAAATATATGCAATAAATTAGCATTCGAGTTACTTGGATTACACAGAATGCAACGTGACAGCCACTCAAATGCCGCTCATTCGTCGCCAGGGAGAGTTCCTGCCGCTCATGTCCATGTACTGTTGTATATGCTATGAGGACCTTCCGCTTGGTGGCATTTGCTTTGTTCGTTCCATTGTCCTGTTGCTGTGGCACGTAATCCGGTCGAGCTTAGCCCATTATCCTGCTTTATGTCGCCTGTCAGGCGTGCCAGGCCGTAGAAATTAGAGCAACCTGCCCGGATGCTGCATCTGCATCTGCACCTGAGTGGTTTGTTTTCGTTAGATTTTAGCCCTAATGCCCGCTAATGATTGCAAATATTTGGCCAGTCGAGGATTTGCGTACCTCTGACTCATCCGGCCGTTGTTCCAAATTTAAAAGACAGCCCCGAAAATAGACCAGATCGAGAATGGAATAGACCATTAGACAAGTCGTGTCGCGGGTCTGCGCAAAATCAATTGTCACATTCGACAGCATATATTGAGCTGTACCTGTGCGATCTATAGATAGCTGCAATGGCTGCTATTTTTATATACTTTCCGGATTTTCATCTAAAAAATTTTTTAAATAGATCTGGCTGAAAGTGTCCGTTGACGCAACGGCTAGGCCAGACACTAATGGGTATTTCATTGATGAAACTTTTTGCTGAATGTCTTAGAATAGCCGAAGGAGTCCATCCAATACTCAGAACTACGACACGAAAGTTTCGGCTTGTATTTCATTGATGAAACCCAGAGTAGAATGAATATGCGATTTCGCTGGATAGATAAAAAAGTATTTCAGTATTCTAGACGACAGACCTACAAATATAAGTTCCTTGGGCGTCAACATTTTAAAAGAATATTCGAATTTTTGACTAGTTCACGAAGTTAGAGAGTAGTATGGTATATTGGTGGAGTATATTGACTTGGTCCATGCATCTACAGCATCACGAGACTCTTGTCTTGGAATCAGTTAAATGTGTAGTATCATCTTAAGTAAGTTCCTAAAATTGCCAAGTTGATGCAGTTGATATACATAGGCCTCCTAGCTTATTGAGTTTGAATTGTTTAGCAGGGATTAACAACAGTGATATCCTGAGTTATCGCGCTTCTTTTAATTCGAAATTAAGAGCATTTAAACAAAATTGATATTTGTTTTTTGTCATCTACGAATATCAATCGTTTAGAGCTTTTTACTTATGCATGAGTATGTTGCTTTTTTTAAGGTCCTTCCAATTTCGAGTCTAAAGTCTTGAAAGTTAATGATAATCCATGGCTGAGCAATTATTTATTTTGTGAAAAACTAGAAGTTGCTTATGGCTTGATAATTAATATTGTAGTTTGATAAACATAGTATCTTCCATTACATCACAAGAGCATTTCTCCTACTTTCGTTTGGATTTCGAGTAGACAATCAAATGAATTAATTGCTTTCCCATCAGATTCTACATTTCCTACTTAAAACATTTATTTTGGTAGTCAGATACCTATATATTTAACTGTAGGTATATACCCATCTATTATATAGTCTATATAGTTGAGGAACAATCTATAGTTCTCCACAAGGAACGCATCTATATGGCTTTTGATCGACACGCCGCGATACGCAACTGTCACATCAAAAGCGCGCATATTTACAACGCACCGATAATTGGTGCTTGGTCAGGGAAGGGGCTTGGCTGTGGAGCAGATAGGTATGGGGTATCGAGCAGTGGGGTTGGGGTTTGCCTCTCCGCTTACAGCAATTCTCGTTAAAGCGGAACAACAGAAAAAACTATATATACTAGAGAATATGTAGAAAATGGGAACTAAACAAATGAGCTAAAGTACGACGAAATGAACTTGTCATAATTATTTGACAGTTGGCTTGATGATGATGATGATCATGATGGGGGTGATGATGATGAAGCTGCTGGCTGTTGGCTGTTGGGTATATGATTCCAGTTGCCTTCTTGGAAAACATGGTGCGGCACTTTGCTCGCAATTGATGTAAAACATTTTGTTGCCAAGTCAGGAATTTGACATGCGCATGCCACCCGGCCAAGGGTATATCTGCCCCATTTGGCCCCATATCTACCCCGTATAATGGTGTCTCTGCGGTTCGGCACTTTGATTTTGCTCGACAGTGTCGCGGCGCGGGGCAACGAGGTCAAGTGGAGAGCAGATTGTGAAAACAAAACGCATTCGACATTTGTGCCTCATTTCCGGTTCAATCAGGTAGAGTTGTGGTACGCCGATCACGGAACCAGCTCAATAGTTCAGACTCTGGAGACTGAGACATTCTGTATGATTAGTGAAGTATTACAGAATAGTGAGTTATAGGAGTTGCTGTTGGAAGTAAAATGAACGATTCTAGGAGTCACAAGGGACAAATCATAGAATATAAGAGCTAACTGAATCATAGAAAAATGGTTCAGCAGAAAGACAATCTGTGAGCTGATGAAAGCTTGAAATAATTAAGCTAGTTCAAAACCTCTTAAAATATATAGTCAGGAATTTGAAAAAGAACTGAACGAATGATAGAGTTAAGTAAATATTAATCCGGTTCAATTGAACTAGTGTCTAAACTATTTATTGCATTGAAGCACCAAGAAGTTGAGTTATCTCTGGGTTTACTTAGGTGTGGCTGATGTCACTCTGAAGGCGCAGACAGGCTGTCAGGCCAGCTGGTGCTCGAGTGGAGCGGCATGCAACCCTTCCGCCCTGCCAGCGCGTCTCCCTCCTTAGCTCCCACCACTGCTGCTTGCAATTAAGCGGCTCGCGAGTTTTTCGAGACAAATTTGTCGGCAATCAGCGTGCGACCTTTGACTTGTCTGCGATCGCATTGCTCGTTAGCAGTCGTGACAGTTTATCTTAAATTCTATTTCTCCTGTTATTTCTTTCTATTTTTCATAATAATTTTTACCACGAAATGGCCGACTGCCTGCCCCTAACATCGATTTTCCGGACACTCCGCATAAAATATCAAATTTCGTGCTGCACATTTTTCCTTCGAGGCTTCGCTCGCCCTGGGAAACGGAAAAACTGCATCGCGGGTCGCACAATTGGCAGCCAAAATGCCAGCAACAACAGCAAATCATTTACAGCACTCGCATTTTGCTGCCCATTGATTGGCGCGGAGGCTGAAACCCCGAAATTCGATAGTTCTTCGATCGCTCCCTAAAATTCTATAAAAAGGCATTTCTATATACATACTTTATATATGTATGAAATCTGCGCACCTGTTCACACGGCAAAAACTTAGGCAGGCTTGGAAAACTTGTGCTCGCCAGCAACAGTTGAGTTATGCTCATTGAATACTCTGTGCTCTGCTGAAAAGGGTATTTGCAGTTGGATAGAAAGTATTACTATTTTCCTAATATTGATAATTATCGATTTTTATTATTATCTACTAGTATTACATAAAAACTTTAATGATTTTCAAACCAATTCAAGGTCAAATAATTCTTTTTGCCTGTCTCTCTCCAGATTCTTTCAGTATATTTTGTCCTTACTCAATTGTTTCAAGTTATATTCTCTGATATTTTAAATACACGATATTACAATTAAATACATTATAATCACCTATCTGATATTTATTTGCTCGTTGATATCTTCCTTTAGTATCAAGGAAAGCAGCTACTAATTTACATATATAATTATCATATAATATGTATAAATAATATAAAAATTATTATCGATCTAAATATATGGAAAATCTATTTACTTCCTTCAAACTCACTGCGTTTTCAAAATCGATATAAATCGATAAAACAGTATAATTATACTTATATTATAATTGTAGGTATTGTTTGAACTTTAGTATAACTAAGCTTCATACATTATACATTCATATTCGTAATTTATAATTAAATACTCATAATGCATTTGCGTTCAGCATATCTACAAGTCGTGCATGCCCACTTGTTATCGGTCGCTGTCCTTTTTTTTGTGGCATACTTGTAATGGGATATGGGATGGCCCAACAGCGGCCTTGCGATTTAAGTAATTAAGTCTAACGGAAATAATCAACTATTTCTATTTCTATTTATACCTATATATATATCTACATATATATAGTGTATTCTTGCGGCACAGCCCGATTTAATGTGGCCAAGGTCTGTGCTGAAACCGATCCCACGAAGCGCTAGGGTTGCCTCGAGAGTCGCGTAATTGATAGCGACGACGACGACCATTTGTGGTATTAGATTGCCAATTCGAGTTGGCACAGTTTGTGCTACAGTCTGCTTTCAATAAAGAGAATCACATGTGACGAATTGAAGCAACTTGCCCTGCTCCTATCTGGCAACAGCAGAAATAAACAATCTATCTGTTAGCTGTTAGCCACGTGTATCTATGATACACGCATAAAAGGAATAAGAAGAGCTCTTGCAGTAGAGATAATCCTTGAATGATTCTCTGAATAGATGTTGGCATAATGAAGTAGTTAAAGTATTATTTTCGACATTACGTAATTAATGGAAAAAAATTGGGTTGGCATTCAAAACTTATACATATTCATGGCTTTGTCGTTATAAGCGGATTCTACTGTAGTATATTATATATGTCCATATTTGATAACATATATCGTCAATTTTATTCGCCTTCATCTTGCATTTTTCAAAGTTTTTATATTCTACTACCTATACCAAACCCTATACTTTCTTATATCTGACAGTTGTGGAGACTTTTATTCTTATATTTTAAAATCTCTATAAATCCTTGAATCTTCTTGCTCATTGTTTAGCTAATTGCATAACTGCAAGAAAAGTTTTTGAAAATTGCAAGAAAATATTTTCAATATTTCTCTGATTTTGCCTTCACATCCCATAAAGGGTTAAGATTTGCGTGTGAAGGGTTTACGATATGATAAGAATCATATCCAAGGGTTGTTCTCTACTTTGCCAATCATTTTTTTAATTAGCAAACAAAGAATCCGATTTCATGCAATAATTTGTAAAAAAAAATATATTGAATTTTTTCCAAAAAAAAAAAAAGAAGAAATATTTGCGCAGTGAACCTTGACCGTGACATCTTGAGAATAGGTCAACATTGTTGTTTAATTAGAGGACAATAGCTGTCAATGGCTTGTCGGAAAAGCTGGCGTGCTCTCACGGGGGGTTGGCGAACGCCATAATGCAAGATTTGAGTGCCAGCTGTGAGTGTGAATAAAAAACAAGGGAAGGAACTTGATAAATATTTTTCAATTTAATAAATAACACATATCATTATTTCATAGTTCTATATTTCCAAATGTAGCTTGCAAGGAGCGTTTCCTAGTCCTGATTAAACTTGAACTTATTGAAAACGGTAGTTTAAGAAGCTACCATCCTTATGGTTAACTTTATGTATGTAACCATTGAAGTCGTAGAGTCCTTATACATTATCTTTAGCAAGTTAACAAACTAATAATATTTAAGGACTCTACGACTACGGTCTACGGTCGCCTAACTTGAATAGCGCCCTCAATGGCTGCAATTTGAATGTTCTTAAGCAATTTAAAAAACTTTTTAACATAACATTTTGTTCATTTTAAGATCAAGAGTATCCAAGTTATAAGTAAACGAATCATAAATATCAAATATTCCTTTAAAAATTTACATACAAACTTAATTCAATGGCTCACGATTTATTTCTATTAAAAAATTATGAAAATTCTCGGTAGCTCAATTGAATATGTCGGTTCAAAAAAACAACTCTTTCATGTACACTGTAAAAAACGAATCATACTCGAATCACGAATCGTGGCTGAATAGCTAACTGAGCGGAACTATTATTGCTCGCCGATCACCATAAGAGTTCAGTAGTTCCTGTTCACGTTAACCAACGCATAACAAAATATCTATGTACACAAATCTTATCGCAGTCAATCTTAATGACTACTTAAAGCCACTCCGCCCCCTTGGAGAGTGCGCCCCTGGGCCAACAGGGGCTGAAGTGCGATTGAAGCAGCTGTTGGCACTTGGAATTTAATTGAGGCCCAGGGGTGCCATCTATATAAAAACCTCAACAATAATAAGTGTTAATAATTGTGTGTGTGGAGTGTTGAGTGTGTTTTTGTCGTAGGCTGTTTGTGAGCTGACACGCCCCACCGCCCTGCCGCCCCCTCCCCAGCCATTGGCTCGGCTACAATTTCAGTATACTTTCGCGAAAGTCAGAGCGTAACATGGCTAGGATTACCACACAGCATCCACAAATACCCCCTGGGATGACGGACTCCGGACTCCGGTCCCTGGACTCTGGACCCTGGACCCTTCTTCACTGAGCCCACAAAAAATGATTTGTTGTTGTAACTGGGCAACTTTACAAATTCAATTTGTCAGCGATGCTCGCAACGAGTCGAAGCGCGTCGCGTCGAGGGGTTGTTTTCTCTCCAGCTTTTTTATTCCAGTTTGCGTTGGCAAATTAAATTTCATAGGCCTGGCAACAGCTTAACAACAACAACAAAAGCAGCGAGTGAAAACATATGCTGCCTACTTGCGGGCGGTGGCGCCTGGTGCTGGTGCTCACTGTACAGTGTATACACGCGCAGGGCTGCATTTGATTAGAGCCGCTCGCCCAGGCGTGACTATTTAATTTGCTGTTGTTGTTGTTGTTGTTGTAGCGTGTTTGACACGCGCAAGTCGAGAGCGCATAATTAAATTAATTAGAGAGTCGTTCCCACAGGTAAAACAAGCCACACGCTCAACCTGCCATGGATATGCAGCCAGACATGACAAATACCCTGTAATTAAGTTGTCAATATAAATTGTTTTACTAATCGAACTATACGGTATATTAATTATGTAAAAATTTATACATATATTTTTTGCGCTTAAATATAGTTTTCTGTATGAAATTCCTTTTTTATTTATTAATCTGACTTAACTTGACTCAAAGAAAGTATTAAATATTTTACCTATTAAATTTTTCATTGTTTTTTTTTTTATGATATTAATAATTATTTAAGCATACCAACTCCACGTTTTTCTACCTCACTTTGTCCTAGAACTAATTCATTGACTTAGCATTTTTCTCTTACACTGTCAATCTACCCGCCTTACCAACTCCGTGCAGGGTATAGCAACCTGCTTGGTTCATCTTCACCCCTCGGTGGGCTTTGGCATTATGCGGCGGGCGTGCTCATCGGTTTTGATGCCTATGCCAAGTGACAGCTGACACACTTCGCTGCCGAGCTCTCCAGTTCTCTGGCTCTTTAGCTTTACGGCTCGCGTTCTCTCGGGCTCTACGTGGGTGGCAAGTTGTCCGGGCAACTGGGCATCCGGGTGGCTGTTGTGTCCGTGGCGGCTTTTAATAAAAATTCCTGACCAATGTTTGTGTTTCTCTGAGGTCACCATGGCAATGCAGCTCTTCACGCTCTCCACCTCTCCCCACTCCACTCTTCACCTCTCTTACGCTGTCTCTTGGCTTTGCCCCCTGCCTCTCCGCCGTAGCTATTGCAGTTGCCGATTGGCGCGTGCCTCAAACACAAACACGGGTTCCGCATAATTTTCATCGGAATGAAAGCATAAACGAGGCGTTCCACTGGCAACCCCGGTGGTCATTCATTCCAGAGAGACTCGCAAGTGTGAATCTCGGCTCCCCTTTAGCCCGAGCCCCAGCTGTGGGGCCCGTCCTCGCTCTGATAAAGCGCAAAATGCAATTTCTGGCACGGTTTATTTTCGGTACGTCTCAGAGGGTCCGCGCAAATAGTCCAAGTCATTGTTTCGCTCCCATTTGATTCATAAAAAAAGAACTACTGGCACATAAATATTTTGTTTTTATTATTTATGCACTTCCAAGTTCAGCAGCCTCAAGACCTGCTTTTATAGCATATTAGGTTATACGAGTTTCTGCTTTGAAATCTTACAACAAATATAGTTTTATTTTTCTTCTCTTGAATATATCAAAGACGCAACTGCAGCTCCATAAAGCCTATGAATTGCATTTTGAAAAATTCACTTCTAATTCTATGTCCCCTTCATAATGGGGAAAAACTCAAGGAGGTCCATTAGACATGTAGCTTTTATATGTATACGATTTTTATGAGCACTAGAAGCATTTCAATTATTTGTCCCATGTTTAGCCTCAATTTACATTGTTAAAACTAAGAATTCATTTGAAACTTTATTTAATAGACTGTTTTGGAATCCCAAACGCTACATCCGATATATTTTATAAACGGTATTTTTATTTAAATAATTGTACATGCATTGTCGAGCATTCGATTGATGATACTAATATGATGAATGCTTCCTAAATTTGCATTTTTATTTAAGGCTTGTCTTTTATTCGATTATAATATCATCTATAATAATTATCATTTATATTATTAATAAGGTGATATAATTTTACTGTCCAAAATATATCTTTTTGCTTGGATTTTAATAAGTTTATAGTTCTTCTCTTTACATTTATTGTCGTTGATTCGTCTTCTCTTAAATATATTTTTTGAATGTTTATGAATATTATAAGAAATTTATAAATTTACAGAAAAATTCAAATTATTTTTTTTTTTTTATGTTTCTTTATAAACTAAATTTATTTCATTTTTTTTTCTTTTCAAATATTTTATTTATTTAATTCACACATAACATAATTGTGTGTTTATTATAATTCATAAGGTATTAACATTATTAAACAGAGTATTGAGAACAATTTCTACGCACTGGGATTACTTAAACTTCTTTTGATTAGCAGCGTGTACATCGTTAACTTATCAATGTTCTGAAACTATCTCCTTCAACGCGCGTTGTCATCCTGTTGCGATTGTCTAACCAGTCATCTCATGCAACTTTGCATATGTATATAGTAATACAATTTACTAATGCATAATGCAAACATTTATTAAAGATTTTATGTCAAACTTGATTTTTATTGACTCAACCGTGACTCCTGCCCTATTAGCAATAGCTTAGTTTCCTAATAATTATAAAAATAGCTTCATAAAAGTGAAGACTGCATGAATTATTAGTAATATCTTAATTAATAATAAATTGTAATATTTTGTACCCAAATATATGTGTTTATATGTATGAAAGATGGAATTAATATTCCAATATATCTTCATAGATCTATATATTTGTAACAAATTCCATTTCCTCTCAAATGTGTCTTGTGCACGAAAAAAAAAATGTTTCTATTAAGCTAAAATATTTGTTCCATTTTGTTAATTTTTAATGGAAAATTAATTAATTTATTTTTAGAAATTTTCTTGCTAATTATAAAGGCAACGTTTTATTTCCACTGCGCTAATATGCAAACATTTATGAAAATCAGTTTTGTGTTTTTCTTTTGGTTTTGCTTTTTGGCATGAAAAACGTTCAGGAATTAGCCAATTAGGCGATTGCGGTTAACAAATTCGATTTCCATGAGAAATTGTGCAAACAAAATATTGCAATTTGTTGTTGTTGTTGTTGTTGTTAGCGGAAGTGCATGACACACTTCGTCGGACGTAGCGCACTTTTAACCCAACGATGGGCTGCAGGGTTTACTTTTAGCTGCTCGATTGCTGACTCGACGCGAATGGAATCGATTCGAGTCGGGCATTAAATATGCCTTAATCGGTTTAGCACGATCGTGAGACAACATGTCGTCAATTATATCTGCGCGCGATCATCAGCCAGCCAGAGTCGAGAGTCGAGAGTCGGGAGTCGGGAGTCGAGGAATGGGAGACGAGAGTCGCACCAAGTGCTTTCTGGCTGTCTGTAAACAAATCTGCGCACAATTTACAATTTCGCTGCATTTGCAGATATTTTTGCTTCTTCTTTTCGCGAAGCTGCGGCCGGTCGCTGCCTCTGCTGCATGTTTGCTGAGTCGCGCACATTTGTTTGGAGCTGGACTTGGAGTTGGAGTTGGAGTTGGGGCGACTCGTCCGTCGTCCGTTGTGAACGTGCTGATCGTGCGCTCGAGAGCAGGCGAGGAGGCCATGCATCAGGCGGATGTGACGGGGTAGGCGGGACAGACGGGGCAGGCAGCACAAAGTGTTTAAGATTTACGTTCAGTTTTGATCGGGCTGGACCTCCCCGGTGCTGTATTAATTTAATGCAGCCAGGCAGAGGTGGACCTGGGGGTCTTGGACCTGGGCGCCATTTTGCAGCGTTCAAGCGGGTTCAACACCTGAGCCACCTCACCTCTCTCGCTCTCGCTCTGTCTCGCTGTCTCTTCCCTTTTCACTCGCACTCAAGGCGTTGTTCAACGCATTTTTACAACTTGATCTGAAGTTTGGCCTGGCTCCAGCATCTAGATAAGCTCTCTCAGCCTGGCTAAAAACACAGCCAATTGCTCGTCGTTGTTGTTGTTGCGGCTCGTTGTCATTTGTCGTTGTTTGTTTGTTTGTTGCTTGTCGTGTTAGCCCGACACTCGCGAAGAACATTGGCGATGCGTCATGCCAAGCCAAGTTTTGGCCTACAATTGGGTCAAGACGTATTCTGCTGATACCCGATTATCGACTAGAGTGGTAAGTGCAGAGGGACGAGTGGAGGGGAGGGGCTTTCTTCAAATGTCGCTGTCAGCGCATGCCAAAGGTCTGATTCGCAAAGGCATTTTTCAAGCTGATATAGACATTGTGCCACACGATCCTCGCCCCTTCACTCCCTTCACTGCACTCACAAGCAGCCTACACTATTCTATGCCAATTTCAGAGAAAAAACCGCTGAGGCATGCGCTTCGCACTACAACAAATTGCACTAACCACAAAATCCGCACATCAAATAGAAGAGCCCAGTCGAGCCCCATAGCCCAGAGGAGCCCTCTGGAATGCAACATGTCTGCGCGAAGTGTAAAGTTCGCTATATTCTAGCCGTTAACATAGTTTAGACACTGAATAAATTACGAAATGTGCCAGCCAAGCAATGCAGTTCCATTCAAAAAATTACAATTTATTCAGAATTGCAGTTCACAGGGGAAGAGAGAGAGAGAGAGAGATAGAGTAAGAGCGAGAGAGACAGCCAACTAGATGAATAATTAATAAATAGCTGATTAATGAGAGTTGTAAACGGATTGCAGTTAAATAAAAAGCTAGAAGCGACTTTTGAATCAAATTCTAAATGTTTGTTATAAAAAATATGGAATTATAGTACAATATGTTTTACATATATATATGGTAAATGTTATATGTATTATCTAATAAATGCATTGAAAAAATACTATTATTAAACACCAAACGCATAAATAATATTATAAATTCTGCAAATATGAATATTGATATTAATAATAAATATATTTATGCTGCACATATTCACATTTACTCGTATTTCAATTATGATATACATATACCATTTAAAATAATATATGTCTGTCAAACTGTGTATATATATTGTTTTATTTGGAATATTTAAAAACTGAAAGCCTATTTAGATGTTTCATCTATGCTCTACTATATTCCATTCCACTAAAATCTTGATCTGCATGCTCTATGCTCTATTCGATTCTATAAAAGTCTATACTCTGATCATGACAATGGTTAGCAGCTCTAACTTCACCAAGTGAATGTTCTTCCACAACTTCAGCTCTTTAAAAGCCTTTCAATGGATTGGTTTTTAGTTCGTCATTCGAACTATTTATTTAAAAATAATCAATAATTATTAAATTATGTAATAAATATATTTTATTAGTTTGTGTGCCAGATTAAATTACCTGACAGGCAACACGTACACACACACACACACATATATGTCTATATATATTCTGTTGCGTTTTGTTTTGGCAGGTGCTGTCTGGCGTCTGTGTGGGTGGGAAGGAGAGTGAGTGGGTACGGGGGAGGTGGATTTATTAGTTAGAATTCCAGGGCATATTAATCGATTGGACCGTCTGTGTGTGTGTGTGTGAGTTCTCTGATTTTATTTATTGTCTCGTGTTGTTGTTGTTGCGGTTATTGTTATTATTATTATGAGCCTGCTTTGTTTACGTGTAATTCCATATGGCCGATAAGACAGAGTCGCCCCAACAGTCGAAAGTTTACTTAGACGTTTTCACAAAATTAAGCGTTAAATAAATAAAATGGTTTACAAAATGGTTATGACTGTTTGGTTTTAGAAGCACTTTCCATCAGCTGTTCCAAACAGATTACAAAACTAAAAAAATAAATAAATAAAAAATATAATCAAATAAATGCATATTTATGGACGAGCAGGAGGCATATAATACGATAAAGGGAATTTATTTTTAAGGAAAATTGTGTCTGCAATTACAGCACCTGGTCGATTCGCACGAGCTACGATATTAGACGCGATTTGTTTATAAATAGATTATTGAATTACATAGTATTTGTAAAGGTGTGTAAATAGTATTTGACTCTTACTTGGCTTACAATAAATATTTCATATTGGATATGCAAGAATTGTGTTTATTGGAGTCCATATTAGATATTTTAATTGAAGTTGAATACTTTTGTAAAAATCGTTTTTGGTAAAATCGTTTATTCTTTTTATGTCACAGTTGAATAATCCAATAAGAATAATCTAACTAAGCTGATGACTACTATTACAATTTAGGTTTTCAGAATAATAATTTAAAAATTAAATTAATTAATAAAATAATATAATATAATAAATCAACGATCTGCAGAAGTAAACAGTCTTTTCTTTGCAATACTTTTTTATTCTAATAAAATACAATTTGAAGAGCTAAACAATATTTCCAAAATTACAAATATATTAAATGTATATTTAACAATTTGCTTTAAATTTAATGTATTCCAAACTTTAATAATATAATAGGAAGGGCTAACTTATATTTTCAAAAGCTTAAAACGTATTAAATATATATTTGAAAATTTGTTTAAATATCATTTAATTTATTATAAGCATTAATCTTCCAAAATATTGTTTAATTCAAATATTCCAAAATATAATTCCAAGAGTTTACAACATATGAAAATATATTTAAGAAATTTCTTCAAATATTATTTAAATTATTCCAAACTGTTAACTTTATTTATACAAATCAAATTCGAGTCCGCTGAGACCTACTTTCTGCCATCTATAAATCTAAGCCATTTGCTCAGTTTTACTTTTTTCTTCAACTCTATAAGTTTACGAGGTTTATTCTGCATAAATTATTTGGAATCACGTGCTAGATTGCTATAAAAATCAGCAAACTTCGACCTGAATTAAGTTGGAATAGTTAAGCACCCGCATCATGATACTTAAACTGATTTATTCAATAAACAATTTAATTTACATAGAGATCTCTATTGGGATGCGGCTATTCTCCATAGTTATGTAGATCTATACACTTTGATCCAATTACGCTAATCAGCTTGTTTATGAACTAAATAACATGGTATTCAAATGTGCGTGGATCAGGACATGGCTTATAGGTAGATCCGTGTAACTGGACAGCCTTGCGTGAATTAATTTAAAATTATTTGATTAATTAATGCGCATTAATTAGTTTTTTCAATTTTAAATGCCCAAAAAATATTTGATTGACATAAGCATTTGTTTTGCACTCTCATTCTTCTCTCTTTTCGTTTTGTTTTTGGGAAGCAGTATTTTTGAATAGAAATAAAATAGATAGATGGGTACGAACCACCCTGACTGCTCGGCTGGGCGGGGCCAAAAGGTGCGCGCACCATTGCAAAGCGTGCGAGCGAGATGGCATGCTGGTCGTGTCGCATGCCGCGTCGCTCTGGTGCACACGCTCAGGGGCAACTCGTCTCGAGCGTCGTGCGCGCTCCCTCTCTCTCTCTCTCCCTCTCACTCACTCGTTTAATGCCGAGATTTTCACTCAGAATCGAAAAAACCGAACTCGTGAAGTTCACTCGAACAGTCGCCGAGCCGCTGCTTAGTTCAGTTCACTCGAGCTACTCAAGGCGTACGCAACAGAGCACGCCGAGCGGAAGCCCAATACAAAAGAAAAGAAATAATATTTATCTTCCATATAATACGCGCGTGTGTATGTGTATGTGTGCGAGTGCTAGTGTGCGTAACGTAGTACGCTTATCAAATGACAACGCATTCAATTTCAAAACAGACTTCATAAAACAAGTAATAAAAGTTCAGCACTTGCCAAATAGTTGTGAAGAAATCCTCGCAAAATGGTCACCCTAATGCCATATAACTATGCAGCGCCCCGTTGCGGATTAATTGATAAAATGATTGAGCCAAAGGTAATCAATAAGCAATAAGCAAACAACAATAATTATAGCCTAAGCCAAATCATGCGAAACCCTCGAGAAGCTTCAAAAGTGCTGCGGTTTACGGTTAGTTTCTTCAACCCAAACTCTAAGCTCTTTGTAAATCTTGCAACTTTTACGTCGAGTCTGCGGCTTTTCCGTCGGTTAACTTTATTGTTGTCGTTGTGGTTTATCTGTGGGGCTTCTCTATATTTGGAGACAGTGTGACAAAGTCTACATTGAGTTTGAGTTTGGTTCAGTTTGTGGCCGAACGTACAGGATGATGATCTGATTTGAGCCAAGGAATATTCCCAACTATAAACAGTCGAAGAAGAGAAAAGTATTGTTTCAGAAAGGAATTGATCAGAAAATTTCTCAAATATTTGTAGAGGTAGACTAAGGCAAGAATTCCTTGTGAGATATGAATTAAAAACACCTTTGGATAGAAAAGAAGAGCAAGTATATGTATGTTTATATACAACATTAAACGAATCTGATATGTATTTCTAGTCGAAGAATTTTGTATATACACAAATTCAATTTATTCCAATATACCAGTGTCAATTATAAGGATTGTAAAGTGGATACATATATATAATATTATCTTTATAACTGTTGTTTTAAGAATAATGTACAGTCTTGATAATGGAACATTCCAGTCGTCCGTGAGTTCGTCTTTCATGAGTAACTAGTAGAGTCATAGTATTACTTGCTTATATAGCAACCATTGAACTGGGACGTGTAAGGATATTTTTCTTGAAATATCCGATATCCGATTTATTTTAGGTATTATTTAAAGATTATTTCCAAGAATATTAAGTTGAGTGGACAAATGTAAAATTTCGCTTAAGATATTATAAAGATTTTGATACAGTATTCTCGACACACAAATAGGTTTCGAGTTTACTTTTACGCTTACATAATTAATGGCTCGTAGTTATATTTACTTCAAATAGGGAAATGATCTTCAAAATTCAAGAAAATTCTAGCCTCAAAGGATTCTTCTACTTGTTAAAATAATTCAACTCATCTTAACTTATTACGCTGTTATGCGCAAGAGTTGTATTGATAGCCTGTAATCAAACTCCCTAATTCTTATAATATGAGCTCTGTAATATTCCAGTACGACTCCCTTTCGTTGGTTAATTAGAGCAATTTGAATCTTTCATTTAACTCTTACGATTATCCCTTTAATTGGATCAATTAATTCCAGTATTATGAATAATTTTCAAGCAGCATATTGTAGGGCAGTAAAGCTAAGCTCCAGACTTCGCTTGACTGGTACCCAGTTTCGGATCCAGCTGTCCAAGTCCGCTCGACTTGTTAGCCCGATTTAATAGAGCCACAGACTAGCCACAAAAGTCGACAAGTTTTTTATGGGTGACTCTGCGCACTTGGCTAAAACAAAGTCGAGGCAATAGCCGGGCGAGACATTGGGACCAAGAATTTCTGTCGCAGCGTCACGAACCGCTGGGGCCAATGAGTGGGGCAAACGGGCTTTAAGACGAAATATTAATAGAGCATAAATTACGGCACTGAGAGTTGGAGTTGGGCAGCTGAACAGTTGACCAATCGAGCAGTTGGTGCTGGAGCTTAGTGGGTTTACGACAATTTAAGGAGCTTGGCAAACAAAAGCGAAAACAAAAGCAAAACCAAACAAAAATGATGAAGCAAAAGGCCAAAACGTGTTTGGCGACATTAATCACATTTTAATTAAGTTTAAGCCGTAATCGTAAAAATTAACACGCCATAATTCAACTGCGACAATGCGCTGCATGTAATTTATGTGCCACCAGCAAGAAAGCCAGAGAGAAAGAAAGAAAGAAAGAATCCCCTCAGATCCATCTGAGCCACTCAGCCACTCAGCCACTGAGCCACTCAACCACTGAGCAAGCAGTCAAAATATTGATTATGGCCGCAGCGATTGACACTTGGTGATTGTCGATTGTCCCACGTAATTAACGTGCCAAAGTGTTAAGGCGCATAGGTCGTGGCCCACAGACAACGCAGCGCACAACAACAGCAATAAAAACAAGTAAGAGTCGCTGTAGGCCCACAGAGTGAGCGACTAGTCAATACCCTGTACAGCTGAAAAAGAAATTGTTGAGCCTTTGCTTGAGCTCAATGTAGAACAGTATTTCTATGAGCAAACATTTGCGTTTGATGTATCATTACTTCTATAAAATCGATAACAACTTTGTTAATCGAAATAAAATTTAAAAACAATTCATGCCATGCTAAATGTGTTAATCGATATTTATCGATGGCGATAACATATGACCGTAACATATTATCGATATTATCAATAACAAATGATTATTCATACTTATTAATACATTGCATTGCGAGTCCATAGATCGGTTAATTGACACTAAAAATATACGTTCGATTGCCACATTATCTAAAATGATTAGTTATAGGTGTATTCTAAATTAAATAAAATACTTAACAAATATTTGTCGGTTGCGATAACATATATTTCCATATCCATAAGAAAATATCATATATAATAAGTATTTCGATATGTATCGACTAATTTAGCATTGTTATTGATAACAACTTATCAGATATAATAAATAATATATTTAGCATAAACTGTTATTCACCTGTCGCATTTGTAACTCGCATGATTGGGCACCCTCTCGCCACTTATTGTTAATCAATGCAGGGTATATCAACAACAACAGCACCAACAATAACAACAACAATCCAAATACAAATGACAACAACGCGAGGGAGCTACAAATTTTTGTTGTTTATTTCGATGTTTATCGGTTAGGGGCTTAGTAGGGTCCGAGCCAAAGAGCCACAGAGCCATAGCCACAGCTCGGGTCCAAGCGAGCGTTGCAGGCGGGCAAGTTAATAAAAAATTTGTCGCCGTCTTCGTCGTCTGTGTGTGTGCGACTGTGTGTGTGTGTGTGTGGTTTGTCTGCTTTAATCTTCTTCTAAAGCAGCAGAGAGACAAAAGATTACGATCACAGGAATTTCGTTAAAGATGCTCAAAACAGGTCTTTATATAGTAACTGCCTCCCTCTCTAACTGTCCCGCTCGTTCTATAGCCCTCTCTCTCTCTCTCTCTCTCTCTCTCCCTATGCGGCTGTATCGTGATGAGCAGGCAGCCTCCTTGTCTCTGTGTTAATGTTTACGTTGTCAGCTTGTGCCATAAATTAGTTTAGTAAAAGGTTGCGTTGCATTCGGTTTTGCATTCGTGTCTCTCGGATTCAGTTGCTGCCTGCTCCCAAAACTAAAGCCAAAGCCAGAACACAGCATCGTGCAGCACGCAAGCCCAGCCCCTACCCGTACCCATACCCGTACCTTCAGTATCTTCAGCCATGCCTTCAGCCGTACCTTCAGCCGCCCCCCTTGAAGAAATATGCAGCTGTGCCGCATCGCGAACGCGTCATTAAACGCTACCGTTGAAAGTCCGTTGAGAATAAACTTGCCAAAATGCAAAGCGTAAGCCTCCAAAATATGATGGACAGTGCGAGCGGCGTGCGTGCGCTCTTGTGTGGCCAATGGAAGCTGCGCCCCAAAAACTGAAAATAAAAACAACAGAAAAATCTCAAGCGGCTCACGAATGCCCCATCAAAGTCGAAATTCCAGCAGCTTTGCCTGCTGTAGGTAAGCCATTATCAGGGCAGAGCTATTGAAGCCCTCATCCGGCTTCCGTTTCACTCAATAACTTTCCTCTGGCATTCCTCAGCATTTCCCTCAGCTTTATTCGTGCTTTAGCTTTTCAATAATGATAAACGTTCGCTCTTCGGGTCTATTTTACTTTTGTAGATTCAGCAAAGTCCGCATCCTGTTTCCGTTTCATTCAAAATCTTTGATTTTCCGATTTGAATTTCCTATTGACTTTCTATAGATTTTCTTTAGTTTTATTTCTACTTCTACTTTCTGTCTTTTAATACTCTTATCTCTAGTTGTAGTTCGACATCATTATCATCATAGACACCCAAACCCATTCAAAACGGGACTTCTTGTTATGTATACATATGGATATATTCTTGATCCGAATGAGCTAGCTATGTATATCTCTTACTTTTCATTATCTCTTGGCATCATATCTACTTCCCCACTCAATGGCTCTTTTATAATTTTATTATACTGTTCTATGCACCTTTGTGAAATTTTCCAGTAATCCTCTTTTTTCCTTCTGGGAATTCAGTTTTAATGGTTAGAGAGCTTGGTTTTCTTTTAATTCATGTGTATAAGTACTTTTCCTGTAAAGCTTCTTCTCTACCTTTAGTTTTTGCGTAGAACTTTGCAACTCCTTTATTTTGGAACTTTTCCTTGAATTCCTTCTTGGCAACTTCAGACTATGAGATTAGGACTCTTACCATTTATTGCCCGTTAAGTGGCTACCTCCTTTAGCTTATGCTCGGCAATAGGTAATGAATGCATTTCTTCAATATTTAAAATATTGCTTAATAGCGATATAAATCAATTAATATCAAGCTCAGAAAATGTCAATTTCTTCTCAGATCTTAGACAATATTTATCTAGTTTTCCTCTATCATTAGTATCCTTTACTTCCCTACTTGATCTATAACTTTAATGTGTACCCATTTCAAATTATGTGTTTAACTTTTTCATTTGATTTCTTTTCGACTGTTTTGTCAACTTTCATCATTCTCAATGCAAGCAAAAACTGTCGTTGGGTGTAGAAATCTATGAGCTGTCTTTATCTGTTATCCATACTAATTTGGACCTGTATCTGTCTTCAATTCTATGTACGTTTACCTTTTCCATTCAATTTCCTCTGTCATCATCTCTTGGCTAATGCTATTCCTTGGCCTGTCTCAATTAACTGGCATTTCGTTCGTCGTCTTAGCTTGACTTCTGCCGCTTCTATAGTGGCTCGCTGGAGCCATTTGGGGCCACCTGCTGGGCGCACCCTCCGCGGCAATTTGCTGGCCATTCGTCACATGGCCCCCAGTGGGGCGATTGGGCAATGGCGCCGAGATTGGGAGCGCTGTCAGCCCATCGAAAACCCGGTCAAAAATATTCCCACGCACGTTAAATTCGCTGGCGCAGCGAGTGCTGAATGCAAATTATGTAAAATGTGCTGTTTTTTCCCCTGTTTAGTTTTTATTCTTTTTGTTTGTTTTATTTTTTCCTAAACTTTTTTTGTCTTGCTCTGCTTGCGTTGCGTCGCCAAAGTCAGCTTTGGACAGTAAAAGTGCCCACCTCAGCGGAACCAGCGCAGCGAGGTGTTGGAGCGATCGGCATTGTTTATAAACAACAACGAAATCGCTCGAGGCTCTTGTATAATATAATACAATAATACTTATAAAGCCAGTGCGGTTAATCCTTATGGCAGCTGTCGCATATATATCTTTTATATATTTTATTTCATTTGCATCTCTCTGTCTCCCTCTCTCTTTATAGGTTAAACGTCCCAAAACAGAGCACACGGATACACATGAACGCAATCGGTAAGCTTAAATCTGTTGACTAATTAAGTGATTGATTGATAGGGTAGCACGAGCTGAAAGAGTTATAGAACTAAGCCTAAGATAGAAGTGGGAAATTGGGTGAAAGTTGTTTGCAATTTCACCTGTTACTAGAAACTTTATTAGGTCTATTATTATAGATACGAGATTTCATTTAAGCAAAACACCTTTAAAAATTCTGTAAGATAACTTTAACGGAGAGGAGTTCGAGTGAATGATTAATTCAAGGACTCGCATACCTCTTAAATCATTTAACTCTATATAATTATTTGACGGGACTCAAATTGTGATTATCAATTCATTTTTGGTAGAGCTCTTTATGGCATTTTATAGCCAATTTGATGTCTCCATAATTGCGGATATGATATGTCAGAGAGACCCATAGATACGGAGCATAGTATCCAAGCTATAAATCCGAGACTAGGTTTAACTCTGATATCGAAGAGTGACACTTGGCTTAATACCTAGATCACTCTTAGTTGTCATTCGAATTTATTACAATCGAAGACCTTTCATGGCTTCTTCAAGACCTTTCTTGGATTTCATTTTAGTGAGTGCTTAATTCATAATTCTTGGTCTTCCTAGTATATTAAATCTTCCTCAAGTAGACACACACCGAGGTGAGATCCATTTAGTGCCTGCTAGTCCAGCTAGCACATGTTAAGGACACTTGTTGCAGCTGCAAGCGTAGACAATTTGTTACAGTTATCTGCCACGTTTGGGCAGAGAGCTCTCTTCACACTTGCCGCTCGCTCAACAAGTGTTCACGAAATGCGACAAATTTCAATTGCCTCGCATTTTGCCTGTGACCCTCAAGAGATCTTCAAGATCGCCCTCATGCGCTTCACATGCGCCGTTCAAAAACTGGGCAAGAATTCAAGGAATTTCTCGCATGCCTGTATCGAGCAATATATATATGTATATATACATGTATGTATGTATGTATGTATGTATATGAGAGAGAGGGAGAGTGTCAGAGCACTTAACACTTGGCTGCCAGCAAAAGGGGGCGAGGGCAAGCGAACCATGCCCAACGACTTAAGGGGCTTAAGGCGGCTTAGCTGGCTGCTCTTAGGGCCTATTAAATGCAGCTCCTTTTGTTGTGGCCACTGCTTAGCCACATTTTCAATTTCACATTTTCCATTTTCCATTTGCTCATTTATTCATGCAACAAAAAGAAAAGACTGTAAATACAAAACATTTTGTATAAATATTATGGATTGCCTGCTGCAGCGCACGCGACGTTGTTCTGCTCCCCGTTCATCTTGAGCCCCCTATTTTCGGATGCTCCATGTTTTTTGGTGTCAAATTCTCGAGGAAATTGGGCACTTCATTTTACCTATCTAGTTGGGAAAATTATGGGGACAAATTACGACAAATTTGATGGGAGCGCATAAAATATGAAAAATTATGATGAGAAAAAGAAAAACGGGAAAATATCCAAAAGGGGAATGTTTCAAAAAGTATGATGTTCTCCAGATAAAGTAAGTCTAATGTAATTCAATGCCTGATTTTTAAGCAGAGCAATATTTAATACATTTAAAAATAAGAGAAAGTTGTATGAGACATTGGAAGAGGGTTAGCTATATTCTTGATCAGAAAATAGTCTGCATTGATTTGATATTTATCTATTTTTTTTTTCGATTATTTTATTTATGATTATAATTATAATTGAAGAAGTAATATCAATTTGTGTGAGACATTGGAAGAGGGTAGAGGACCTTTAAATAAAATAATATGCGTGAAATTCAAGCATATATTTGTCACATAATTTAATATCAAATAACTATTTAAATTAAAAAATTATTGCACATAATTCATGAATTTAAATTGAATAAGTATTATAATGAAGAATTATATTCCCATTATATGCTAATCGAAATTAGATTTTAATTGTTTAAATCGAAAATAGAAATAAATTTCAAAACAAATAAGTTTAACAATATGAGATCTAACAAAATCAACTACACAGAATTGTTAAATTAACAGAGAGAGTCTTGTTACTTAGCGTAGGCGTTCGAACAATTTAATTTAATTGCCAAAGGGGCACAAGGATTGAATTACCGAACCAAAACAGAAATTGTGAGATTATTTAAATGATTTTAGATTTTTCATTGTTTTCAGTTTGATTTATTTGATTTGAATCTCAATTGGAGTTTTGTTTTTATTGAGCTCGTCTCGCACCATCTCTCTCTCTCTCTCTCTCTCTCTCGGAAACAGTCTACAGTCTACTTAATTTGTTTGGCAATTGCTGAGCTGCAGTTGAAGAAGAGGAAGAGCAAGAAGAAGAAGAAGAAATTAAAGTCGTACTCAAAGTCAAAGTGGAAGCAAAGGCAGAGGCAACATTTGTGGCACACATGCTAACGCCTAAACGGGACTTTTGTTGCACGCACATGCTGCCATTGGAATTGGTTTGGGAAAGGGAACTGGAATGGAAATGGGAATGGGAATCGGATTTGGAATTGGGCATTATTTGTATGACGGGCCACTCAAGTGGCTACACGAAGGCCTTTCAAATGATTTCCTTCTTTTTTTTTTTTTGATTTCTGTTTAGCGTAGAAAAATATTTATAGCACTTGACAAGATTTTTTTGAAGAGCGCGCAGGCGACACACTTGACTTTTTTTTCTGGTTTTGGTTTTTCGTGTCGGGGGCTTCCAAGCAGACGACGACAATAACAACGACAACGTGCCGTTAATTTTATGGCTGTTTAAAGATTATTGGAAATTATTTTATGAGTTTACTTAACGAGCAAAACGTTTATGTTTCGCCTTCTCTCTTTCGGGCTCTCTGTTTTGTTCTCGCCTGAGCTTCAGTCGGTGGTTGGCTCAAGGATTAGGCAGAGCCATGCATTAATGAAACATGCTAACCTTTTGTTTCTGCTTCTTCTTGTTCTCCTGACAACCGAATAGAAAGCAAGAGTAAAGGCTTAAGGTGAACATTGAAGTCAAGCCTAAAGAAAGCGTAATTGTTTTTGTTGAAGAGAAGTCTTAAGATTTCTCTAAAAAATTCTGCTATGTCTCTTATCTTTTTTAAAGGTTAATTGTCAATATCGGAAAAAAATCTTTATATAAAGAAAAATATAGTTCGATTAATATAAAAAAAAAATAGATATTATTTTTTTTATTACTACTATTATTTAATTTTAATATAATCTGTTTTGATATTTAAAAATGTGCCAACGACTTAGCTTTTCCATAGCTTTTCCCTAAAAATGTAATGCTCAGCGTTTTGTGTATTCATTTATCAATCATTAAATCTATGAATGAACCACATGAATAATAATTTTATATATATTTCATATACATTAGTCTTCAGTCACTCAATTAGTTGTTTGCTTATCCTATCTTCGTACAAAGCTTGATTTCAGAAAGAACTTTCGAGCAATAAATGATATGCATCAGTCAATCATTGAGTTACCTTGCATTAGACGAGTTTTATAGCTTTACAAGGCATACGGAAAAACAACCTCTCCATTTCTTACAGTTAGAATTATGCATCAGTCTTCAGTCAGTCAATCAACCGAATATCAAAATAGTTTTTCACGAATAATATAAATTTTTATGTCTAAAATATAAAATATTATCTAGAAAAACTATAAAATACTTTATCTAGTAATAAATATATAAACCAATAACAGTTTGACCTATGTCGGTCAGTCGATCAGTCAATCAATCTTGGTGTATTTAAACTATAAAAAATTAAATGTCAGCTAGTGCTTACAATCTTCAATCAATACATCAATCATTGTCATCAATCTTTTATGGTTTGCTTCGAGAACTAACTAACTCTCGTATTATTTGTATTACTTTCAGTCTCTGCCAAAGCCAACAACAACATCAGCAGCAACAACAACAGCAGCAGCAACATCAGCATCAACAACAACATCAGCAGCAACAACAACAGCAGCAGCAACAGCAACAACAACAAGCCCACTCAAACGCCGTGTTGGCCACCAGCAATGGGCCCAGCAGTGCCGGCGCCAGCGTGGGCGTTGGCATTAGCGTGGGCGTGGGCGTGGCGGGTCAGTGCAGTCCCCTAGGCATTCTGCCGCCTCAAATCCAGCCGCTGCAGCCGACAATCGGCCACTATGCCAGCAGCAGCGGCAACAACAATAACAACAACAGCAACAACAACAACAACAACAACAATAGCAACAGCAACAATAATCCAAATTCAACTTCAAACTCGAATTCGAATCCGAATGCAAACCCAAATCCGAGCAGCTGCAGCCTCGCCTCCAGCTTCGCCCAGTCGGCCAGCAGCAGCTTCTCCACATATCAGCAGCCCACGGGCGAGGAGGTGGGCGTGGTGGGCATGTCCCACTGGACGCACGAGTCGACGCCCGTCAAGTCCGAGTCGCGCAGCCCCAACCAGCTCCACTCGCTGGACAACGGCCAGTCGGCGGCTGCTGCTGCCGCCGCCGCCGCCGCTGCCGCTGCCAATCTGTACGGCTGCGCCGAGAGCAGCGCCGCAGCAGCGGCGGCCGCCGTGAACAGCTCGGCGGCAGCAGCGGCCGCAGCCGCCGTCTACGACAGCAAGCACGACTACTACTACTACAACAGCATGCAGCAGTACACGCCGCCGCCGTTCTACTCCGGCTACGGCACGCCGTATGCGGCGGCCAGCACGGCGGCGGCGGCTGCGCGCAGCGCCAAGATGGAGCCGAGCGCGGCGGCTGCGGCGGCAGCGGCGGCCTACCTGACGCCCAGCTATGCGAGCGCCGGCAACGGAGGGCAGGCCAACAACAATGCGCAGCTCTACAGCAATCCGTACGCGGGCTACAACAACTTCGGGCAGCAGGACTACGGCGGATACTACAACGAGCAGTACGGCAACTACTACAATCCGGCCAACTACTCGCCGTATGCGGTCAGCTCGCCCAGCTCGAGCGCCAGCCACGGCTTCCACGTGGCCACCGCCTCGTCCAATCTGTCGGAGAGTCCCACCGACACGCACTCGACGACGCCCGTGCACGTGGCCAACCAGTCGCCGCACTCCCCGCTGCCCATCTCAATGTCGCCCAATGCGGGCGTGGGCGTCGGTGTGGGCGTGGGCGTGGCTGGAGGACCGTCCGCTGCTGTGGCCGCCACGCTCAACTCCAGCGGTGGCAGCAGCGTCGGCTCCGCATCCGCGCCCAAGTCCACGCCCACGGGCAAGACGGGCCGAGCGCGCGGGCGGCGCCACCAGCAGCCGAGTCCGACGCGGAGCACCGCCTCTGACACGGGCAACAGCGAGGCAGCGAAGCCGCCGGAGCGCGTCTTCATCTGGGATCTGGACGAGACGCTGATCATCTTCCACACGCTGCTCTCGGGCAGCTACGCGAACCGCTACACCAAAGACCACAGCACGCTGATGACCATTGCGTTCCGCATGGAGGAGATGGTGTTCAACATGGCGGACACGCACTTCTTCTTCAACGAGATCGAGGAGTGCGACCAGGTGCACATCGACGACGTCAGCTCCGACGACAACGGGCAGGACTTGAGCAGCTACAACTTCGCCACCGATGGCTTTCACACCGGCACACCGCCCGGCGCCCCGCCCAATCTCTGCCTGCCCACGGGCGTGCGCGGCGGCGTCGACTGGATGCGCAAGCTGGCCTTCCGCTACCGCAAGATCAAGGACATCTACAACACCTACAGGGGCAAGTGAGTAACAGCGGTCGGGGAACTCCTCCGAGAGACTCTTGCTGATTCCATTCTCCTCTTCCTCTTTCAGTGTGGGCACTCTTCTGGGCCCGGGCAAGCGGGAGGCCTGGCTGCAGATCCGCTCGGAGATCGAGGTGGCCACCGACAACTGGGCCACGCTCGCCCTGAAGTGTCTCAGCATGATCGCCCAGCGGGAGAACTGCATCAATGTCCTCGTCACCTCCACGCAGCTGGCGCCGGCGCTGGCCAAGGTGCTGCTCTTCAACCTGGGCAGCATATTCAACATCGAGAACATCTACAGTGCACACAAGATCGGTAAGTACGCCAAGTAATGCCAGAGAGCTCCTCGACTCACGCTCCATCTCACTTTTCTAGGCCAGGAAACCTGCTACGAGCGCATCGTGACGCGCTTCGGCAGGAAGAGCACCTACGTGGTCATCGGGGATGGCGCCGAGGAGGAGTCCGCTGCCAAGGCCATGAACTTTCCCTTCTGGCGCATCTCCGCCCACAGCGATATTCGTGCTCTCTACACGGCCCTCGACATGGGCTTCTTATGAAAGGCTTATGGCGTTTGTAAACGCGCACAAATCGCTAGCGTTTCGCGTGCGTTTCTCGTGCAGTTTAGAGTACAAAGGAAAAGTACTTTTATTTGTTGCGTTCAGAAACGCGGCCAAGTCGCTAGCGTTTTGCTTGCGTTTCTCGTGCAGTTTGGAGTACAAAAAAAAAAAAAAAAAAAAAAAACAAAACAAAACAATAATAAGAAGTCGAAATGGAAATGAAAAGTACTTTAATTTATTTATGTATATGTGTGAGACAAAACTGTAAACCAGCGCAAAATAATTTAATTATTTTGTTAACAAACCAATTATTCATTAATGCCAAGACTTTTTATTGTATTATATAGATTTCTTTAAATTTAACCAACGCAACAATTTTCCAAGAAGCAGCAAAGTGGGAAATTGTTTAAGTTAATAATTGATTGTATTGTAAATTAATGACTAACTTGTCCAGACGACAAAATACCCTATAAATAACTATAAATATATATATATATATAAATATATACGTATCTAGCACATTAGCGTAGACAAACAATGGAATGGCAGAGGAGAAGAGGTGTGATGAAGGAGTGTGGAGGGGCAGTAGATGGAAAGTAAACGGAAGGAGATCAAAAACCGGAGCAAGCACAGCAAAAGCAAAAGCGTAGTCTAACGGTTTTTTAGTTTAAAATCAAAGAAAACAACTTAAAATTAAACATCGTAGTATTCAAATTTTAAATAACTATTATAGCTGCATATATTAAAACTATATTTAAAATATAAAAACAAATAAAAGCAACAACGCACTGTATTAAAAACAACAAGTGGTATATCTTTGTTTAATTTAATTGTAATACAATTCATATTTGTGTTATTTCAAATTTATGCGCGCAGCAGAGTAACTTTCGTAGCAGTCAGCTCTCGCTAAGTATCAGTGTGCACTGCTTGGACTGCTTTGTTGGTTCGAAACCCAACTGGCATCGGCATGCAGGGGCTGTCAACTTCAATTCAGTTCAAATTTCATTGAATTTACAATTGTCGTTAAAATAAATTAAGTTATAAATGTAGAATATGTAGATATAAATATTTAAAATTTGTAAGTCTGCTGTAATAGCAGCTTCAATTATTATAATGCTTAAACTATCTATGTCCCCTAACCGTTGGATGCACTCATACCTATATACATATGTACGAATATGTGTATAGATACATAAATATATGATGTGTGCTTTTAAATTTGTTCTTTGTTCCTTGAAATATGTACATACATACATCTACAATGCAATCGCCAACTGACAAACGCATTGCACAAAGAGGGCGCAAAAATAACAGTTAACTGCTAAGGCTGAATTTCGTGTGGGAAAAGGTAAGCAAATGCGTTTGTAGTAGTTAAATAAATGGTTTAAAAATTACCAACATGAATACCGCTCAAAATTGGGCTAATTATTTAATTGACGCCATTTTGTGTGTAATTGACGTGAACAAAAAGGCAAATGAATTGGAAATAAATCAATAAATAAATTTGGATATAAATATGTTGGAGTCAATAATTAATTAATAAATAAGATTTAAAATATATTTAATAAAATATAATTAAATATCTGAAGTATGGTGAGAATAATCTATTTGTGTTTGTTGCACGGTTAAATAGATTTATCCTATACATATCTCTCGTTGATTTTGAAAAAAAAAAAAAAAAAAATGAATAACTGATTATGAATGAGTTGAAAACTGTGGAGTGCGGCCGAATATGTTTTTGATTTTACATACCATGAAGAGTGTTTCCTAGCATTCTCTGTGCGTTACTTGCCAACGCTTTTCAGAATGTGAATGAAGTGCAGAACTAAACGGACAGAAACGACCTTTTTAATGCATTACAAACTGAAAAGACAATTTTCCTAGACTCAGCCCCGCCCAATTACTAATTGGAGCCTCACAGCTCAATTAGCTAGCCTCACATGGGGCCGAGGAGCTTCATGCAAGGTGTGAAAAACAACAACTCGAAAGAGTTTAATTGAAAATCGTTGCAGCCCGCCGTCCAGGTCCGTGACTTCAATCTCTAGGCCTCAGCCTGACGAAATCTCTGGCCGAGTCGTGCGTCTAGCCGGAGAAGTCGTTAACTATGATTTGTAATCTGTGCAAAAGGCACAGCCGCTGGTGTGGGGGCTCGCAGCTATAAATGGAGATGCGCTCGTGTTGGATAATGATAAATTTCGCATGACGCGTTCTGTTGTAAAATTTTATCGCCATCGCTCAAATCAATTTTTATTATTTTATCGTCGACGCCTGCTGAAAGCAGCTAAGAAAAAGAAATCAACAAAAAGAAGACAACATCTTGTATGGCCTGCGTGGAGAACCCATTGAGTCGCATCTCATAACTAAGCTCCGCTGACGAGGCGATCCATTGGGCAGGACTTGGCCAGGCAGGCCCAATTCTCATGCTCATTCGCATTCCCTTGCGGGGCCCTTCGTAGTGCTGCCAGCCCAAGCCAGACCAGAACAATAGACCGCAACGTTAACAATGCACAAATCATTATCAGTAATTATGCATTGTTCGCGGCGCAGGAGGCAGGATTGTGGCGAGTCGGTGGCTATTGCATAAAGGGTTAAAGGCAAACCTTGGCTGGACTGCATTTTGATTGATTGCTTGATTACAGTTGGCCTTGAACTGCCCCAATCTACATGCACATATCTGTATATACATATATGGTATTTAGGCTGCTCTCAGTTAAACAATATTTGTATTCTTTGATTTGCGACTCTTAAATTTGTTCTTCACTTACTTACATTGTATTCATTTCATTTAATCCTCAACACTCAAGCCTTTGTGCTTGAGCTCCCTGAATTTTCTTGGTTTATGCAATCAGCTTTTATTTATTGCGCAAACAGTTTGCGCAATTAAATTGCTGCTAATGCAATTTGTAGATATATATCATTTAGCTGAAAATCTAAAGGAGTCTAAGGCAAAGTGAGCTGCACTATTTACGAGGAAATTTACAAATTAACTGTTAAGACAGCAAAGTCAAAGAAAACCAGCCAGAAACATTCATAAATCACTCGGAAATCTCTTGTGGAAAGCGACACGGCAAAATAAGCTGCAATCGCAGTGATGAGTGAGGGGAGTGAGGGGCGCATGCAAACAGATTTTCCTTTTAATGCAATAGTTTTTGCAAGGAGTTTCTATTGAAAACTGCATACCAAAATAAATAAATGCGAAATTAATATTGAGTGAATAAATTACTAACTCTAGCATAATGAGAAATATAACAGGAAGGAGTGCTCCACTCGGAAATGCCCGACTAGGGAATACTGTGAGCTATACTGTGAGTTGTTTCACCCAGCAACACATACCAACTTATACAAACACACCCATACTATGGGAAATCGGCTGTTGAATCACCTTTGCTCATAGCTAATATTGTATGACATGAAAATGACATCCATTTGTTTGTATTTGTTAAAAGAACAAGTCTTGAAATTTAATTTAGTTTTTAATGAAGATATATTACAAATCTAGCATATGGGGTACGGAAATGCGCATTTAAGATTTATCTCTTCGGGTTTGCTTAAGAATCGATAAATCTATAGAACGATCAACTCATTTATTCGCTCTGATTATTAATTTATTTAGTGGATTCTTACCCTGATTTTCCACTTTCATAGTATCAGGATATACAATATTAGCAAAGAAAGAGCGAATTAAAAATACCTAATCGTTTCAAAGCTGAAGCTATAGACTACAAGAGCATGCTCGAGGCCGGAGTCTGGTTTTTCCTTTTGAGTCAACTATAATTTTAGAAATGTATATCAGGTGGCTGATATGGTAAGTGTACAAATTAAAACGAAACACTTCAAAATTAAATTAATGAAATTTACCCAATTATTTAAATTCAATAAAATATAAACAAAAATAGGCACATTAGACCACATGATAATAATAACTTCTAACTTATTTATCTGAAATAATTTTTATCATTTTAACTTAAATTTGTAAGAATTTTTAAATATTAAATGTTATACGTTAATAAATTAGTAATAAGACATTATAATGAATATTCAAAAGATGGAAATAGGTCAAAGGATATAGTGCAGTATAATTTTTTATACCCTGAACCCATTGAAAATGGGAAATCAGGGTATAATGGTTTTGTTAAAAGTATGTAACAGGCAGAAGGAGGCGTGGCAGACCCCACAAAGTATATATATTCTTGATCAGGGCGACGAGCTAAGTCGATTTGGCCCTGTCCGTCTGTCTGTCTGTCCGTCCGTCCGTCCGTCCGTCCGTCCGTCCGTCCGTCCGTATGTATGAACGCGTCGATTTCAGAAGATATAAGAGCTAGAGGCTTGAAATTTTTTTTCCTAGGTCCGTGTATATCACGCGCATATCAAGTTTTTCTTTTTATATCGATAACTACTCCCGATAATTTATTATCGATCAAAAACCTTATCGAAAGCTAGTTATTTAATTATGCCTCCTACACCTTTAGAGCTAGAGCTTCCAAATTTTATATGTAGACTTATATGCATTTTATATAATTTCGATTTTTGTTGTAATTTACCCCCCACCCCTATATTCACCCCCTCACCCTCACCTTTGTAAAAGGCGTATTTCAAGTACTAGAGACTTGTGCTTTGGAATGTACATACATTTGAATATTATGATTATGTTCTGAAAGTTTCATTAAGATTGTACGTCTAGAAATTTAAATATTCAACAAATAAATCCTTATAATGTTGCCCACACTGCAGCGCAGCACAAGCGCAGTCGCTGCTTACTGCGCAGTTAGCAGAGCGCATTCTAATACTTGTGTGTGCCGAAAAGAAGCGCAGAGTGATTAGAATATCAGATTAGAGGGCTCAGGGTATCTCCTAGTCGAGCAGTCTCGACTAGAGTCTTCTTACTTGTTTTACTTTGTTTCAATTGCAAGATGCTCTCTGTGTTTTCAAGTTCAAATGGTTTTTTAATTTTTTTTTATGTAATCACGTAATCGCACTCGTACGGCAATATCCATCAATGTTTTTGGCTAGCAACGGGGAAATTGTATTTGTATTTTTATACCCTGAACCCATCGAAAATGGGAAATCAGGGTATAATGGTTTTGTGAAAAAGTATGTAACGGGCAGAAGGAGGCGTGGCAGACCCCATAAAGTATATATATTCTTGATCAGCGCGACGAGCTGAGTTGATATAGCCCTGTCCGTCTGTCCGTCCGTATGAGTGCGTCGATCTCAGAAGTTATAAGAGCTAGAGAGCTGAAATTTGGCATGCATACTCGTGTGTACCATACGCAGTACGAGTTTGCTTTATTTTTTCGATAATTCATCCGATAACTTTTTTATCGCGAATAATCGAAAAATCGGCATTGTTTTTTCAGCCTAATTTGAACATTTTTAGACCTGGAGTCTTCAAATTTGCGTTGTATATTAAGTTAATGGAAACAAAGATTTTGTAATTTACAGATTTTAGATACCACGCCCCCTTTCCCCCCAATTTGTAAAAAACGCATTTCAAGTACTAGAGACTTGTGCTTTGGAATGTACACACATATTTACCATATGATTACGGTCTGAAAGTTTCATTAAGATCGTATGTCTACAAAAGAAATTATTCAACAAATAAATTCTCATAATATTGCCCACACTGCAGCGCAGCCCAAGCGCAGTCGCTGCTTACTGCGCAGTTAGCAGAGCGCAGGCTTATGCGTGCGTGTGGATGCATGTGTGTGTATGTGTGCATAAAAATGCAGAATGATTAGAATATCAGCTTAGAGGGTTCAGGGTATCTCCTAGTCGAGCAGTCTCGACTAGAGCCTTCTTACTTGTTTTTCATATTTTTTACAGAATTATATTCACTTATAGCAATTTGGTAAATTGCAATCAGCATCGATGCGAAAGCTATGTTAACTTTCTGAAATATTAAAATAAAAGAGTTCTTCAACTTCTTAGATTTCATTCATAGTCAATGGGAAGTGATCACAACTCGCGGAGCTGCCCTCGCTAAAAGGGCATTGCAATGCTCAGCGCAGCACAAGTTGCTGGCGTTGGGTCATAAATTAAACTGCATTTGGCTATTTTTGTGGTCATTAGGCGCGGTTGCAGTTTGTCTGGTTGCTGTGTTCTCTGCAGCCAGGCTGTCAGTTGGTCCTGTTTCCTTTTGGGCTTTAGCAACACCAACAACAGCCACAGCTACTAAGACAAAATGCACCACAAGTTTTAATGAAGTCCAGCTTTAAGTTCTAGCTGAGTTATGTCCGGGCTGACTTGAGAGTTCATACGGAAATGGCATTATGAGTTATGCCTGTTGCCTGTTGCTTTGCCATAGGATGTGCGCCCACTATTACTATCTCGTTCACTCTCCTCACTCTCTCTCTCTCTCTCCCACTCCTTGTCTTGGTCTGTCTCGCTCTAAGCGTGTGCTACAGTTCAATTAACATAATTAATGTGCGCGTCTTTCAGGCTACGAGCGCTTTGATGCCGCTGTTTCTGCTCTTGCTGTTGTTACTATTGTTGTTGCTGTTATTGTTGTCGTTGTTGTTGTTGTTGTTGTTGTGGGCAAGTCATTTTTGCATTTAGGGCCTGCTGTCAACATGTTGCGCATGGTATTACAAAATACACTGTACAAAAATTGTAATTGCCAAGCAGCATTACTTACACTTGTAATTGTGAAAATTTCTTACAGTGTGCAGCATTATTGCTTTACATGACCGTTAAATTATGCATAAACCTAATTAACATTTTCAATTATACATAGCATATCTTTGAATATTCTTGAATTTCGTACTGTCATATCTCTAATAATGTTTAACTTGCCTACTTAAAAGGAAGCATATAATAATAATAATAATGTAATAATGCCAAAACTAAATTAAAATTAGCAAACATTTTTAAAGTTTCTATTTGGTTAGCTATAATTTTTATCGCCTTTTATTTTTGTTTGAATATTTTTTAATCTAAACTCAAGTTTTTATTTACAAATTCATATCGAATATTATTTTTTTTTATTAAGCCTTCATTGCGTAAGATGCATTTTCCGTTTTATTATTCCTACAACAAATTCATATATATAAATTTATTTGTTTGTGAACTATTTATCTTTTTTTTTTTTTTTATAATTAACTTAAATTGTCTTGAATTTAGATTTTTTTTTGTTTTTGTTTTGTATATTAAGATATATTTTAATCTATGATATAATTAGTTTTTAATATACTGTTAAAATTGAATTTTTTTTTTATATATATACAAATAAATATATATTTATATTTATAAGTTGAATTTGAAGACATCACTTCTTACAGTGCATTTTCAGATTTTGAGAAGCTTCAACAAAATTTTTATCGATAAATGTATTCTTTGATTTTATTTATAAAAAAAATTATGTTCAGCAGCATATCGAATTTTTAAATTTATTTTCAAGCAGTTAAATTTTAGTTTTATTAATTTTTTTTTAATATACATATTATATAAATCGAAATGTTCCCTTAACAATTTCTCGCAGTGCAAATTTCGCTTTTCACTGCGACAATTTGCGTTGGTTCGCTGAGGTCTGTAGTTGAGGCCTCAGATTCAGTGCCGCAGTTTTGCACCTTAGCACTACTCACTCTATGGACAATTAACCAACACTAGACGGTGTATATAATGTCTGTATATGTATAGCATCTTCAGCTTCATTTGAGAGTGTATAACTCTTTCGCTCATTTAACAACCAGTCTAATTGCTTGACTGCCTAATGATTTGGCCCCAATTACAGACCAATTGTCTGGCCAACTCGCTGGCTGGAGCATTTCTGTGTTCTTGGGAAAGCTTCATTTGCACCAATTATGTTGGTTATGACTTCGTTTCAAGGCCAACTTGGCTTCAAGTCGGCCTAATCGCACATGGCACAACTGTTGCGTAACTCTTGAGCTGCTTTTCGAGGCTATATTTAATTGACATGCTGTAAACTCAAGATGTGATCATTTTTGGAAATTATAGAATGCTAGTTGTAACTTTTTTATTTTAAGTACAGACTAGAAGCTTCAATTTATAAATAATATATAATATAAATAATATATAATAATATATAATATAAATAATATATAATATCTGTAGAATTATATAGGAAAACTATTTAAAATAATACTGATTACAGGAATCAGCTGTCTTTCATTTATCATTATAATACATATTTAGTTTAAAATAAATGTTAATACTGATTATAATTATTAACTTACTAATGTTAAAATACATAACAATATTATTTAAGTTCTTTCTTAATTCAGGTTCGGCTTATAAATATTACAGAATTAATTTTAAGCTATATTTTATAATCTGCCCTAAAATACTTAAATACCTATCAGATACATATGTGTTTCTCACATTTAAATTTCCATTTGGTATTCGAAAAAATAATCTAAATTGATATCTTCATGTTACATCAGCTGATAAATAAGAAACTTCACTCATATACATATATATTTATTACATTATTTAATTTTATTGGCATCTCTTTATCCGAAATCAGCTCATAATTATCTGCCTTGAAGTACTAATGAACGAGTTAAGCATTTATGTGATTATTTCGAATACTTTTTTTTGGTACTCGCGACATTTTATTTAAGCTCTCATCTTCAAGTTAAATTAGCTGATAAATATTTCAATATTTTTTTTATTCATTGCAAGCTATAGATCACAATCTGCCTTAGATTTGTAGATGCTCGTTTTATATACTTAAGATTTGCTACTCGCCAGACATAATTTAACTCTCAACTGCATGTTAATTCAGTTGATAAATATGCAACTGTCTTGTAAGCAGCTGACAGTAACTTATAACATTCGTTCAACTTACTCGCCTGCTCCTGTGCGCATCTGCATTGAAGTACTTATACAGTTTAATGTGTTTTCCAAGACGCTTTACGTATAGCTGGTAAGGCGTAGAATTTGCTGCCACCTACTTAGGGAAGTTATTGTGGCTCATGGAAAACTTTTCCGCCCAGAGTTTGAAAGTTTTGATTGAGACAGTTTAGCACTTATTTATTTACCATTTGATGACTGAGCTGCATGCAACTGAGTAAGTTTTGGAGCGAGGCATAGTTGGTGCACAAGTGTAGCAGCCACTAGAGGCTAGAGGCTACACTTGAATGCTCGAAGGCGACAATTGCAGCAGCTGAGGTGTTGACAGCTTAAGCAGCGAGCGGTGAGCAGCGAGCGGCAGAGGCATGTGTGAAATATGATATGCTCATTAAGGGCTGCCCTCTGCAAGTGATCCAGCCCCGCTCCCAGGCCCAAGCCCAGAGCCCTCTTTGCAATTGGCCTGGGGGGCAGCGTGGGGGCGCGGCTGGCAAGTCAAGTGCATAAATAAATGGTTGGCGCTTCTGCTCGCTCTCTTTCTTTTATAAGAGTGACGGAGAGAGAGAGGGAGAGAGATGATGATGATGATTATGGCATTGCAGCGTTAAGCGGCTTGAAAACTGGCGCACAGCTGCGTCCTCGCCATCTGTGATATATCATTTTAAGGCCCGGCGTCTCTTATACCTGCGCCCAGGCGAGGACTCAGGCAGCTGGCGAACGAGTGCAGGAGAGTGCGGAGTGAGAAAGTGTCGCCCTTCCGCCCACCCAGTGGCAATCCAGAGGCCACAAACCGAGCCAGAAATTAAAGCAGTAGGGCAAATGGGCAACGTGAAGCAGCTCAAAGCGAAGCAAGTTAAAACGTCGCACATTTAACTAGTTTCGTTTTTGTTTTATGCAGGCCTCGCTCGTATCATTTTATGCTGCAATATTTTGTTTATACACTGCCACGAGCGACTCACTTGCATGCTAAAACCTGCAGCCAGGCTGTAAATGTAAGAAGTGCCTTATTAAACTAGCTATTCAGCTATATTGGTTGACTTTAAGTGCACTTCAGGTCTACATAAAACTCAAATGGGCCTATCCTAATTGAGTGGCTTACACCGCTCCAAGAGCTGGGTAATTGCATATTTTATTTGCAACCACGTTCTAAATACTAGAAGTATCTATGCAGCTGCCTTCATGAGCATAGTTAATAGCTCACATATATCTATGTGTGGCGCTACAGCTGGAGTCTAATTTTTACTATGCTGTTGACTGCTACTAACTCCCATGTTAAATTTGCAGCCAACTTTGAAATGAATTATGAATTTTTTACTCACTCTTGTCATCAGATCTTGAATATTACTGTTGTTGTACTGATGAGCATATAATTATAATGAGTAGTACACTACACGTACATTTCAAAATTTGTCACCAGATTGTAGATATGCCTCAAAATATGTATATTCCAATATTTACTGTTGATTAACATTATTTTCAGATTAATTATTTATGTCATCAATTTCTTAGTCAGTTCTTAGAGCATTTGCGATTCGTTGCAGCGCAGATCGGCTATGATCTCTGATGTCTTTTTTATATATTTTGTTAAACCAGTTTGTTTTTATAGTGCGTGTCCAAGCGGCATAATAAATCACTATAACGCCCACCTATGCGAAACTCAGATCAACGATTAAGTCATCATCATCAACTGCATTCGAGACAAAGAAAGAGAGAACGAGCGCGAGAGAGAGCGACAGAGAGAGTAGGCAAGAGGCCTGACCACGAGCCAGTGTTGGAAACAATGCGTCGTTGTCGTTGTTGTTAATGTTGATGTTAATATTGTTGTTTCTGTTGTTGTTGTTGTTGCTGTTGTTGTTGTTGCTTAAGGCTAACTCGAGGTCAGCCTTGAGTTTGGGTTCGGGCTTAGGCGCCAAGCGCCATCGGGCCAAATCATTTAAAATCCAATAAAGATGTTATCCGCCAGACCAAGCAATAAAGTCATTTACAATGTAAGTTTTTATAATGTGAAGAACAGGAACCCACTTCACGCAGCTGTAAGCTTAAAAGAGTGAGCAGCAGAACTACTCTAGCCGAGGCAACGAGATTGTCAACTGCCTCGAAAACTGCAACCAATGGAGTCGATATGGAAAATGTGCAAGAGCTGTCCTTCAAAAAAATTTTGAATTTCTTAATATATTGAATTCATTTACAAACAGTTAGTGCAGCCGAGATTCACGAGGATTTTATTGAAATTTAAGGCCTCAAGCTTTTATAGATGAAGAGATCGACGCGTGCATGGCGTGGAATAGATAGGATAGGATGAGTGTTTGTGTTCCGAATCTTCATTGTTGTGATATATTTATATATATTTTATATATATATATATTTATGCTAAGTAATAGCTTTTTTTTTATTCATTTAAAGGAGATTTATAGATATCAATATTAATTTTTTAATATAGTAGATTTATTCCACTTACAACACTGGTGTAATTAGTGTTGGTGGATGAAGTATGATATTTGTGTGGAGTGGTGAGTAAGGTAATTCATCGACATTAATGAAAGATAGAAAGACAACATAGCTTATCTATATGTGAGTAGAATATGAAATTAGTATTGGGACTAGTGTGGAAGATAAAAAAGCTAAATGACGTAAATGTATTATATTATTATTATTATTATTATGATATCTATCTAATGAGTAATATGCGGTTGTGTAATTCATTTAGATATTGTCTTTTCGGTCATACGGACCGGGGTTGAACGCTTGGATTGGAGTGAGAGTCGTGTTTAATATTTTGTTTAATGGAAGTGCCTTAAATGGTGCTTTTGACGTGTTCCACATTGAGGTTCCCTTATTCTTGGCAAGAAAGTACCTTTCTATGGTTCTCCATTCAGAAAATTGCATTTTTTTAATGAGCTTGCTGATGATGTTAAGCAGAAGAGGCATCTGCATAAAGTAAGAGACTCAATACATTTTGAACAGGTTCAGCTTTGAGTTAAACATCGATTAGTCTTTAAAATGAGCCTCAAAAATTCATTTCAGTTCACTCAAACAGAATCAGTCATTTCCCTGAAAAAAAACAAATTAACGCCGAGCACAAATCGACACGAAAATGGATGATGAGGACGAGGGGGATTTCTTGCCACCGGCAAACACCAATACTTTTGCAATACCCAGGGAGCCGGACCTGCTGGTGGAATATGAGCTGTACAATCCCTCGATGGCCACCCGGCGGCTGCACAGCGAGCGCAATCGGCTGCTCTACACGGAGGCCTTCATCGAGAACGAGCGCCTGGGCACGCTTTCCGATCTGTGTGTGCGAGCGCTGGCCAAACTGGGCTGTCGATTTATCCCGCCGCAAGTGCGGCAGGATCCGTTGAAGATGCGCATTTTCTACGATGCATTGGATGTTAATATGCCGCTTCAGGACTGTTACTTCGTAGAGGACTTACGCTTCTGGCGTCGCGTCGTGCTCGCCAAGAGCTCCAACAAGTCGCTGTCGCTGAAGAAGATCGACGAATACGACTGGAAGGGCAATGGCGTGAGCCTCAAGTATGTGGAACTGGTGGAGGCCTGCCCGGCCGCCTATTGGCCGGAGCAGAAGATGGCGAGCCTGGGCCAGTTGGTGCGCCCCTATGTGCGAACGCTGCATATCAAGCATCTGCAATCGCTTACGGACGACGCCTTCCAGCACTTCGTGGAAAGCGAGTCGGAGCTGGATGTGACGTCTGAGGAGTCCGGCATGTCTGAGATATCCAGCGATGAGAGGTAAGTCTATGCCTGGGCCAAGTTGGGTTATGTGCTAAGCATTCGCTCTAGGGACACGCCGGAGGAAAGCGAGGAGGAGGGTGAGGAGGAGGAGCAGGTGATGCCGGCTCCTCCTCCAAGCAAGGCCCCAAAGATAACTGGCTCCTCAGTGCGCATTGCTGAGAACTTGAAGGTGCAGATGATTGAGGCGAATGACTCGTCGACTCAGATTGGACTTTACCAGAAATCGCCGTCGACCATCGAGTTGGATCTGAAGCGCAAGCAAGCGCGCGCGGCACGCAATGCAGCGCGCCAGCAGTTGCGCGAGCTGCGGGCAGAGAAGCGAGCCGAGCACGAGCGGCGCAAGCGGCAGCGTTCGTTATTGCGGAAAAAACCCGAGCCGGAGCCGAAGTCGAAGAAGAAAAAGAAGAAGGCCAAGGCAGGGCCCGTCGATGATGTCTTCAACATGGATGTGCCGCCAGAGCCGCCCGACGGTGAGGACAAAAAGCCAGACGGACGCAACATTGAGAAGCTGCTGCGACGCTACAAGCGTTACGACTATCCAGCCAAGCATTGCCATCACATTGACCTCAGCTTCGTGCGCTACTTCGATCACCTCGTCTCCCTGACCATCGAGTTCCTCGGCCCCGAGATGGGGCGCAACTACCACAAGCGGCACATGAACTTCTCCTACGACGACATGGTCCACCTGGGCAAGGGGCTGCAGCAGTTGTCCCAGCTGAAAGTGTTTCGGCTGAGGAACAGTCGCATGGATCACATTAAGCTGTTGATACTGGCGCGAGTCCTAAAACAGTTGGACGCGCTGGAGGTAGTGGACTTTGGCTACGATCAGCTCACCGATCAAAGTAAAGTGGCCATCGAAATGCTGCTGGAACGGACGCACATGCTCAAGGCGCTTGAGCTGGAGTACAACAGGCTGGAGCGCACTGTCATAGTCTCTATCGGCCAGGCACTCAAGTACCATGCTATTCAGAATCCCGATGGCGCTCCCTTGGAGTATCTGGGCCTGGCCCACAATCCGATCAATGAAATGGGCTTCTCCTCGCTCATCAACGACATCATCGGCACCAGGCACGTGCAGGAGCTGAACATAAATGGCATCGATACCGTTGCCGTCCGGCTGGCACCGATCATCAGCACGCTGCTGCGCGCGCACAGTCCGCTGCGCAGCCTGGACATGGCGGCCATTAAGCTCAACTCGGACGCGGGACACACGGTGATCTGCGGCTTGCAGACGAATCACAAGGTCACGCACTTCGACTGTCGTGCCTGCTGCATGGACGAGGAGCAGGAGTACGAGGCGGACATCATAGTGCGGCGCAACAACTTCGAGCTGCAGCATACGTACCTAGGGGATGAGACGCAAACGGAGGAGAGCTTGCTGAAGTTTTTGGCCGGACTGCGGCATCCCATTTTAACGAAGATCGACTACGAGATGGCGAGGCGTGACGAGTGCATCATAAATCGACGCTGTGAAACGTCCAGTGAGAATGTGGCCTCTGAGGAGCAAGGTGAGGAGCAGGTGCAGGAGGATTTCGATATTTGGACCATGTTCGGGGTCCAGAAAACAAGTGCCCCCGAGAACCTCGTGTCCCAATCCGAGACATTCTCGAATCGCAGCGATCGCACATTCGTCTACAACTCGAATGCGTTCAATCTGCAGCAGATCCGCGAGCATCTGTATTTGCCGGGTCCCGAGAATCGATACTTCTACTTCCAAAGGCAGAAGGAAATGTTTAACAATTAGTGGAGATAGGTGTAATGTAGGAAGGTGTCTAGATTTATTTAGTTTGAAATATGTAGAGTATGCAGAATGACAATATAAAGTACATAGAGTCTACAGAGGGTATATGTAATATGTAGAGTATTATGGCAAAATTAAGGGTGAGTTTCCAAAATGTATATGTATATACAGTAGAATCCGGGTATAACGACTGCGCTTATAGTATCTGTACGGTTATAGCGACGATCCCCAGAAAAAATTGTTTTAACATATGGTTATAGCGCCTTCCGGGTCCCTTGAGTGTCGTTATAGCCAGATTCTACTGTATATATATATAGGATAATGTAAAAAATTAGGCTTGGTATATACCCCACAGTCCCAGAAGTATGAAAAATATAATATGTAAGGATAAATGTATGTATGTACAGAGGATCTATAGAGGTTTCAAATGGAATATGAAATATACATATTTCTTAAATATGGTATATAAAACATATTGAATATATACAAATATATATAGTGAATATATACAAATTATAGTATAGTTTAATGACGAATTATGGTATATAAAATTACAAACCGATTGGAACATGCGAGCCATAAAATCATCACTTGCATTCCATGTATAATGGGCATATCCGTTATTGTAATCATTCGGGGACAAGTCGACATCAGATTAGGTTTCCAGACCTTCATTGATTATAAATTAATTAACAGAGAGGGAAACGGGCGGCCTCTTTCTCTCTGCAAACTTTCTGATTACAGCTTAGTCCAAGTGGTTGACAGCTCTAAGCAGCCATGACTAGGCACTTCTCGCTGAACACACCTGTTGTCGCCAGCAATCTAGGCGTGCAGTGAGCCAACATATTTGCCATGTGGACTTTCCTTTGAGCCACGTTTGTCGCACTGCTGTTGAAGTGCTTCCGCTTTTGCTGGTATACGAAATCAATTGCAAATACAAATACAAGCAAAGCAAACATAATGAGAAGGAGTAGATAGCATATACTAAATAATAATATATAATAATAATAATAGTAATAGTAGACGTAGTCAGGCAGGAGGCACCGTTAACAAACACCCACAGGCTAGACTGGCCCATGATCGTGTGAATTTATTGCTTAATCATGCGCCTTTTAAGCCTCACTATTCGAAATGTAAATAAATGCAAATGCTGCTGCAGCTTTAAAGAGTCTGCTCTCTATGTTTCCGATTCCCGGTTCCCGGTACCCGGTTCCCCGTTTCAGGTTCCAGGTTCCAGGTTCCAGGCGTGTGCTATGGCTTTGCCTAACTGGACACACTCACTGCATGTATGTGTGTGTGTGGAGGTTCGCCAGGTAGGCGTTCTCCAACTACAACTACAACTAAAACCACAATTACGACTACCACTGCGACTGCATCTCCGAGTAGCTGTTGGGCAAGTGGGTCGAAAACACAGCGAAAAATGGGGAATACCATTAAATAAATTCGAACCAAATTATAGCAATTCAATTGTTTTCACTTTCTACGCTTACTTGCAGTCGAAAAAACTGGAGTTTATGTGATCTAGTTCTATATAACATTTCTTATCGGTGTGTTATTACTATATGTAAATATTTTCAAAATTTTGATTTATCTATTTATAGTCTTTTTAATTCAAAATTAATTAATGTACATTTTTACTTGTTATCTTGAATCAATATAAATATTTTCACAGTGAAATAAAATCTTTTTTAAAAATATTTTTCTTACATGTATATTATAAATTTTAAAAATAATTAATTATATAATTTTAAAATTACCTAATTTTAATTATTATTATCTTCCTTTTCTCTCGAACTTATGCTACATTCATATAAATCCAATATATATAATGAAAAATGTAAAACACGGCATTTTTGTTCAGCGATATTTTATTAAAAATAATCACCCAAAAAAATAAAACTTATATCTTTTTTATATAGTTAGTTACAAATTTGTTATCATATAAGTTTTATTTCTGACAAAGATATATAGAGACTGTGTTGGGTTCTAGGATCTTATATTCCCGTTAATATTTTTCCTTTTAGAAATATATTTACTACATTCCAAAGATGTACTTTTTATACCCTGAACCCATTTTCAATGGGAAATCAGGGTATAATGGTTTTGTTGAAATGTATGTAACAGGCAGAAGGAGGCGTGGCAGACCCCACAAAGTATATATATTCTTGATCAGGGCGACGAGCTGAGTTGATTTGGCCCTGTCCGTCTGTCTGTCCGTCTGTCCGTCTGTCCGTCCGTCCGTCTGTCCGTCTGTCCGTCTGTCCGTATGTATGAACGCGTCGATTTCAGAAGATATAAGAGCTAGAGACTTCAAATTTTTTTTAAAATGTTCGTAATTACAGCGCGCATATCAAGTTTATCATTAAAAATCGATAGCTCACCCCGATCTTTTTTTATCGATAAAAAACCTTATCGAAAACCAGTTATAAAATTATATCTTCTACACCTTTATTGCTAGAGTCTCCAAAATTTTAATGTATGCCTATATGCAATTTATACAATTTCGGTTTTTGTTAAAATTTACCCCCCACCCTTAAATTCACCCCTCACCCACACTTTTGTAAAAGGCGTATTGCAAATACTAGAGACTTGTGCTTTGGCAATTACATGCATATCCATGTCATAATCATAATCTGAAAGTTTCATGAAGATCGTACGTCCACAAAAAAGTTATTAAGCAATTAAGTTCTCATAGTAAGCGCTCACTGCCGCCCATGCGTGTTTATGCTTGTGTGTGTATATGTATGTAATTGTTTGTGTATGTGTGTGTGTGTGTATGTTTGTATGTATGTGTGTATGTATGCCTGTGTGTGCGTGCGTGCGTGCGTGTGTGTGTGTGTGTGTGTGCGTGTTTCTTGTGTAAGCTGAAAGACGCGAAAAATTATTGAAATAGCTATTACTCCAAGGGTTCAGGGGATCTCGTAGTCGAGTAGTCTCGACTTGAGCTTTCTTACTTGTTATTTATTATTTTTATACCCTGAACCCATTTTCAATGGGAAATCAGGGTATAATGGTTTTGTTGAAATGTATGTAACAGGGAGAAGGAGGCGTGGCAGACCCCACAAAGTATATATATTCTTGATCAGGGCGACGAGCTGAGTTGATTTGGCCCTGTCCGTCTGTCTGTCCGTCTGTCCGTCTGTCCGTCCGTCCGTCTGTCCGTCTGTCCGTCTGTCCGTATGTATGAACGCGTCGATTTCAGAAGATATAAGAGCTAGAGACTTCAAATTTTTTTTAAAATGTCCGTAATTACAGCGCGCATATCAAGTTTATCATTAAAAATCGATAACTCATCTCGATCTTTTTTTATCGATAAAAAACCTTATCGAAACCCAGTTATAAAATTATATCTTCTACACCTTTATTGCTAGAGTCTCCAAATTTTTATACCCTGAACCCATTTTCAATGGGAAATCAGGGTATAATGGTTTTGTTGAAATGTATGTAACAGGGAGAAGGAGGCGTGGCAGACCCCACAAAGTATATATATTCTTGATCAGGGTGACGAGCTGAGTTGATTTGGCCCTGTCCGTCTGTCTGTCCGTCTGTCCGTCTGTCCGTATGTATGAACGCGTCGATTTCAGAAGATATAAGAGCTAGAGACTTCAAATTTTTTTTTAAATGTCCGTAATTACAGCGCGCATATCAAGTTTATCATTAAAAATCGATAACTCATCCCGATCTTTTTTTATCGATAAAAAACCTTATCGAAACCCAGTTATAAAATTATATCTTCTACACCTTTATTGCTAGAGTCTCCAAATTTTTAATGTATGCTTATATGCAATTTATACAATTTCGGTTTTTGTTAAAATTTACCCCCCACCTCTAAATTCACCCCCTCACCCTCACTTTTGTAAAAAGCGTATTTCAAATACTAGAGACTTGTGCTTTGGCAAGTACATGCATATTCATGTTATAATCATAATCTAAAAGTTTCATGAAGATCGTACGTCCATAAAAAAAGTTATTAAACAATTAAGTTCTCATAGTAAGCGCACACTGCAGCCCATGCGTGTTTATGCGTGGTTGCTTGTATGTGTATGTGTGTGTATGTATGCGTTTGTGTCTGTATGCGTGTGTGTGTGTATGTGTGTCTATATGCGTGTGTGTGTATGTTTACCTGTGTGTGTGTACGTGCGTGTGTGTGTGTGTGTGTGCGTGTTTCTTGTGTAAGCTGAAAGTCGCGAAAAAGTATTGAAATATCTATTGCTCCAAGGGTTCAGGGGATCTCGTAGTCGAGCAGTCTCGACTAGAGCTTTCTTACTTGTTTTCTATTTGTATTGTTGGTTTTTGGTTTATCTATTATCTTCATTTAATAAATTTTGTAACGTCTCAAAGAAAAAATTTTCACGTAGTTGTATTTTCTAAAACTTTATTCGATTGCTCGAAAAATTTTACTGTGAGCTGATGAAACTTTTGCTGTTTGTTTTATTTGTTGCGTGGGCGGCTTTACGAGTGAAGCACTGCAATTAATATGAGACACATGCAACAGCAGCAGCAGCAGGAGCGGCAGCAGCAGCAACAGCTTGCTGCCACCCACACGGTGGCAATAAAACCCGCTGGCAGGCATTAACTAATCCAAATTGTGCTTGGCAGATATTTCTCAATTTTGTATTTTTATTTTGCAGCAATGCAAGCAAAGTGGAAGTGCATTTTATTAAATATATCGTACAACTGTAATGTGATTATGTTTATAATTGAATAATTCCGGAGAACTCTTGAACACAATTTCCTACCTGGATAGCTCAACGGCAGCAGTTCAACAATCACCAATGCAACATGTTCGAGGCTTAACAGTCGTTCCTGTTAGCATGGCAAACAACTGTTATGATAACAGTGCGATTCTGAATGCTCATTTATGTATGTTATTCATTAAACTTATTGGCTGTTTGCAAATAAAAGTAAGTATTTTAAATAAAGTGATTAATTAATTAATAATTAATGACTTTGTACTGCAAGCTTTTAATTTATTTAATTTTTAATTTTTATGTATTTATATCTTATATTATATTTATATAAATATTTTATTAAATATACATACTATTATACTTATTCCATTAGAATATTTATTATTTTTAATTAATAGCTAATTTATTAATAATAAAATTAAAGGTTAGCTTAATACGTGGCTGTGGCTGCAGAGACCTTCAGTTGTATTTACATGTGTATATGTTATTTGATAAGAATCTTGTTGATTAAGATTATTATTTAAGTTCGATTTTTTAAAATGTTTATATATTATTTAGATTTCTAAAGTGTAATTACTATTATTATTAAATTGTAATAATCATTAATTTAATTCTTATTGCATTCATCACGAGTGTAGTATAAAAATTCATGGTCCGATTTGAATTTACTTTCAACGAAAGCTGTTTGGCAGCCACCCCCGCTCAAATGTTAACTTGTTTTGTTGTTGTTTTGAATCGAACCGTTCGGTGTGGCCCGTTCGGCCAGCCGTCTCGAGCTCTTCGAGCAGGTTGGCAGCATGCTCGTCAGTCAACAAACGAGTCTCGACGCGCGCGGTTCATGAATCGCTTGCTCACAACTTGGCTAAAACCGAGCTGACAGCCAAAACTTGGTTCTCAATGTTTATTTGCTGCGCTGTATTGAGAAGTGTTCAAAATAATTCTATAAAAATTAAAAACAAGTTGTTTAGCAGTTAACAAAAAGAAAATAAATTACTGAAAATATCTGTGCGGAAAATAAATATATATGTAAATGTATTTGATGGGCCTACAGTGAGATCGAGTGTAAGCTTGCAGTGCAGTGCAGAGTGAAGTCGAAGTCGAAGTCGAAGACGAAGGCGGAGTGGAAGTGGAGTGCGCTCCACATCGTTTATAGAACGTGCAAAGCGCAAACAGTTCAACAAATTCATTTGCTATAGGCCCCGAAAACAACATGAATTTCAAGCTGTTGTTCAGCATGCTAATGGAGTTGTAAAAGAGAAAAGTACGTACAAATCAAATGAGATTTCCCTGACTGTGCAATACACTCGTCATACGGTACAATCTAAATGAATAGGAAAGTTTTGTTATGTTTATCTATCAATTTTTGATTCTATAGAACCAATAAACTCATTTTCAAATCGTAAACAGTGTGTACAAAATCTGTGGCAAACTGTGATAAGTCCCTGCTCAGTAGTAGAGCTTAACTCTAAGCAGATTTCATTTTCACTTGAGCCAAGAGGTGTTAAAATCTTGTGACAGCACACTTGAATGCATTTGCTGCATATCATATACATACACACATATATTTATGTATGATATATACTCGAATTCGAAGGTTCATTCATGGATGCTAATTAATCGATTAAGTATTAGCTACTATGTTATATGTGCTATGTTATAAGTGGGTCACAAAATAATTAGCTACAAAACTGAATGAATTCGATTTGTTTGCCAGATGCATTTTACGAGCAACAGCTGGCAAGTGTTACTCTGCTTCTTCTTCTAGTTTTTCTTCTTCTTCTTCCTCTTCTTCTGTGTGCATTTTTATATAGTTTTTGCAATTTTCAGCACTTAAGGTAAACACTTGAATGTTTACGACTTTAGATTGTTTTTGCATTCTAAAGATCTAAAATTTCGACTTGATTTATGTCGAGGGATGCGAGGGGTGTCTTGGCATGCTCCGGAAAAAGTGTAGCGTGAGGAGATACGCTTTGAATATTCAAGATGCATAAAAAATAATGCCTGCAACTTAATGAACTGAATTATTGGCCGACTGACCAATTGACTAATTAGGCTAAACCAACTGAATTTGCATAAGAACAAATTTGTTTGAAAAACTTACTTTAAAACTTCTTATGCTATTAGTTTGTTAAAGACTTGGAAAACTGGAAAACAACTGTACAAATACTAATAGTTCGAATGTACAGTTCGAAGTATTCAAAACCTTGATGAGAAGTTTTAAGGAATACTTCCAATATATTTTTCCTCCAATCCTACGTTCGATAAGCCCTTTCGTATTGATTCCATTGTATGTGATTCTTCGCTTCTATTTCATTCAACGAGTCCTGCTGACTTTGTTATGTGGCATTTCGATTTTCTCTGCTGCTGCCAAAGTCAATTTTCTCCTTGCTGCATTCGTGAAATAGCACAGATTTGTAATTTGTGTTTATAATTAAAAAGTTTACTTACGTTAAAGTGTGCTGGCCGCAAATGCAACAAGCTCGTTTGCTAACAACAGTTCTCTCACATCAGTCAAAAATAGTTATTACCCACAGTGGGGCCATAAAGTTGACTACTTTATGGAGGAAGCATAGCAGCTCGGAGGCGTTGGCTGCACAGTAAACAAAAATTCGGATTTGTGGGAACAAAATAATAAAAAATATGTGAGCGATAAAAGCGAATGTTTAACTATCGTTTACATTTAAGGACTCTCAAAAAGTGTGCTAAAAAGCAGATAAATCTGCAAATATAAAAACTTTCTGAAATTGTCTCTAGCTTTTGCTTTCGTGCTTCGAGAGACAGTAGGTAACATAGGAGTTCCTTTACAATATTGAAGGATCAAATAATTTAGAATGAATTTTAATTTATAACAGATTTTAGTTAATTTTATTTACTGCAGTTTCTAAAGCTTAAAATTATTTATTTTAGAGTCGTAAAATTTGTTTACAATATGCATTTTATTTTATTTTCATTTTTATTTATTTCCAAATTTTACAAATAATAATTTCCTTTTAATATCAATAATAATATAATTAATATAATTCGAAATACAATTTGAATTTTTATACTCATTTTATCTGATCAAATTTCTATAGTTTAAATTAATTTATTTTAAAAAGAGAATTTGGTTATATCAAATATTTTAACAAAACAAAATGTTCATTTACTATATTGGTAAATTAAGAAATTATCAAAAGAAGAAATATGAAATTATTTGTATTAACAGCATTGATTATTAGGAGTATTTTCAAATTAAAATTGTTTTTATATAATAATCCAATATTTTCATTTTTTTCTAACTCTCAAATGTTTAATTAAATTGTTTTCTGTTTGGCTTATTTAATATTTATTGTTATTCAAAAAATGAAATGTTTATTCAATATAGTTCATTCTCGATTTCTATTGAAGTTAGGATGTGTACACAAATTGTTTACAGTGCATTTGTAGTTGGTTGAATTATTTATGCAACCACTGCACATTTCACACCTCTGGCCGTCTAATGCGCTCTGCGGTCAGGTTGTCAACGGTGCACCGTTCAAATTAGCCATGCAATTTGTACTTAACAATTTGCCACATTGCTGCAACAGTTGCAAGAGTTGCAGCGGTCCAGGCGGAACGCTTCTAGCCAGACTCTGGTGTGTGTGCAGAGGCGTTTTGCACGTCCGGGGCTAATAATAAAATGTACAAGGACTTAAACCCACAACAAGCATAGGCAGACCCAGACCCAGACCCAGACCCAGACTCAGACCCAGACGCAGGCCCAGACTCTGATGCAGATGCAGATGCAGACGCAGCTGAAGACAAGCGACAAGTTTATCACTTGTTAAGCCAGAGTTGCAGACACGCAGCCAAAAGCCGAGCCACGCGCGAGGCATTGGCCAAAGCCCAGGCTACGTCTTGGATGCAGTCCGACATGCTGGCAGGCAGGCACAGATGGGTGAGGCAGATAGTGCTGACAGCACTGCCACAATTTGCATGGCAGCAGAGTTCAAATCGAGCCACACAACCATCAGCAGCAGCAGCAGCAGCAGCAGCAGCGGCTTCCAACGTTAACCCTTTAAGGCCCACTGTGCTGCCAGCTGGCATAGAATCCAAATGGAGAAGCGCTGCGAAGAACATGCCGGCTGAATGGGCGCCCACACACGTCGACTGTTAAATAATGTCAGTCAATTGTTGGCGTGACAAAGAAGCCAGACTGAGAGTGTGACAGATGTGCTGTGCAGGAGATACCCTGTAAACCAGAATAATGCCCTGTAACGGGGCAAATACTTTAGTAAGAAGTAGATACAAAACATACTCCACCTAAAGCACCCTGTAGAGACAAATCTGGAACTGGGACTACGCTGGAAGCACTGTTGGCACGGGCCAGGAAACAAATGTCAGACTGATTGTCAACAAACAAAATATTACGTATACGCAGCGTGATGTGCATCGACACAAGAGAGTTCGATTTGCTTTTGCTTTCGCTTCCGCATCATTTCAACTTGCTGTCTGCTCAATTGTCTTCGATTTCGCGGTGGCTCATTCAATTTCAATATGTTGCCTCAGCTGCTGCTGCTGCTGCTGCTGCGACAGCTGCTGGCAGCTTTAAACGTCATTTCATTCGTTTTACATTTTATGACTTTAATGGCTGATGACAATTTCAATTACATAAGTGCCACTGCAGGCACAGCTGCTGCCTCCTCCCCTTTGGGTATTTTTCAGTTTGCTGCTGAAAATTTTATTTATTTTTTTTTTTTTTTTTTTTACAGAACTCAGCTAATTGACTCAATCTGAACTCAATGTCAGGCAAGCTTCTGCCCTAATGAAGTTAGCCTGGAAATTACCTCCGTATCAGGATTTAAATGGGGATTAGTTGGGGAAATTATCTGTTGATTATGTGCGCAAGCAGAGGCAGGTGCTCGATAGAGTTAATAATTGATTGATTAATCGATGAAGTAATAAATTTTATAGGTCGCCAGCCAATCATGTCGAGTGCTCGCATACCCCTCCCAGCAGCTTACTTACAGGGCATTCAAGCAATTACTTACGCTGCCGCATGGTCTTCCCCAGTGTTTCCACATAATCGCCTTCCCCAACTTAACACTGATATCTGGGAGCCAACAGCTACCAGCTTCGTACCTCGTGAATTATGTATTTAGTTGTGCAAACAAATCAGCCATCACTCTATTGCCTCCCTCCGAATAATATGGGGCGATGTCTATCGGCTGTAATCAACATGTGTGTTACGAAATGCCCGGCATCAGCTAATTGGCAGCAAAGGTCGCAAGGCAGCAAAAAGCAAGTAGAATGAAGTAGATGCTGCGTGCATCAATTTATTGCTCTAATTAGCTAGGGCCCGGGGCTAAGATATAAAATTCAGCGGCGAAACAGTAATTAACATTATTAAAGCACAGCGAATTGTGGAATACGTACAACCCGCTGACACACCTTGCCCACCTGCTGGGAACTTTGATTTGCAGAAAGTATCTGCCAGACTCAAATGCAAAAAGCTCTGCTTTTAACGTTACTTTAATTAGCAAGACAAACAGCCAACCCCCGCTTGCCACCCTGTCGAATAAAAACAACTGTCGCCCTTCGCACCGCTGGACATTAGAATCAGCAGCAAATAGAAAAGAGTGGATCGACCATCAGATACTCTGTATACTTCCATATCATTGTAGTTTTGAAAGTGCTAAGACTGATACCCTCTGATTACTCTCTCGTACCTATTTAAATAATTCCAATACAAACCCCATACATTTACATATTTGTCTTCTTGGCTGCGTATAGCGGATATACGATGTTTGACCGAATATATATTGATTTATAAAATTTTACAATACACAATTTTACAATATACTCCATATTACATTTTTTTTTTTTTTTTAAATACAGGGTATTCTTGGCTGTACTCGTCTTTTATGGGATGACAGATTGAATCTCTAAATTTAAATTTATTATTTGATACTTAACAAATTCATATTAATGTCGGAATCTTTATAATCTAATTAATATAAACCCAATTTTAAATATTTGTACAAAGTTACAGGGTATTCCTGGCTGCGTGTTAATAATATTTTAAAGATTATGGACAGAACATGCTTTTATTAATTCATCTTTTACTGAATTTATAATTTCAATTTATGCTCAGAAACATTGAAACATATTTGTATAATCGAATATACCCGATATGACGCATTTAAATATTACAGGGTATTCTTAGCTGTAAAGAACTGTTATGGAATGGCAGACTGATTATTTTCTTTCGAATCTACCCACTTGTATCTCCATATCTAATTGATGTATACCCAATTTGGAATATTTGTCGATGGTTACAGGGTATTCTTGGCTGTATTTGACAGCCGCAACGCCAAAAAAAAAAGTTTACGAAATTTTAAAAATAAATTCCAAGACTGCAAATTTAATTAAAATTTTTATTGCTAGGCATTTTTAAAAGGATCAAAGTACATGGATCAAAAACCATTCAATCGATAACATAAGGAAAATATTCATTTTCGCTTCCTCAGGCATATGCTGCGTATGCGTAATTTTTGCACTAGACAGCAGCCTTTGTGTGTGGGTTTGAGTGTGTGCGTTTCATTTGAACAAAATATTTTGAGCAGCTGCTAATTGAATCCGCTTCGCTTGAAGCGACCTCAGGGCAACATCTGCCCCATCTGAAAAACTCTTTGCCTCTGCCCTGGCCTGCCCTGGCCCAAGGACCCTCTGCTGCTGACATCCTCTGGCTGAGCCTTTTTGCACGTGTCAGGCAAATTGATAAGCCATAAATTTTCGTTATGGCCGAAGCAACAGTTGTGCCGCATCAAGCCACATAAAAGGGCTGGCCATTCAACCGCCCAGCCTTGCCCACCCTCTCTCCCTCTGCTTGTCTGCTGCCAACCTGCTCAAACTCCCCCTCCTCTCTCTGTCTCTCTTCTCCATATCTCTGTTGTATCTGTATCTGCAACTCAAACAAAGTAGCCGAAAGTTGTCTGCTTGTACAATTCCTTGTTATGCTTCATTAATTTAATTTGGTTTCCACTTCGTTCTCCTACTTTGTTTTTCGTTTTGCTCTGCTTCGGCAAACAAAAGAACTTTTGGACACGCTTATGCTAATCCGAGGCTTTTGCATTTTTCATAAGTCCCGAGCTCTCTGCTGGCAACTAACAGAAACGTTTGCGTTGGCTTAGAGACAGCGAAATGTTCACGCAATAGAAGGATGATCTATTTTATTGAAAACTAAATATTGTGAATTTGATAAAAGGTTTATAAGTGGCCGAAAAGGAGAAGGGATTCAAAAAGCTTTCGATTACAATTTATTATGAAAGGTTACAAAGAATTGGCAAAATGCAACAATTATATAATTACATATTTCAGTTTTTAAGTTATTTATAAAGCATTCAGATGTCTTTATTGGGGCCAAAAATTTGACCTTTCGTGAACCCATTGATAATGCGTGTATAATGTATATGCTAAAGTGTTTCTAGCAGTCAGAAGGCGCGGCAGAACCATAATGTATATTGTATATTCCTGATCAGGGCGAGGTGTTGAGTCGATGCCCTGTTCGTATGATCTGTCCGTCCGTTCGTTCGTGGTTAATATAATAATATATTAATATGTATAATATATAATTGGATGCCATTATCACATTCTTCATCTACAAGAGAATTTAAAAAAAAAAAAAAAATTTCTATTATAAAGCCTATATTGCAGTCCTGGTATTTGTCGCAGCTTGTGCGAAGAATCATAGGAATATCTGATCTTCGAAATGTTCAGGGGATCCCGTAGCTGTGCAATCTTGACTAGAGCTGTTTTTCTTCTATTTTATCTACATAGTGATACAATATTGTCGTTTAAATAAAGGCTATTAGAAGTACAGTAGAATCCGATTATTACGATGCTCAAGGGACCGTTGGACGCTATAATCATGTAAATTTGCTCAGGTTTGTCTGGGCCCCTGTATTTTCGTCGCAATAACCGTACGGACGCTATAAGCGGAGTCGAATCCTGATGTATTTTTTCATTATTTAAATATTGGCTCACCACATTTAAAGTTTGTTAAGAATTAATTTCAAAGAACTGTCATATACCGCTTATAATCCAAGGAAAAATAACGCAAAGCATTGGCTAATGGATCGTTTGCGGGGCTATTAGCAAATCTGCTTCTGTTGCATTTAAGTAGTGCGGCATTATGTTAGCTTCTTAAGTACTTTCGCTTCGGCTCAGCACCTACTGAGCCTGCCATTGACAGCAACAGCCATTGCACTTGCTGGCAAAAGTAAATGAAATGTGTTGGGTTAAACGACGATGTCAAAGAAAACAAACATTGCGCACGTTGCGCTGAGCTGCTTAAAAATTTATCGAATGTACGCCAGTGAAAGAGTATTTATGCACACATACACACACATTCACATACAGAACTTTATTGACATAGGGCCGTGAGGTCAGCCAAAGTTCTCATAGCCGAAGCAGAAGTCACGCTTTGATTGCCGCCTGTCTGTGCCTCGACTGGCTGACTATTTGTGACTGCCTGCTCGGCGGGCATTGAAGATGTTGAGACTACCAAGCGATCTATCAATTTCGTTACTCAGCTAAGCCACCTGACAGCTAGCAGCGGAATAAATATGCGACTGGCAGATACTCTATAAAGTAATGTGAGAGTAGAGCTACAAGTGAACGGAGATATATATTATGTTTCTTATCAGAATGCTAGTTAGAAGAACTATATTGTACTTGTGATGTATGCAATGATAGACTTTGATTGACTACTGATTGATTCACTGGGTGACTGATTAACTGAACGATTGCTTGAATTAGATAGGAATAAGTGTTTGTTTGACTGACTGCTTATTTGGTAATATTTGATTGACTCAGTCATTGATTGATTGACGACTGATTTACCTGACAATCTCATAGCTATGCGTTGATCATTCAATTAATTGGTAAGTCATACAAACTATAATTTCTTCGTTAAATGACTAACTTGATTGATAGACTGACTGAATAAATTATACAGTTAATTTATTTGTTGTTAGTTAATGTATATAAAAGATCTAAATTTGTTCTGGAATTCTCTAGAATAATATTTTTTGCTGAGCATTCTCTGCAGTTTGTCGATCTTTTCAGCATAGTCCATCGACTCTGTCAAGCGCCAATCATTCTTTGCAGAGTGCTTTGGCAACTCGTGAGCGAGCGCTAACAAAGTGGAGTGCCTGCACTTGCAGTTCATTTGGCCAAAAGATGCTATTGCTGCCGCTGTTGCTGCTGCCGCTGTTGATGCTGATGCTTGTTGGCAACGTCCAAACAATTACCCAGCAAGTACAGCAACAGCAACAGCAATAGCAATAGCAACAGTCAAAACTCAAATACAAAACATAGCTGGACTCTATTTTTGTCGGTTGTTATTGTCGTTGTTGCTGTTGTATTTGTAGTTGTTGGCCAAGAACCTTTCTCCCAATGCCCATTTGGCAGATAAAAGTGCAGTCGTGCCCGGTGCCGCTCACACGTCTCGTTTAAGCCCTGGGACTGTCTGAATTACCAACTTGCAACTGGCAACTGGTATCTGGTATCTGGCAATGGGTCTGGGACTGGAACTGGGCATGGGCATGGGCTTGGGCACTCTAGCGGAACTTTGTGTCGCATTATGCCGTGTTGGTTGTCGTGGCTACATGGCCTACACATGTTGTTAACAATTGCTTTTTCAGCATTTGTCTCGTTTTATTTTTTTTGTGTATATGCTCATGCATAAATACAAAACGTACACTGGAAGAAAGTGCAACTCATTACTAGAGACAAAAATAAATTAAATTTTTTTAAATAAATGAATAAAAATATTGTTACAAGAAATTTTAATTGAGTTTGTTTTATATCGAATTAAATTTATATCAAAAAAGATAAATATAAATAAATCCATTTAAATGATCAATATTACACTGAAATAAATCGTAATGTACATAGTAGAATAATTTATGAGTACATATGTATAGAGGTTATAATTGTCTATTCGTTTCTCTCAGTGCATCGGATGCAGTGGGTTCAGCTCAATGTTCTATATGGCAATGGCTCTCATTATGTTTTGTTTGCGCTTGGCTGCAGTTGCATCCACCCCCTGCTGCCCCTGCCACACCTGCTGTGCCACTACGCAGCAGGCAACCCCTTCTGCAGCTGCTGCTGCTGCTGCTGGTGGTTTTAATTATTTGTATGTCTTTTGTGCTTTTTATCAATAATGGATATGTTTCAATTGGCTTTTACATGTTTAATTTTTAATAGATATAAATTGCGCCCCACAATGCATTACACATGCTGGTAATTCCCCATCGAATTACAGGGAATTTACAGTATGCTCAAGTAATTGACTAGATTAAACGGATTATATTGAAAACTCCATGACTGCCGTTTGCTTCTACAAATATATTTTATGCAGCTAACTAAGTGCTTTTTGCAAGTTATGCAGGAGTTCATTGCGGACTCGAGTTTGTTGTTGTTGTTGAGCTCTTGTAACTAATCCACGCCTGATTAAGTTGGGCCTAATATTAACCCACAAAAGTGGGGCATAGAGCAAAGTTCGTCCAGCTCTTCTCATCGAACTTTTTCAAGGATGCGCAGCCAACATCAACTAGACAAAGTTTGAGCCGCGTCATGAAAGCACTCAAAAAGTGCGAGGGGTTCCACGGCAGTTGAGCAGTTGGACGACGCTGCAGCTACACATATACAAGTAAACGTATGCATATATATATGTATATAAATATCTCCATTCCTGTCTGCCTCCTTGCCTTTTTTCTATGCTAAGGTAATTTGAGAGCTGACATTATAACTATTATTTCGAGCGAGGTCGCATGCCTCGGGCAATTAAATGTCAAAGATTGCATTAGCCGTGCTCATTAAAGTAATCCAAATTTTCATTTATTAATTACAGCTAAAAGGCAACAAAAATTATCTTAGACAACTATCAAGTTCAAGGCCGCCACATATGCACACACGCACACACTTACACTCGCGTCTATCTTATTTGGCAATGTTATAAAATAAAGAGCTTTGTTATGGTTAATAAAATCTATTATAATTTACCGGACTTAGTGCGGGCAAGTTTAATATTTTGTTGAAGCTTAACATATTATTTAATATATTAATTTTCTAATGATAACTGCGGGTTGAGTGGCCAATGGTTAATGGTGATTCAGTTTTATCAGAGTCTTTGGCATTACACATTAAACCGTCAATGCATCAGTCAGTTCTTTGCTGTTTAATAAAAATATACATTGATTATCAATCCTGCATCAATTTATCTGCCAGTCAATTGCCAAGTTTGTAAATACCTATCCTATGTATATGGATTGCTGAATATTTACTTTATATTTAGCTTAATTTCATCTGTACTTTAACTTCCAATCAATCAATCTATTATTCTGACAGTCAATCAGACTCTCAATCAGTTTGAAAAGTTTTCTAAGAACAACCTATTTGGATTTGCAAAATATTTACCATTCTTACTCGCTTTTATATGAATGTTAGTCCTCAATCAGTTAATCAAATAATCAGTTGGTCAATCAGTGTGTCAATCAGACTGACAGAACTGGTGTGGTTCACCAGATAACGTTCCATCTTAATTGCTTTCTGTGTGTCGATTCTCAATCAGTCTATTAGTTTCTCAGTCATTCAATCAATATGACTGAAGTGTTTTGTGAAGAGAAATCTATTTAGATTGACTTTATACTTACGTGCCTATCAATCTTCCTCTTATCTCGATGATCTGCAATCAGTCAATCAATTTCTCAATCAATCTGTCGGAAACTTTTTATGAACTAAAGACTATTTATTTGGCTATATAGTATATTCTGATCGTTTTATCTCCCAAGCTATCTATATTGTTCTTTTCTAAACGCTGATATTCTATCAGTCATTCAGTCAACCAATCAATCTAATGGTAAAGCTCTAGATTGTCTGTATTACTTAATGTTCTATATATTCCGCTTTTATCTGCACGTAGTTCAACAATCAATCAATATATAAGTCAGGTAGGTCGATCTGGTAGTTTCTTTTCAAGCTACGTGGCCTTGACTATGGCCTACCTGAAGAGCTGTAAATGCTAATGCCCACAGTAAACATTATAAAACTTTAACGTGGTTTTTCATGGCTAAACTGAAAAGCTCGAAAATAAAATAACTTGATCGTATGACGGCGGGGGCGGTTATCTAAATGGGGGTGCGGGGCGCTCCAGACGAAAAAAAAAAACAACAGCAACAACAAAACTGAGAGACAGACAATCATAAATTGATGAATGAAACGTGGCCGGTGGCAGGTGCCATCCTCTGCTGGTGTGTGGCATAAAAACCTGCCCAGCTTTTATTTGGGTTAATCAAATTTGCCGCTGCCTCTGTCTCTGCCTCTGCCGCTGGCTCTGTCATTGTGGTCGTTATCTTTAGCGTCATAAAACTCATGTCATGCCCATGTCGAGGGGAGGGGCGCACTGAGCCCAGACCATTAGCCAGGCACTCAGGCACTCAGGCGGGCCGGCAGCCACCTGTGTACGCTTCTGCCTTGTATCTTGTATCTTATGGATACATTTCACATGTGTCGCGCGTAATGCTCATTAAGAGCTGGAGCTAAGCAGCGCTCGCTGTTGGCCATGCCGCTCTAACAGTAACTGTATTGTGCATCTGTCTCTCTCTCCCTCTCTCTTTGTCTCTGTCTGTGGGTGTGTGGGTATCTGTATCTGTAAGGTACGCATTTCATGTTAATTACATGTCGCCGCCATGTCAGCTTCGTAATTATTTTGACAGCGCATTTTCTGTTGTTTCAGCATTTGTGAATCAACAAAGGCAACACAGTTACATTCGCCAGATTTGCGTTGATATTTTTGCATAATGATGTGTGTCGATCCTGTTGCAGCAACGCGGCGCTCCCCCCTCCTCTGCCTGTCAGTTAGGCCTTCAGACAGTTCAGTTAGACTTTCAGTCAGTCAACGGCAACGTTTTGTTTAATGAGCTTTTTACGAGCGTCGCGCACTGCGATATGAGCTACTGTGACATGAGCCAGCTATTGAGCTAAAAGCGAGCTGTGTCCTCCATGCCCCTCCACATCCGCATCCACGTCCATGTCCTCGCTTATCGCAACGAAAAACAGTTAGTGCGCAAAGGCCCGGCGGCAATGTCTTACTGGCTGAGAGGCAATTACAATTGATTTTATGATAAGTAAACAAGCGAATGGAAAACTACACTGGGGCGTGGGAGCTACCATTGAAAAGCTGTCGGATCACATTAAGAACTGTAAATGAATCGCACGAAGTGAAAAGAAATTAAATTAAATGATCAGTATAAGATCTGTAAATGAATCTAAAGAACAGAAATGAAATTAATAAAATGTTAGAACTGATTGAGAATTCTAAAAGAGATGTCATAGGTTAACCTTAATTAGCAAAGTATTCAATCGAAAAGCTGTGAGATCTGAAAAAGAACTAGAAGAAAATAGCTAAAAGAAGTGATGCTAAAATCGACAAATTAAGAATTGTAAAAGTAGAATAAATGCTATAAGTGAACTTTTATGATATTAGAGAATTATAAAAAACAAGTAAGAAGGCTCCAGTCGAGACTGCACGACTAGGAGATACCCTGAACCCTCCAAGCTGATATTCCAATCATTCTGGACTTCTTTTATGCACACATACATACAACTGCACGCGCTCTGCTAACTGCGCAGTAAGCAATTGGGGGCGTGGTATCCAAAATCTGTAAATTACAAAATCTTTGTATCGATTAACTCTATATACAACGCAAATTTGAAGACTCCAGGTCTAAAAGTGTTCAAATTAGGCTAAAAAAACAAAATAAATTTTTCGATTATTCTCGATAAAAAAGTTATCGGATGATTTATCGAAAAAATAAAGCAAACTCGTAGTGCGTATGGTACACACGAGTATGCATGCCAAATTTCAGCTCTCTAACTCTTATATCTTCTGAGATCCTTTTGCTCATACGGACGGACGGACGGACGGACGGACAGACGGACATGGCTTTATCGACTCAGCTCATCGTCCTGATCATGAATATATATACTTTATGGGGTCTGCGATGATTCTTTCTGACTGATACATACTTTTCACAAAACCATTATACCCTGATTTCCCATTTTCAATGGGTTCAGGGTATAAAAATGAATTAAGAGAAGTGAAAAGATGTGATGATAGAGAATTATAAAGGAGAAAGCAAAATTAAGTAAGCAACTGAGTAAGAACTCCAAATGTATTAATAGGAGTGAGAACTGAATATAAGTGTTTTCAGAACTGTTTAAGATTTAACAGACCTTATCAAAAGTAATAGTCTAATTAATTAATATTTAATTACTACATTAAATTTAATTTAATTACTAAATTTGATATATACAATTGCACTAAATAAACTCGCGTCGTATATCAATAATATGGTCTTTTCATAAACATTTTGAGCAACTCTCGCTGTGAACTTATTTCCTTACTTCCATATATAGTGCTGCCTGCAGCGCTTCAATGAAACAATTGCATCGATTTCGAGGTTTCCGCTCCGAATTGGGTTCAGCTGGCGATCCGGTTGACCGCTGAACTGGTATGCCCGGAGTAAGAACCGAACAGAACAGCAACAGCTCCGGGTAGTGCGAATGCTGACGATGACAGCTGAAGCTGAGCTGAGGCTGATGTTGATGTCAATGTTGATGCTGATGTTGGCCATGTTTGATTGACTGTTCGACTAACTTTCCATGCGATATAGCGGACCCTCTTCCCATTCAACGGTTGCGACGTCTGCAGCTGTTGAAATACATTTTCGCTTTCGGCAGATGAGTTTGGTTAACAGTTGCTTCGTTTTGCCGGTTTGCAATGCGCCGCATAAATACATAAAGCGAGTCGAGTTATTCGAATATTTGTAAACGATTTGCATAAGCAAAGGCAACAATTCAGGAATACGAGCTATCGAAGCGTACACTTGAAGAAAAAACTAGTGCATTCTAGTATGACAGAAATTCAGATTTTAATTCTAAATTTGCATACTCTGAATAAGAATCAGACCGAAGTCAGAGGCTTAACTTAAATATCTCGACAATATTTCTTTTCGTATTTTATTTTAGAGTAGTTTCTTTTTCTGAGACTGCACCTGTCAGATACTTTCTGCATTTGTATCTATGCATGGCTCTGCACAGTAGTAGATAGCTGTCTGTCTGCCGAGTCGTATGCCTTACTCTGTGTGTCATTGTACTTTGAGGTTGTTGGCATCGCGCGGAGCTGTTATGATTGCTCTTAACGCTTCGCTAAGTCTTACATATCAATGCTATCATAACCAGGCAGCAATGGATATGCTTGCAGTTGCAGACATCGATACAGCTTACAGCGCAAAGAAAAAGATAAACATATACCTATATTGCGAGCTACATAGATGCATATGAAATGCAGATATTAGTGTACATGGAGATATATTCAAAATGAAAATGAATATTTTGCAATATAGCAATAGGGAAAGATATTGCGACATCTGTGAAACTATGAAAATAAATAAATAAATAAGTAATAAAAAAAAAAAAAAAAAAAAAAAAAAATTAAGCAAAACTTAAAAAATAATTTAAACTTAAAGTCCTTTTATTCTATCTTTGAATAAATTATTATTATTATTTATTTTTTTTTTTTTTTAATTATTTCCTTTAAATTAACAACACTTTGATACGAGTTCTAAAATTTAATAACTCGAGCTTCTATTTGCTTGAGTTTTTGTATTGAGAATATGTTAAATTTGTATATAAGAAACAAGTAAGAAGGCTCCAGTCGAGACTGCTCGACTAGGAGATACCCTGAACCCTCCAAGCTGATATTCTAATCAGTCTGGACTTCTTTTATGCACACATACATACACATGCACTTATAAGCACGCGCTCTGCTGACTGCGCAGTTAGCAGCGACTGCGCTTGGGCTGCGCTGCAATGTGGGCAATATTATGAGCATTTATTTGTTGAATAATTTCTTTTGTAGACAGCGTAATCATATGGTTAAAATATGTGTACATTCCAAAGCACAAGTCTCTAGTACTTGAAATTTTTTTACAAATTGGGGGAGAAGGGGGCGTGGTATCCAAAATCTGTAAAGTACAAAATCTTTGTATCCACTAACTTTATATACAACCCAAATTTGAAGTCTCCAGGTCTAAAAGTGTTCAAACTAGGCTGAAAAAACCAAGTCGATTTTTCGATTATTCTCGATAAAAAAGTTATCGGATGAGTTATCGAAAAAATAAAGCAAACTTGTACTGCCTATGGTATACACGAGTATGCATACCAAATTTCAGCTCTCTAGCTCTTATATCTTCTGAGATTCTTTTGCTCATACGGACGGACGGACGGACGGACGGACGGACAGACGGACAGGGCTATATCGACTCAGCTCGTCGTCCTGATCAAGAATATATATACTTTATGGGGTCTGCGATGATTCCTTCTGCCTGTTACATACTTTTCACAAAACCATTATACCCTGATTTCCCATTTTCAATGGGTTCAGGGTATAAAAAGGGACAAATTTAATTGATAAATACATATATGTATATACTTGCATAGAAATGTAAAATGTGCTATTAAATTAAATAAGTTACACTATTTAATATATATTACTTTTCACTTAATGAATACTCTTAGGTCCATAACAAATTAAATTTAGAGTAAGTATGTTAACTACTGTAATTAAATTTACTACATATTTTACAATTCATAAAATAAGTTAAGAGTAATACATATGTATTAAAAATATATCCATTGAACTTACTGACATATTTTATATTTCAATTTAATATTTATACTAATAAACAATTATCGAGAACTGATGAAGTAAGCAGTTCGCCAGTGCATCTCTCTGTCTCCCTCTCTCTCTCCCTCTCTCTTTCTCGTTCTCCCTCTGTCACTGTCTCTATGTGCCTCTATGTCTCCCATTGCTTAAACTCTTTGTCCACACCTCGCTCACGTAATATTACTCTTCAATTTATATGTGCTTCACTTGCAGAGCTCGCGCTAGTTGCATTTCCACATTAAATATGAAAAATCAATTTCAGATTGCAAGCAACATCTAACCGCAGAATCATCGCTTCATACCACACACACACACTCACACACAGAGAGATGCCCGCTTAAGGGACCAACAGATGGCAGTTAACATATTCAGGCCACTTTCAGATTGCAATTGCACTGCAGCAACCCTCGCCACATAACAGTTTAATGTCGGTGGGCAATACTTACGTACTTGCATACATACATATACCTACACATACATGCTGAATAAATGCATATGCAGAGCGATTCGAAGGCAGGAGCAAATGCTAATGCTCGGTTCGGTACGACCCGCTCAATTCGCATGACTATATTAGCGCTGAGGGAAGCATCGGCGAGTTTTTTCTTTCTGCCGGACTTGGTCGGGAGCATTTGCATAAAATATTGTTGCGGTTCTCGCACAAGCTGACTGACTGACTGACGGACTGATTGATGATTACTTTCGGATAAATGAGCTAGCAATACTTTGAAGAGTTCACAGCGAAAACAGCTTGCCTGAGCATCAATATCAACGAGAAGCCACAATTTGTATCTAATTTAAATTTAATTTACTTTCAACTAACTAAAACTTCCTCTTTATTCTAGCAGTCTCACTCTGCTTGTGAATTTTCTATAGGGTATATTAGCAAACTTAGTTATTATTCAAGTTTTTTTTATTCAACATTTCCCATTTTCCATTTCTCAATTTCTTATCCAGTCATGTTTACCTTTCTCTATTGACTTTCCAATTCTCAGTCAGATCTGTTGGCCGATGCAGATTTTCTTAAGTTTCTATAGGGTATATTTGTTGGCTCACTTTGGTATTTATGACCCTTTTTTGTTAGCCTTTCGCAGGCATTTTTAATGGGTTTTATTTTAGCACCGGGGCCAAAGACGAAGTCAAATGCTGAAAGTTGGCGGCAAATTAATGAAGTTTTCTCTGGCATTTGATTAAAACTTTGCTCTTAGCTGCATATGGATTTTTATTTTTATTTTTTAATTTTATTTTCTTCCATGCATTGTACACTCTGGGTGGGTGCATAAATGGAGGCGTGGCATTCATGGCAAAGACAATCGCTAAAGTTAGCCGCAAAACTTTTTGCCCGTTACATTTTCATTTCCATTTTCATTTGCATTTCTCTCTCTCTCTCTCTCTTTCTCACTCTATCTATCTCTATTTCTCGCGCTGCTGCTAACGTCTATTACAATAAAATCTTTTGGTTACATTTTGTGCTCGGCTCACTCCATTTCATGCGCTGGCATCAAACACAGATTTGACCCAGTTATAAAGCCCAGATCACGATTCTTGTATTTTACTTTTTTACCTAGCCCCCAGCTTTGGGCTCTTATTTTATTTTGTTGACTCCGTTTGCGGCTCTTTTAATTGTCTTTGCATGACTCTGCTCTGCCCTGTGCGAGAGGAGTATTTTTCTGGCTTGAAAGCAACCAGATGAACAGCCGGATGAGCAGCCAACGGCTGAATTTATTTAAATTGTTATGTTTGTTTATAATTTATTTAAAGTCATCCAGACAGCTGTTCAGCTGTTTTTTTTTTCGTGGCTTCTTTTTTGCGTACGTCCATTGTTCAGCCGTAATACTTATTTACTTTCCATTGTTGTTCAAAGCGGGAGCTCACTGTGGGTATGTATATATGTGTGTATATTCAAGAGTCGAGTATTAGACCCGCAAAAGCTATCACGTGAGCTTCAAATAACTGTGGGAATTGAATAAAAAGTTGTACGTTAATTAATGACGGAGATTAAGGAATTTATATGAATGAACCTACCTCCACTTTGGACATCTCTGCTCTAAGCTTGTTCGTAGTTTTAATTTTAGTTGACCACGATAACAATAAAGTATTATAATATTCTTCAATACTCAATTGTCACGTTCCTCCGTATGAATGTGTAAACTGAAACTGGAGACTGTATATAAATATATATACATATGTATATGTATATACTTATACTTATAAGAAATGTTTACATTTTATGAGAGATATAGTTTCATAAATGCTTCGACATAATTAGCGCATTTCTTAGCCAAGCTGGCTTAACAGTTCTAATGCTTGGAAACAATAACTTTTTCTTTTCTTTTATAGCCCTTTGTATTAAATAAATAATTAAAATAAATATTTTATTCCAAGCTAAAACACTGCATTTCTCATTTAAAATAAAATGACTTCATCTTTTGAAAGTAATTGCGGCAGAAAAAGATTATTATCATTTTAAAATTAATTAGGCCCAATATTGTATTCATGCTTGTTTAAATAAATATCAGAGTTCACTTGAGATGATTATGGTCACATTTACGAAATTTTTACATTCTTCCACAAACGCATCAACAATGAAATTTCATCTTAATATGTTGGAGATTTCAATTATAACACAGCATGAACAAGAGACTCTAAACTCACTTTCCAGCATTACTGAAAACTAGCTACGCAAACTGAGATATTCTCATCCTAACTATTTATAGAGCAACAAAATTTCGTGTCAATAAACCACTAACCTTAAAGCAGATCACTGATAACATGGTCCACCGGTTAATAATCAAATATCGGTATTTTTAGAAGCTTTTCCCCTTTTATTTCTTATTTCCACATTCATTCACTAGCTGCAAGTCTGTCAAAATCAGAGTGCCATTATTAATTAATTATTATTATTTTAAATGAATATCTATAATAAAGTTTTGCCATGCCACTGATTTCCCATGGCCTATTTTGGTTTTGGCTGCCCGTGGGGTTTGGCCTGGGTTTGTTTGCCATTTGATTTGCAGTCGATAGTTGGGTTTCTATTCAATGTATAAATCCGATTCTGGTCGCTTTGACAGCACTTTTACCGTAATTGCAATAGCATTTACAGCTAATTCAGTTAATTCGCACTCGGGAAAAGCATTTTTCCTCGTTCATTTAACTCTTTTTTACCGTTTTTTCAATGCAACTGGCAACAAATCGTGTCAGGCAGGCTCTGGCTCAGGGCCCGGGCCAGTCGAGACGACGGCTTTTTAATTGACAGGCTGCATGAGAGGGCTACAAGAGAGAAAGAGAGGGAGAGAGCGAGAGAGAGTGAGAGCGAGAGCTGTGAAGCGTGGGAGGGCCCAGAGCTACAGCAACAGCAACAGCCATGGGCGATGGGAACTGGGGGAAAAAGGTCAGGCCAGGTAAAACTAAAGCTAGAAGGGAGAAAGGAGAAGCGCAAAAAATGACTGAAAGGTCTTTCAGTCAGCTGTGAGCTGGCTGCATTGGCTAACCGGCAGCTGGGCTGTTGCCTTTCTGAGGAGGCGGCACTGGACGGGACGATCGACTTGATTAAAGATTTCACACTTGATTAAACACTGACTGTAGTTGTTGTTGTTGCTATTGTTGTGTTGTTGCCACACAGCTCCAATTGCAAGTTTCAAGTTCGTTGCAGCAATTGATGAACGAAATTTAATTTTGTGTTTTGTTCGTTTTTCGGTTTTAATTTCCGAGGTTGGCAGCTGTGCGAGTTGCCTTTTTATGGCAGTCGCTTCATTGTCGACAATAGCATTCGCAAAAACAACAGCAACAGCAAGAGCAGCAACAACAACAAACAAAACAAAGGCAACAGTTAGTTTTTTGTGGAGCAAAACACGGTCAAACGAAGACGATTAATGCGCACAGCCAAGCAAATAAATGTGCAGTAAGGAGCGACATAAAAAAGGAAATGTGTGAGGCAAACACTGGCATTGGCTTTGACATTGACTTTGACATGAGGATAAATATAAAGTTGAGCACTCGGTTAGTGGGAAAATTTCGTTTGATAATTTCAATTTTAGCATTGAGTAATTAGAGAAAAACTCATAGCTGTAGCAGCTAGAAAGATTGATTGATTGCCTGACTGGCTGGTTGTCCATTATTTATAAGCTAAGGCAACATTGACATTTGACCTCATCTGATAATTGGGTTATAAATCCATCTAATCCAATCTGTTGACTATTAACTGAAAAACTGATTAATTGAGTGATATATAATCTATTACTCATATTTTATTATTTTCATCATATCGTACCGATTGATTGACACGTATTGATGATTGACCTTACAGTAAAATATTGACTAGAGCTCTCCTCAATCGAATGATTGTCTGATTTATGGACCTTTGGATGAATCATACATAACCTGATACTGAAAGCAAAATTATCAAGGTTAATAAATTTGATTGAGGAACTGATTGATACCGAAAGTAAAATCATGTGAAAGGCTAAGTTCTTAGCAGCTTGATTGATCGTGTGATTGATGCGCTGAATGATACCAAAAGCAAAGCTCAAGCGGTTAAGCCTGCATAATAAATATTAAATATTTATTATATTTATTACAAATATGAATCATAAGTATTATTCATATGCTTTAATACATCATAATGGATAAATATAACTCACCTCGATCCTTTGATAACATAAACAATCAGTTTTTACTGCAAATTGTTAATGACTCACATTTTTCGTCTGTTTTTACAGCTGTTCATTACTCGAATGCCATATTAAGAGGTAAGTGTATCTAGAGCACACACACTCGTTCCGCTTCCCCCCCTTCTTCTTCTACTAGCTGTACGCATAACGAGCGCCATTCAGCTATGGTTTTTCCCTGGGGCTCATCGTATCAATCTTAATTTATAACAAATTTAATATGGTTAGGATTCATTTTTTATCGGGTTGCGGGGGAGTGGCAGCAACTGGAAATGGCGAGCGTATTCTCCTAGGACTTATCCAACATGACGCCTACTCGCATGGATGGAGGCCCTGCCACACATGCAAATGTGCAATATGTTCTCGAATGCGGACATGGCTTGGCTTGGTTTTTGGTTACAGCCTGTGCTGTGCTCATGCTCTCCCTTTCCCATGTGTGGCACGGCGAATTCCTTCTGACCTTGCTGCAAGCGAATTGTGCGTATCCCATGTTGCGTGAAGGCTCGTAAATAAGCTACGGTAAAAATTCACAAAAAAAAACAAGTAAGAACGTTGCAGTCGGGCGATACCGATTGCAGAAGACTCATTCACAGCCCAAACGCTGTCAACCAGAGTATATAGTGCAATTTTCAAGTCTAGTGCGCAACAAAAAACAGGGCATGATCCCATTAAAATTGGAAAATCATCGATAGCTATTGCTATGATCATTGCATAATTGCATTCAAATTACATGCATATGTATATAATTTATACAATTTTGACTTTTAATAATATACATGTATTTATATCCATATATTGGATACCGGCTTCAAGCTAGCAGCAGATCAGCGCGATTTTACTATACATGTGCACACACTCATCGTCTATTCTATGCGTACAGACAGAAGCGCGCCTTTTCTCACATTCTTAGAATTTCGATTGATTTCTGGACTTTCCGTTACTGTAGTTTTGTCTGATGACGCTCTATTATTAAGCTATTCTATTTTAGCAGCTGAGTGCTCGAGCAAAGCAATGGCGCGGGTGCTAAGGGCGACGCAAGTAACGTTAGAGTAGGGAGGTTCGAACCTCTACTATGTTTTTTTTTTTTTTTTTCATACATATTTCGTTTTTTATAAAATAGATATTTTATTGGGAAGGTGCGAGCTTGACTGAATGGCACTTAATACTTTTCATTTTCTTAGTCGAATAATTTTATAAGTTTAAATTTGTTTCTTCTTAAATAGCCCTCAAATACATATATGCAAATACATACATATGTATATATGTAAGTCTGCACGCATAGCATCAAGCATTCCAGCCTTATACACGCGCTCATTTGTATGTGTGTATGTATGCACACATAAATGCGTACTCTAGCATATTCTAAGAATCTCGTTGCGATTGATTTGTCTTTGCATTGTTTTTGAATTTCCAGCCACCACTCTGGCTTTTCTTTGCTATGTGGCGTCATAACAATAATGTGATTTCGTTTTAACTTCCATTGATCGAAACGACGCGGTGGTGCTGTAGGCTGAAGCGCCGACGACCATTATTTTAGCTATTTTGACAAACATGCTGTTTGGGTTGGGTGCGAGTTCAAATCCCGCGGAAAACACTTTTTTGTAAATTGCAAATTTTTGTTATTTTAGCTTCTTTTAAATTTTTTTTAAATTCATAAAAATGTTTCCTTTTGTATTATGAATATCTATTAAGCTTATTTATATGTACAAATGCATAAATAGATGGCTGACGCATATAAATGTCGCAATACGGGCACTGTAAATGCCGATTGCCACGCCCCTAGTGGCCGTCGACTCCTCAATTTTAGCCAGTTCTTAGAACGAGCAACCGGTTACCTAAATGCAAAATTTGAATTCTTACGCTCAAAAAATGTGAAAATTACAGGGTATTTTTCGATATGCCACGCCCCTAAAGAGGCTTAAAAATTATTTTTGGGGCATCGATAGAGGAGGCTACCAGTAACTTAACTATCCAAATTTGAAGCTTCTAGCTCTTAAATTGTAGGAGATATAAACTTTTGCGGTTTGCCACGCCCCCTATGGGCGGACATATATCTACCATAGCTCGTTGGACTTGGGTGATCGACCCGCGTATATATACCAAATTTCAGATCTCTAGCATCAATAGTGCCTAAAATATAGCAGAATTCGAAAAATCACTATATCTTCAGGTCCGATTTGCCACGCCCCTAAGGGGCGTAGATATATAATTTTTTCACCCATCTTCATAGAATTAAAACATTAGCTTACGTGCAAAATTTCAGCATTCTAGGTTTATAACTTTAGGAGATACAGTTTTGCCCGATTTGCCACGCCCCTAATGGGCGGAGATATATCCGCCATAGCTTGTGATCTTGGGTGGTTGGCGCGGACCTACATACCAAATTTCAGCTTTCTAGCTCTTCAACAAACATGATTTCTGGTATATCGGAAAATGCATTTTCCGATTTGCCACGCCCCTAGTGGGCGGATCGGGAAAATTTTAACACTTTATAAATCGGAGATATACACGAGTATGTGTTCCAAATTTCAAGTCTCTAGCTTCAATAGCGCCGAAATAGATTGCGTTCATACGGACAGACGGACAGACGGACAGACGGACAGACGGACGGACAGCAAGACGGACATTGCACAAAACCAATATACTCATTTCACTTTCGTGAATGAGTCTAAAAAAAAAAAAGAAGGAGCGGAACACAGAAAACAGAAAACGTGTACAGCAAAACACACTTAAGTGATTTTATGGCGCCATTTAAATGGTTTTCAAATCTGCCAAACGTAGAACCTAAAGGAATATGTTTGCTCCTGCATGGAATGCCAAAGAAAGGGGACTAGGCCATAAATTTTCAGCCAGGCTTTGCCACCCAAATGTGAGCATTTCGCAGCGGATCTCAAATGTATGCAACGCATAGCAGAGTGTTGAATAGTCTGAGTAAGTGTAAGTGTGTGGGTGTGGATGAGAGTGTGAGTGTGTGGATGTGTTGTGGGTCTGTGTGGTTGTGTGCTTATATTGTGTTGTCTGCTTATGTATGGGTCATCAGCAACAAGTCGACGAAGGTATTTCGAACAGCCTAACACAAATATTTTGTCAGCAATCGGAAAAACCCAATAGAACTAGAGTCGAATTAGAAGATGCCCTATAATCTGATATAAAAATATATTATACATACTAGATATTATATATATTATTTATGTATTATATATCTTCATACAACAAAACCAATGCTAGCTCTGTTCACTGGGTATAGGTTATTTATAGCCATAAAAACTCAAACGTAAAGGGCATACGACTAGGAAATACCCTGCAGTAAATTAAACGACTATTCTAGCAGATCACTAAATATAATTTTCAAACATTTTCAATGACCTCTAATACACAGAGACAAATTATGACTTACTATATGTTTGTTATATTGATCTACCCTCTGCTCCAGCTCAACCTGAATTCCTGTGGAGTTTACGTTTTTCTGTGTTGGGATTCTTGTCTGCAGCTTATCAAAAACTGTCGATTTGCTGAGACTGCCTATTGAACGCTTGATTGACTGCTTCTGTCAGGTGATTGAGCAGCGAGGGGTGAATGACTTTACCTCCTCTGAATTTGGGCGCTGGGCGAACATTTTGATTGCGTTGCCTTAGATAAATTATAACGCTTAGTCGAATGAGTTGCAAAACAACATATGATTCAGCAATCTGGAGTGCACCCAAATTTAACATCTGTCTTTATTTAAACGACTCGCAGATTGATGAGCCACTTTTAGTTAAGATTTGAATAGCAGTCGACGGCTTGAAGGGAATATTTATTATTTATTACATTTCAATTCAAAAATTTTATAAAATTTATTTACAAGCATACCGAATGGCAAGCTGTGGATCAAATAAAAATGCGAGAGGCGACTAGCATTTAGCAGCTCTTGAGTCGAGCTCCTTCAATTGTATTCATTGTGTGTTGCGTATACGCAATGTGCGCCCAGAGAATTGCTTTGTTTGCTTAGGCTTTTGACTGCTTGCCGCTGGGCTGGTGGCGGCAGCAAAGGCGCTTGTCAATATTTACGCTACCAAAATAATGTATAAATAATTGCATGTCACTCGCTAGCAAACAAACTCACCAACTCACATTTATTATAAAAGTATATACAGACAAAAGTACGTATATATATGTACATACATATATGTATAGCATAAATACCACATTGTTGCTCCCTTTTGAGCGTTTTATTTGGCTGTTGACAGCTCTCAACACCGCAAGCTAATCGGCTGGCTCAGCTGTCAGATTCGACATTAGCATAATGACAGACAAGTGGGCGTGGCACAGTGCTACAATGTCACACGCAATAATTACAGTTATTTACGCATATAAAAGAAAAGGAAGATATATATACACACATATATATATAGTGTGTGAGAGAGAGAAAGAGAGAAACAACAACTAAGCAAGCTCTCTACAGACACTTTATGACATATCCCAACATGAACAAGAATCTATATATGCATAAATGTTTATGCATATATCTCAGTTATGCCCAATCAATATGTCGCAACCCAAATATTAACACTGCTGTGACACGTGTGGGGGCGTGGCACCGTGACATCGGGCATCGCGACATCAATTGCAGTTGACAACGTCTCCTAAATTATGCAAGAGCTGAAAAAAAAATAAAATAAAATAAAAAATATATATCAATATATATAAATATACAAATATATGTGTGTGTATATAAATGCCGACAGCAATTACCCGAGAATCGGTTTATTAATTATGTGACCAGCAATTGGCAGCCCAGACAGCGGTCGTCGATGTTGGTCCCTGTGGATGCGGTATCCGGGGACTGCGAGCACCGCCTCCTCTGGGAAATGCCCCTCCATTAGGGCTGCCCAGCCGACACTTATTGATATTGACAAGGGTTTAGAGCGAGCTTTTTGACACCTAAAGCATGGATTTTAACAGTTGGCCAGTAATCTGAGTGGAGCTGGGCGAACGAATATGCTTTAAAGAATTATTTAAAATAAAGCTATTTTATTTAAATATAAATAAATATATATATATATATATATACATATATATATGTTTACATAAAAAATCTATAGTATATGTACTCGTACCTTATATTCAGTTATAAATAAATAATTAAGCAGTGGCTAGCATGTATGGTTATATGTTAAAAGTGCTTTAATGAGTCTGATATTGGAAATTGGAGTTAGATCCCTTAGATATATTTAAATAGGTAACTCAAAAAATATTTTTTACACTTGTCTATAAGTCTTTCAAGGAGCCATTTCTTTACTTTTGCTCGCTCTTAGCTTTAATAAAATATTGACATAATTTAATATTTAATCCAAAGACATTTAGCTTTAATCCCAATTTCCTAGAGGGGCATGCGGAATTTCGGTCCTCCTGCACCCGACATCAAAGTTCATTCATCCCTATCGGTGGTGTGTCATACTTTTCCAGCCTTTTTTACGTTGCACTCCACTCCTTTATCAAACATTTTTGATAGTCGATCCATTCATTGACGATTTTCGCTTTGTGCTTGGGGTCATTGTCCTGCTGAAACACGATTTCTTCCACGTAATACGGACTATCCTCTAAAAATTCGGTAAATGAGTTAGCTCTTATTTATTTATGGAAATAAAAACTTTTTTCTTTTTTTAACATTACAAAAAGTAGACATTTTTTTGATAAGTAGTTGCGTTTATTTAACGGATAAGATATATAGTTAATCGGAGATTAATTAAAGAGTATGTGAACCATATGGAGATAATATAAATATATAAAGGTACTCAAGCTCATGTAGGCAGCGTCCATAAATTTGATGTGCAAAAATAAAAATGTTTTACAGAAAACTTTTCAGTGACCCCACCTTGTCTGAAATTTTGCAAGTTCTGCGGAAATGTTATGAAATATTAAGTTCAACAGTAGAAAACCTCGTTTAAGATATAAAGATATTTGACTTGAAACCCAGAAGCTAATCGTTTAAGGTATATTAGCAAAGGCAAAGCAAACTTAACTCCAAGTTAAGCACGCGTTCCCATGAAAGTTTGCTTGAGCAGCCACTCGATGGAAGCTCTCAACTTGACAAACGCACATGCCTCTATATGTGTGTGAGTGTGTGTGTGTGTGTGACATGTTGCGGTGAAATGTGAATTTTGTCGCTGTGTTGCTTGTTTTTGTAGCTGCTGCTGCTGTTGGTTTTGCGGCTCATAAATCACACAAATTTGCGCGTGCAAAATTATTATATAAAAAAAAAAAAAAAAAAAAAAAAAAGAATGAAAATAAAAAGTCTGACATGAAGCGTTTGAGAGGAGGGGTTAAAGGGGAAGCTGAACTCCAAGCCAAAAGCAAAACGCAATAAAAAGTTTTTGATTTCGGATCTTTTCATTTGTGTGTATATGTGTGTGTGTGTGTGTGTGCCCGGGTGAGCAAACAAAATTACAAAAGCCAGACGAGCAGACGACGAGTTGGACATGCCCAAAAGGTGGCTGCCGGAGAGGGCCTGGGGCGGGTGTGGTCAACAGCCAGACAGCGGCGGAAACGGAAGTGCGTAATGCCATACGTGGTCAGAGTCGTGTGGTTCTTTATTTTGCAGTTCAGCGAAGGTGCAAACAGTATTTTGATTAATTGCAGACGTGAAATGGCAAAGAACCACAATAACGACAACAACAACAACGAGAACAACAACAAAGACAGGTATATTATTGTGAATCCGTTCGGGCTGTGGCTGACTTCTTTTGTTGTTGAGCCATGAAACAAAAGCCACAGGCCGCACTAAATATAAATCTAGGCAGCCATAAAACTGCAATAAAGAAAAAGGTGTTTTACACTCGTATTACATTTTAATACACATACACATACGCGCACACAGACGCAATAAAGGGTTTTTTTGGCCGCACAATAAAAAAGCTGACTTGTTATATTTTGATAAGACGCAAAGCTCATTCGGCAGTTTGTCAAGCTTGGGCTTTAGATATAAATAAATAATGGCGAATTGCGTTGGCCGGAAAATCCATTGAGTAAATATATAATGCATAGCAAGTAAGCAGCGCACTATATATATATATATATATATATATATATATATATATATATATAGGCGTGGCAGACCCCAAAAAGTATGATCATCGGAAATCATCTAGGCATATCCGACTGTTCGTCCGTCCACCCAATGACGAGCTCTCGTAAACCACAAAAACGAGAGACTTGATATTTATATTTATAATTATGTATATTATACGCAGTACGAGTTTTTAATATTTTTTTCGAAAAGCACAAAAAGCTTATCATCATTATCAGATTATAATCAATTATTTGTCTTCATATTTAAAAGTAATTTGAATACTGTTAGAGCTGAAGACTTCATATTTGCTTGGTATTTTTGTATTATCTAAAATATATTTGGTAAGCCATGGTATTGTATAGATTTTTTCTTAATAATTCGTAGCACTAAATAAATATATACTATATGTTAAAGTAATTATATACTAATAAAAGATACAAATTAGTAAATATATATAGATAGTTATTTATTCAGATTTGATTATAAATATATATGCATAAATGTCTTTATATCATTTCAGATATTTTAAATATAAAAGCAAAAGAATATTTTTATAAAAACCAACCTTAATGTAAAAGTTGTAGACCACACAAACAATTAATATTCTCTAATATTTAAGTTGCTATTAGCCAAGGTTACCCAATGGCCGATTCTTTTCGGTGCGAACAACCTTTTCTGATGATAATAAATGATTCTGCCAGAGATTGAGCAGAGGAGCTCTCGTATACTATGTATTCATTTTTGTTTTACGAGCGAGCGTAGAGAGTTTTAATTAAAATTAATTAGAGTGGTTAAGCATTTTGAGACTGAGCAAAGAGTTCAGCATGCGCCCAGATAATTAGGAGTGTGTGCTTTTCTTTCGTTACTAAACTGACGTAATTGACCAGATGGAGGTAGGGGCAGGGGTATGTGGGTCGAGTGAGGCGACTGCTGCAAATGTGAAAGCAGCAGTTGGCCAAATGTGCGAAAATTGCCAGCAAATTGGCGTAGAGACAGCCACGGGCCCAGAGATTTGCATACACGAGCTGAAAGTAAGGCACATTCGAATCAATTATGCCTCCTCTCGATGTCGAGCTCCCCTCAGACGATGCGCATGCCAATCAGCTAGTCATAGACTCAGTCAGTCAGAAAGTCAGAGAGTCGAAGAGTCACAGAGTCTCTGGGGCAGCTAGCATTTCATTCTCTGAGTAAGTCAGCAAGTCAATCAGCGGAAGTTTGTCTCGACACTGAGTGCATAACAATGGCGACGTACAGACTCTCTAGTAGCAACTGCAGATACCCTGTAAGAATTCCCCATCATTGTCTTTACATCAAGGAGTTATGCAATACAGATAAGATTCTCGCATATGTCAAATATTAGAGCTGCATTTATCAATTACAAATCTATGTCCTACAATATACCCTATATATACCCTATTCAAATTCTTGTTCATTAATAAAATTAAAAATAGTTTTCTATTATAATTACTAATAGTTTTACAGAGTATATTCTGTAAAGTACTTAGTAATCCATATTCAAAAAACTTCTCTTTTTATACCCTGATTTTAAATAATAAAATATATTTTATATATAATATAAGCAACAGAAATCAGAATTTTTCTTTACTCCCACTATGAAACCTATTAGCATATATACCTGATATGCACGCTGCATATGATTACAGGGTATCATAACAATAGATCTCTGCTATTCGCTTCTCAGGTTCTACTTTCCTGACGGCCTATTGCCCTGCTGCAACAGCAACAGCTGCTGCTGCTGCAACTCTTTCTCACCCCACTCTGGGGCTCCCAGCTCCCAGCTGGCTGTCTGTCTGGCTGGCAATTTTCGTGGCCAAAGTAACTGTACTTGATGTGCGGCAATTTCATTATGCAGATCGACAACTGCGGCAGCAGCAGCAGCAGCGGATGAGCCTTCCAGTTAAAGAAGTCTGCGGCAGCCCTTGGTCATGGATAGCTCATGGGTAAATGTATTTTCTCTTCTGTCAGCCACAGAGTTTTCTGCTTTAAGCCTTGCTTTGGTTGCCAGTCGCCAGCCGACAGCCTCCTGCTGAATGCCGCCTTCTGGTCTTAGCCTTCTTTTCAATTGTTTTACATTCTTTTTTTGCTTTTGCCAAGTTTGGGTCATAAAAGCGGCGACAGCACAAAACAATTAACTTTACAAAGGACTTTTGTCTTTGGCCAGCAGCACTTGGGCATAAAATATATATATAAGCACAAGGACAGGCCAACGATATCATATACTATGCTAATATATAATAATATCAAAAAATCATTAGGGTGCAATAAAATATAATAATTCAAATTTCTAAATAATAAAATTAGTTAAACTAGCTTTAGATTTTTTGGAATTGTACATTCAAGCATTTGCTTAAAAATTTAAAAAATTAAAATAATCAAATAACGACAAAAATTCATAACCATGATTAATCATTAAAAAAAAAAAAAAAAAATATATATATATATATATATATATATATTCTTAACCATGATTAATCATTAAAAAAAAAAAAAATATATATATATATATATATATATATATATATATATATATATATACATAATAATAATAAATGTATATTGATCATCTATGAAAATTCAAGTCAAACATATTTATTAAAGGATATTTCAGATGAGCATATTTTTTTTTTAGATGAGCATATTGTGTACTTTATTTTGGTAAAACAAGCAAAGAAATTTGTAAACATTGTTCAATCCACCTGGGGAATATTTTTGTTAATTACGCGCTGACTGCGCAAAGTTTAGTCGAGTGCTTTCTTTTATTTTCCATGGGCTGGCTTTTCTTTTTTTGTTCTTCAGCAGGTATTGGGGATAGGGGATAGGGGATGGGTGATGGGAAATGGTTAATGGAGGATGAGGGAAGTGGGTTCCAGCAATTAACGCCATTGCGTTTGGCTGGCTTGTTTTGTGTCCTCTTGGCCAACTGTTTGGCTGCCCTTGGTCGTGCCTTGTTATAAATTTGGCCAATTTGAGCGGGTCGGCAGTGTAATGGCCACACAATGCCAAATGGCATGGCAAAAATTAATTAAATTCCAAAATGTATATACATATATAGGACGGTATATATATATATATATATATATATATATATATATATATATATTGTATATTGTATATGCTGCCGATATCTATCGAGCTGAGGTGTTTCCCACGCCAACACGCACCCACATCGGCCGCAAACGCAAACGCAGACGCATTTCCCACAGTCCAAATCAGCAGAGGTTTCATCTCAGTCTCCGTCTCAATCTCAGTCTCCGTCTCAGTCTCAGTCTCCGTCTCAGTCTCCGTCACTGGCTTCAGTCAACTGTCGCGACTATCTGGCTCTCGTTCGTGTCGCCAGCTTGGCTGCAAAACTGTTTACGAGCAAGCCAAAAACTAAGACAGGAAGCCATCAGAGGCCACCCGGGCTCCACAAAAGAGTTGGGGCTCTTTTTATGGCCCCCGGTAAAAACTCATTTTTTGTTTTTAATTTTTGTTCGTCTCTTTGTCTCTGGCTCATGCAAATTGGCCTTTAAAATGCGTTGCTTTTACTTCTGCTTTTTTGTTATACATATTTATTTTTTTTGCTTTGTTTTCCTTTTATAATTTTTTATGATTTTATTATGACTTTTTCATTGGCATAATCAAGCTGTTGACGCTGCGCGAAAATTATGTGCGAAAAATTGTGCCTGGCAATTAAATTATTTTTAATTCGCGCCTAAAGAATAATTTTCGCCTTTTTTGCAGCCGCAAAAGGAGCTGGACTTTATATAAAATAAAATTTGGGAGTTTTCGTTTGGGAAAAAAATACTAAATAAATACTAGGGCAAATTTAAATCACTTAGAATATATTAATTTTTAGGTTCGTAAAGAAATTAATTATAAATTTATTTTATTTTTTGAGGGATAGATTTTTGCTAAGCATATTCTAGTTTTACTAAATTCATTAAATTGATAAAATAATTAATAAATATAGCGAAAATAGATTATTTATTTTTTTGTAATTAATGTTTTAGATTTTCTTAATGGTATTTAAATATCTTCATCTTTAGTTAGCTTTAGTCAGTAGCAAAGTTAGCAGAATACATCTATTATTTAAAATGATGTGAGATAATGTTGCTGTTTGTTAGCCTTCATAGTTTAGGCAATCTGGGATATGAAACACAGAGACAGAAACACAAACTGGATTTGTGATTTAGATATACTAAGGCCGAAACAAGTAAACAATTTATAGTTCGTGTCACTTGACTGCCAAGCTGCAGAGTTCCCGTGTGCTATGAGGAGACTTTGCTGGAAATCGCACATAAATACAGAATGAGTAGAAGATCGGAGCTGGTTGGGTGCACGCTCTGCGCTTGAGCTGAGAGCCAAGTGGGTTAGAAAATTCTGTCAGCATTTTGTGGAGCTGAGAGTGACGGGACGATTGAAGGGGATAGGGAGTGACGGGCGGAGCGTGGTTGGTTTCCAATTTATTGGATTGGTGCTGCAGCATCATCTAATATGCGATTAAATTGAACGTGCCCGAGCCCAGAATCGCCCAGAATCGTGGCCACGGTCGTGATGCAGCGGCTTAACCTGCAGACGCCCAGCTAGTTAACCCAGTTGCAGCTCAACAGCTCCAGCTGGAGCAGCAGGTCCACAAAGAGGGTCTCATTTCATCAAAACGGGCAACAGGCAGCAGGCGTTGCTCTTTTCAGTGGTTGCCCCAAAGCTGCAAAATGGATTATTATGTTAATTACTGTCATGTCACGTAACGTGAAGCTGCTCCTGCCCCATGGGGGATGTCATGGTTACTCAAGGCAATGCAGCGCGATGCTGCTGCATTTAAGCGCCATTCAACTGCAAATTAGCACACAAAATATGAGCCGTTGTGCAGCTCGGCTGGCAGGCGGCAGTCACAACACCCGAGTACCCATCTCTGGCAAGTTGCTCGCTGCGTATACATAATGCACGGCTCCACGTTATTTGGCCAGCATAATAAATTTAAATTATTTCCATTGGCACGTGCACAGCATCAGCAGCAGCAGCAGCAGGAGCAGCAGCAGAAGCAGAAAAAGCAATTGTGCACAGCTTAACAATGTTGCCAAAATAATATGAATAAATAACAGTAAATAAAGGTTCGCAGCGCCCATTTTAAAAAGTATTTTGAATGCTGCCAGAAAATATATACAATTTAAATTAAACAAGAAGTAAAATCAAATTCATTCAAATTTAAAGAATCAAATCGACAAAAATTCAATTGAATTAATTCATAGAACTTGTTATTCATAATAATTAATAATTTTATTTATTATTTATAATTGATATATTGATTTGTAAAATTTTGTTTAAAAAGCAAACAAAAGCAAAGCCTCATTTCCCATTTTCAACTGGTTGAACGTATGAATAAACTTTTATTTAAATAAATTATTGTAGCATTACAAAGATTTCTTTCTACTTATAGTTTAAAATATTTGTATTTGTAAAATTTATCATAAAACATTCTTCAGAATTTCTAATGATTCTCAACAAAATGAAGTCTTTCTCCAAACAAAATAAACTTCGGAAGTCTGTTTACCGACAAGTTCAGTGCATAAAAGAATCGATAGCTGGAACTTCTTAAGAACTTTAATGACTATAATATGATATATAAAATGTTTTCTTTAGATTAATATATATTTTAAAATAATATAATATAACATAATATAATATAATATATTATAATGTAATACAGATATATGTAAATCATGTTCATGTTATCTGTTTCTATTTATTGACCGCTGATTCGATTCCTAATAAAGTCATTCTCTTCCTTTGAAATGAATAAAGCGTGAATTTGTTAGCACGCAAACAGCTTTGATGGATCAAAGCCTATTGATAATTGCCTCGACACGCCCACACAAAATTAATTCAATTTTATAATACATTCAAAAGTCTTCTTTTTTTTTGTGCAATAATTTGATGGAATGTGCTAAAAAAAAAAAATTAAATACACAAAAGAGAGCCGCCTTATTTAAATTTTTTTTTTTTTAGCGGACATTGAAACCAAAAGTTTAACAACAACAAATTAAGTAACTTGTAGATTTGCTCGTTATTAAATTAGAATTCGCGAGAAGAACAAGAAGAATAGCAGATAACAAAGCAGCGAACAAGCCAGTCTCTTTTTGGCTTTTTTTTTTTTAATTTTTTTTGGATACGTTTCTGACGCATGGCCAAGAGCCAAGAGCCAAGAGTAAAAGCTAATGCCATAGACGTAATGGTGGCAGCCGGTTTTAATGCCCATTGAGCAATGAACCAAGCGGGCATATTCAAGTTGTGTTATTTTATGTAACTAAGGGAGAGTAATTATGTATTAGTGAATTTGTTTTACATGAAGAGATCTGCCAATTTTTTATTATCTATTAAAGATTATGTTTATGGCTATTGCAAAAGTTCGTGGCTAATCGATAAATATCGATATTGATATTTTATCTTGTCTATTAGAAAAACTATATATAATTTATATGATTTCTGTTATACTTTTTTTGCTGTGTTGGTTCCAATCATCTCGTAGATTAAAGATATTTAGCTCCGTAATGGAATACTGGAAAGCATGTTATTTCCAACTTCACTATATATAACTCTGTATATAAACTCCCATCCTCAATTAGAGGGTATGTTACAGGGTATACAGTCAAAGACGTATTGGATTTAGACTCTGGCAAATATGGTTGGAGCGACGTCAAAATGTGACGTGCGCTCATCGCCGCGAGCCAAACAAGGCGCAAACAATAATCATAATAATCATGAAAATAATAATAATAATCATCATATGAAATAATATAAAAAATTATGTAAATCGCCGCCCCGTAAAAGGTAAAAACTGGCCGAGCAAGAAGTTTTTCTTTTTCAACTTGCGTAATGCAGCTCGTGACGAGAGCCCAGGCTGAGATTTATTTAATTAGCTGCCCGACGGAGCACAGTAAGACTTGACGCGCGAACCCGCATTATAGGTCGGACTACCTTTTTCTTCCTCTTGCGTCCATCTCTCTTGAATGGGTCGCCTCATGAAATATGATTTCGCGCAATTTTTCAGCTTCCAGAAAAAGTATTTTCCTAATTAATTCTACTTCTTACCCGCTGTCAACTTACAAAAACTTTGCGCGCTGCTTCACTCCACCAACTGCGTTGATATGTAATTAGAATTAGAATGAGAATTTATGACCACGTTTACGCTCTAATAAGTTGTCATCCAGCCAGCTAGAGGTGCAAAACTTCGCCGCTGCAATATCTAATTAAGTATACCATACGAAGGGCTTTACAATAGACTTGAATTTATTTGAATATCTTTAAAGCTATTTCATTCAGTTAAGTGCAACTGATATCGAAACAGCAGGCATATCAGTATATATTTATACATTAATATATTATTCAATATATATCAATACATCAATACACTAAATAAAATATAAGTTCATCTATTTATAGAGGGAGAGATTTGATTATATCTAATTTTTGGCACCGCAACTTCCTCATCGTATTTTTATGCATATGTGAAGAGAAAACTCAATGTCAAGAGCCATTTGCTTATGGTATATGTAGCTTAGTTGGGTTAACTACCTCTCTTGATTACTTCCACGAATGCTTATGGGTTCTATATAATAATGCTTTCCCACGATCTGTTTAATGGGTACTTTAACTATGCACTTCTGCTCTTGATTGGCCGTTGTCTCCTCTAAGCTCTCGGATCAGGCTAAGCCTGAAAATATATATTAAAGTCAAGAGCGTGTCTTTGTGAAGCAGAAGGCAATGAAAATGTTGTTCCAGTTGTAAATAGTTGAGTAGATGTAATAATGATGATGAGGATGGCGAAACGATGCGACTGTAGGGCGAGCCGAAGGCGCCTACGCCAAGCATTGCGGAAATCAAGTGGAAGGGAGCAAAAGAGATGGCGGGGAAACTGCTAAGCTTAACGCTTACGTAAAATGCATTGCAAAAAGTTTCGACAAAGAAAAACCCCAATGCCAAATTGTTATTATCAATTATGTTTGCTAATTGCAGATGATGGCACAACAAGACATAAATATATTTATAAACATATAAATTATATATATATATTTGTATGAGCCTTTATTCATGTTGCCCATTTGTGGCTAACCCATTGGCCAATTGAAACGACCATAAACACAGTTTTTGTAAAAAAAAACCTCAGTTGACAAAGGGCCACCCACCAAAACAGGTGTGCAGTAGGTGTGTGTGCAATTGTTAACACTATTATTTACATTAATATTACAGCCATTGCAGAGACAACTTTTTATTTTTATGGCTCTTATGAGTTTTTGTGCGATTTGGCTTGATTTTAATGAGTCGCGAAAATTGTTGTTATTGTTGTTGTTGTTCATGTTGCTTGCTCAAGAAAGTGTTGAAAGAAATTGTCGCCAAGGTAAGTGTGTTTGTTTTGCATACCATGTAGGAAGTGGGGTAATCTAAAAGAGTTTAGAGAGTAAGAAGATGCAGCAAGTCTTAAAATTTGTGGCCGGGGCATAAAAACCGTATTAGGTCTGGAATCTAGATCAAATATTTGCATTTATTCGTATTTGATCGATAGCTGTCGGATAAGGCATATAATCGATATACTAGAATTATAACAGAATCGATTGATGCACACAGAAGTATAATAGAATCGGTTGGTACATAAAGTCGATAGACTGGACTTATAACAGAACCGATATTCAAATGAGATTTTATGGGAGCTGTATTAAAATAAAAAGTAGATTTAGCTAGGATAGTACAAATTATTTATATATTATACATTGCATATCATCTCATATGCTGCTAGTGCTTAAGCTATTTACTATCAGTTATTAGCTTAGATGATGTGACATATAAATATAGCTCATCTCTACTATAGCTCTAGCATTAGCATCTAAATAATGTAGATTTTTGACCTATGTAAGCCTTTGTCAGTCACTTTCATTCAGAGAATCATTTATTAAATACTATCCACAGGGTATCCCCTAGTCGGGCAGGCTCCAATCTGCTTTTTGTCCAACAATTTGTAAACTTGTGCATTGTTGAGTGTTTAATAAGCGGAAAGAGCACAAGACATGACTTTGATAATGCAGCCACAGTGCGTGGAAAGTTTGCACCCAATTGTGACAGAGCCAACAAAAAGCAAAGCCAACAGCAAATCTTAATTTTGTATTTATTTTCTTTTTTGTCTTTGGCTTTTTACTTTTCGTTTTCATTGTCAACGTAATAAACAGTTTTATTTTGTTTTCATTTGGGTGACGTATGCGGTATACCTGATGCGTGTTACGTGTGTAAAATATTTGATATAGCTCTTGGGATAAATTATGAGCAGGTCTCTCTATAGAGAACTGTAATATAATTGCTTAAGTTTTCGCTCTGCCAGCATGAAATGCGACTTTTTGCTCGTCTTTGTCTCTTTCTGTCTTTCTCTGCGTTTTTTCTCTGTTCTAATTACCTGGCCAAGATGAATTCATTTTCCGTTTGCCTTCGTTCCATTGTGTGCGTTAATGAGGCAATTAGGAGCAGTTGATTGCTCGCAGTGACTGGGCAGATACATTTCCTATGAATAGTGAAAGTTTCTCCCATTTGAAAATTCTTGAAATATTTTTGCCACTGACAACAAAAAGTAAGTTTTATGCTTGGCTGCTTTCCAAGCAAAGCTCAGCTAATTTTACAATGTCCGACTGAAATCTCTGGAAGTTCTGTGTTTTCATCATAGCACTTATAATTCCTATTAAACTTAAGGAATGCAGAAATGCTGCAAATGAAAAACTGAATTATTTCAATTCTGATTCAGACTGAATAACGGAGGGAAGGAATATACTTATAGTTGAACCACTAATCGTAGTGCTCTATGTGTTCTGTGTTTAGTAGTTGAACTTAGTGGAAATTTGATGTTTGTATTAAATATACTAAATATATTTAATGTGATGTTATGAGGCTGATATGAGCCCATACTGAGTTCTAAGTACTACGAAACTGATATCTGGGTAGTAACTAGCACTTTGGATATTAATGATAGCTGTTGCAGGATTTTAGTCAATCCCTATGGCAAAGCTATTCTGCTGGTTCATTCTACTGCTGTTAAACCATAAGATTTAGTAATTGGACATGTGTTTTTGCCGCTTTTTTAAATTTTCTGTGTACTGAGTGGAGGGAAAAACTTTTTGAAAATTGGAATTAGCAAAGGCTAAAGCTTGACTCTAGCTAATCCTGGTAATTTCAGTGTTCTTCGAGTACTTCTTGCTTCATCTCAAGTATTTTTCAATTATTTTTAAAGTAGAAAAGTTTCACTGGAGTGGGGCAAGGGCTGTTGCATTTGCAACTTTTTGTTGCAAGACTGTTGCGAATGACATTATCGTGCCACTTCTCTCGTGTCATATAAATCAGAGAACGCACTTAGCACATTGTGAAAGTTGCAAAAGTTGATGCCACAAAAAGTGGCAGCAGCAACAGCCACAGAGTCGCAGACAGCCCTAGAATTTTCTTCCGCCGCCTTCTGCATTGGACAAACTGAGAGCAAATTAAAAGATAAAAAACCACAGCCAGCTGAGAGGCAAAACATGGCCCAAAGGCGGCTTCCACTGAGGGTTTTCCTCAGCCATTTGAGAGACCGGCTGATGTGGCCGCTGATTGCGGACGCACGCACTCGCCACACGCTGCGGCTGCCACGCAAAAGGAAAAAAGTTGCAGCAGCAGCAAACGAGTTTTTTTGCTGTTTTGTTTTGCATTTTTGTATTGCCTCTGCCGTTTCTTGCTTTTAGGCAAAGTTAAATGTAACGTGCCGTAAAATTACGGTACAAGAAAATACAGCGGAAAAGTGAGAGAAAGAGAGCTAAGTGCAGTAAAGGCGAATTCCACATACCCTGTCAAAAACAAAAGGAATAGTCAATAAAATACAAATAAATGTTGTATTCTCATCCAACATACCCACTATTCTAAAAGAAAAAGACAGAAAAAGGAACGGAATTATTAAATGTACATATTCAAATACAATACAATGGGTGCTGAAGAGGGAGATTACAGTTATACAGCGAACATGTTCATATGTACATTAATATATAACAATTACACTTTAGTTAATAAGACCAGAAGCAAATTGTATGTATATACTTTGAATATATTATATTATTACATTATATATTGTTCATAAACATATACACTATATTCAGTTTGTTCAACAATATTTTCATTGTTGTTTTACCTCTTCACTCAACTGACTGGCATAGTCAAGATACCCGACGAATCGCACTTCAAAATTGGCATAATTATTGTACGCTGTCGTTAGCAAACGAACCGAGGGCAGTGGGTTAACATGCGTGGCGCCCCCTGGCGGCAGCGGCCGCAATGTCTGCAGCTGCAATACAATTGAAGTTTTGCTTCGTTTCAGTTATATGTATATTTGATTGCTTTTATTTGCCGAAAACGAGACAACGGCGAAGATGGAGTCAGAGAGGGAGATAGAGACAGAGATGGAGATGGAAAACCGGTTGCGTTTGCCGCTGTTTTTGTGGGTGTATTTTTGGACGTATTATTGTTGTTGTTGCTATTGCTGTAGTTGTATTTTTGTAGCGGTTATGCAATGCGTCGTGTCGCCGCTCCAAAAGCAAAATCCAAATACAAATAAGTCACAGTTGTGCAAACTTACAGTGGGACACAAAATGAAACGGCTGCTGCGCTTTGTGTTTTTGCAATGTAATCGTAGGACACCCTCTTGCTATGACACACACACACACATATGTATGTAGACTTACCTACGCAATCTGTTCTCTCTAATCAGCAAATTTGTTGACATGCTAGGCAAACGGCTAGAAAAACAACAACAACTTACACACATGTACACACATACACATACTGCGAGTACACATACACATGCAATGCGAAACCAAAACAGAAACAGAAACAAACGCAAACCAAGTAGTAAGCAGCTTTGGCTTGACTTTGCTTTGCTCTCTGCTTTGTGCTGCGCCTACTTAACTGTTGCTGTTGTTATGCTTGCTGTTGTTGTCGCTTTTGCTTTTAATGCTACGGTTTTAACAGGCTGCTCTTTGGTTTGCTCATTTGCTGTTATATATAGAGTAGAGGGCGCCGGGGAAGAATCAACGAAATGAAGAGCCAAAACACGTCTCTTTAGGCTGCTCTGGCTTGACCCTTTTAGCCCATGAAAGTGCTGCTCTCAAAGACAAAACAAGTAAGAACGTTGCAGTCGGGCGTTACCGACTGCGGAATACTCATTCACATCCCATCAACAATTTAGTAATTAAGTTTCGCTCTAATACTGTAGAATATACAGGTTTTTCCGACTTGCCACGCCCCAACTGGGCGTAGACACCTCATTTTTGGTCAGTTTTTAGCAAGAGATAACGGTACCCTGACTGCAAAGTTTGAATGCTTACCCTCAAAAAATGTGAAAATTACAGGGTATTTTTCGATATGCCACGCCCCTAAAGAGGCGTAAACATTATTTTTGGGGAATCGATAGAGGAGGCTACCAGTAACTCAACTATCTAAATTTGAAGCTTCTAGCTATTATACTTTAGGAGATATAAACTTTTGCGGTTTGCCACGCCCCCTGTGGGCGGACATATATCCGACAAAACTTTTTGGTCTTGGGTGATCAGACCGAGTATATATACAAAATTTGCGGTCTCTGCCATCAATAGTGTCCAAAATATAGGAGAATTTAAAAAATCACTATATCTTCAGGTCCGATTTGCCACGCCCCCAATGGGCGTAGACTTATAATTTATCTTCAGACTTTATAGAATCATACCATTAGCTGACGTGCAAAATTTCAGCATTCTAGGTTAACAACTTTAGGAGATACAGTTTTATCCGATTTGCCACGCCCCCAATGGGCGTAGATATATCCGCCATAGCTCGTGATCTTGGGTGGTCAACGCGGACCTACATACCAAATTTCAGCTTTCTAGTTCTTCAACAAACATGATTTCTGGTATATCGGAAAATGCATTTTCCGATTTGCCACGCCCCTAGTGGGCGGATCGGGAAAATTTTAACACTTTATAAATCGGAGATATACACGAGTATGTGTTCCAAATTTCAAGTCTCTAGCTTCTATAGCGCCGAAATAGATTGCGTTCATACGGACAGACGGACAGACGGACGGACGGACAGACGGACAGACGGACAGACGGACGGACAGCAAGACGGACATTGCACAAAACCAATATACTGATTCACTTTCGTGAATGAGTATAAAAAATAGAGGTGGATACAGAGCGCATAGAAATTGAGAGAGAAAGAGAGAGAGAAAACGAAAAGCAAGCAAGAAAAATATGACTTCAATTTAAGCGCTGCTTTAATAAAGGACTGCGTGAAGCAAAAATGTTTAAAGTAATTAAAAAAATCTAAAAAGCCGAAAAAATACATGTACATTTATACATATACATATACAAATTACATATATATAAATTAGCTAAGAAAATTCGAATTTGAATTCTATTTGTAAAGTTTAAGGTGCATTTAAATATCAACAAGTTATTATAGATCGCAATTATATATATAATTAATTCTCAAAGTTTATTATTTGACACAAATTGGCTCAAATGGGTATAGAAGCAATTTAATTTATATCCGTTCATCTATAAAACCAGCTGTGACTCAATCCGCAGCGATGTATTGTAGAAATGTGACCTAGTTTTTGTTCTTTAATTAAAGAACTCTTGTGTCATGTCAATTAATGGACAATTGTCTGATGCAATCCCTTAAATGTACTCAGCATTTTATAGCGGTAATTCACGACACATTTCCCCAACTCCTCAATATCCCCTCCCCGGCTGTCGTCTGCAGCTCACCTACTTACAAGCAAAATGCGCCCGAAACCTTTTTGCGCACGTCAAAGCGGCTTAGCTTCGGCTTGAGTGCACAGCGGGTGTGAAAGAGAGCGCATACGCACATCCGTTATGGGCATAACGAGCCCATTGGCATTACTCAAGCGTCTGTCTAAAAGTTACTCTGTCCGCCCCCCTTCCACTCCACTCGACGGCTTTATACCGTACAGCATACATACATACATACATATGTACGTAATCCCAGTGCACTTTTGACTCGTCTCGTCTGCTGCTCCATATAAAAGACAGAATCTTATTGCTTCCGCTGCTGTTGTTGTTGACATTCCCTGTAATTAATCGCAATGAGTAAGGTATATACTAGACGTGGACTACAAATCTGTGTTGCAGGATTATTTAGTGTCATAGCACATAAATATCTTTTATTGATCAAATTGAGTATTTTATATATGAGGTGAATTATTCAAATGTGTTTTAAAATAAATATGTATTATAGAAACTGTATAGTATATGTATCAGGTTACTTCTTGGAAAACATTTTAAGCTCTGTTCTCTTAACGTTGCAACGTGTTGGTAGCAGTGAGAGCTAAGCTATCAGACTACGTGTCGCCCAGCTATTTACAGGGTATTTTCTCGTCAAGCATCGCTAATTTAGTTTCTACTATGCTGCTGCTGTTATCATTATAACAGAGCCGGCTGGCTGTTGTTGCTGTTACCTGTTGCCAATGCCGGTTGCTACTGGTAGCCCCATTTCCTTTGAGTGCATTAGAAGTCAAGTGAATAAACAGCAGCTGAAGCAGCAGAAGCAACAACAACAAATAACACGTTGTGGCTGGAAACCGTTGCTCGCAAGTTGCTTGACTTTTTGGTCTTGGCCTTAAAAAGCGAACCAAGCTAACTTGTTGCGCAACACACAAGAAGAAGATGTTGCGAGAGTGTGGGGACCGGCAAGACTTCCCCGGTTCAAAGAAGAAGCAGCAGCTGAATCAACGCACACTGCAGACAACTGTTGGGGCTGGAGCTGGAGCTGGAGCTCGACACTGTGGCACTTGGTCGAGTGCAACGAGTTTACTTTTTGTTGTTTTTTTGGTCTTTTTTGCTAATACCCTCAATCCATTTGATATGGCCAAGTCAAGGCATAATATGTTGCTGCACATGCATGTCACAGTCAGTAAAGGAGTAAGGGATTATGTTATGAACTTGTGACTTTATAAATCATTAATTTCTCTATATTATATAAAATAGAATATTACAATTAGGAATTTTCTAAAATTCAAAAAACAAATTCTTAAAAATTTATTAATACTATAAAATTTATGAATACTAATTTATTAATACTATATTCGTATATGAATTTTAAATTATTATTTTGTAATATTCTAAAAGTCAGAAAAAAAAAATTAGAAAATTTAAGTTTTGTATTATTATTATTGTCTGAGTTTAAGATCTACATTTTAACTGAAATAAAATAATCATTCAAAATTTACTTCTCCATTTGTAGGGTATTTTCAAGTGCCATACTCCCATCTAAGGCACGCTTACTTGGCTTTGGTGTGGCTTGTTGTCTTGGTTATTAGGCAGCAGCTGTTGCCAAAAGTTTTGTTGTTGCTGCTGTTTTCTTGGCCCGTTTATCGAGCCGACTGCCTGTTGCACTTGTTCTCGTTCCCGCTCTCATTCCCGCTCTAGCTCGGCCTCTGACTCCAACTCGGACTCAGGCTCTTGTTCTGGTTCTGGTTCTGGTTCGTTGAATGAGTTTGGGGCTGGTTCAGCTTAGTTGGTTTGCTAGTTTGCTTATTGCTTATTTTTATTCATATGCAAATTATGTTGCTAGCCATGTACACATCCAATACAAGCATAAAGACAAATACACATACAACATATGTATGTGTCTGTGTTATAGAATATATGTTCATATAAGTATACATTTATTTGTTAGCTATTGTTTCACAATAGGTCGCTGATGACGGGTGTTTTTTGATTAACATATAAATTAAAGTGAAATCTAATTATTCCATGTTATATGATAATATAATAGCTGAAGGAAATTCGATCTAAGAGTCTCGCCAATTATTATTTAGTTTACAAACCTTATTGTCACAAAATAATGTTTCAATTATAAATATTGTTTGATTCGGACAATATTTATGGAATTCGTGCTTGGTTTAAATGTTGTATAATACATGAATGCCAAATGATAACTGAGAGAGAGAGAGAGAGAGGAAGGCATTGTTTATATAATTTGTGATATATAATAAAAATAGGTCAAAATTGTTCTAGTGCCAACATTATAATATTTATTGAATATATTTGCAAATCAAATGGATATGCCTGTATACTAAAATTTAAACGAATTGAATTTAATGGTAAAAAAAGTGAAGCTGAATTAGAGAAAACTGAAGGAAATATATAAATATAAATATGAAATAAAAATAATAAAAATATCTAATAGTATTTATCAGAAATATGAAAGATGTTAAATCAAATTATTAAATAGAACAAATATTTATTAAACTTACATATTCCATATTGATGATTTTGAATAATTATTGTGGGAACCAAAAATTGGAATATCAGATAATTATATGAGCACTTACAAACCCTCACCTAAACGTGATTTTAGACACAAATACTGAGGGATGTTGGAAAGGGACCAACAAAATATTCTCTGCAGCAAAAACCAAGTTCTTTTTTAAACATGTTAACAGGCGTAACATAAATTTGTATATTGATAAAAATTTAAGGACGCGATGAATTCGGGAAAGTCCTGACTTAGATGCGGAGAGTGAATACTATTCAATTTACAATTTTACAGCTAAAATGGGAAAGTTTTCGCATTGCATTTATGAGATAAATAAGACTGCCCGCCCAGCGCGGGAATTTCAATTAATACTGGGCAAATATTTGCGGCCTTTTTTTTTTACCATTTTTAGAATATTTGCTATTTTATGTTAAATTGTATATTATATATATATATATATATATGTATATTATTTGCTTTCTAGGGTATGTAAATTATGAAGCTAAATTTAATTAAAGTTCACTTCATTAGATTTCAATTATTTCATTACTGAAATACATCTGGGATGAAAGTCATTTACGAAATAATTAAAGTAATGTCTCTCTATCTCTTGAGTAAAACTCACGAGTAAACGTTTCTTTCATTCCCCCTTCGCTTCCTCTTCTTTTCCCTCGCGCATCGTTAGTTCAAAAGTTCTTCAGCCGGTGTCAGTTTCGGCATCGAAAATCTTGTTCCGCAACAATTGCAGGTTGAATGAACTGTGAATATACAACAATAGCAGCTGCCCTGTACTTAATCGTAAGGTTCACAGTAGTCAAAAATCTTTAAAGTAAGTGGTAGAGAAAAAGAGAGAGGGAGACGGAGACGGAGAGATAGAGAGGGAGGGCAACAAAGTCCAACCACAAAATGTGCGATGCGATCTGTCTGGGAACCTTCTCAACAGTTCATTATTTCATTATTTCCATTTATGCTCACGCAACACTCATTTATAGTTATTCATATTCACGCATTCGCATTCATATTCATATTCGTATTCGTATTTATTCAATGGCTGTTGCACACGCTCTTGCTTCGTTTAGTTCTTTTTTATTGCCTTTACCTTAATCGAATTTCTGGGCTTTTTCACCTGCTCGTTCGTACTTGTTTGTGTGTGTGTGTTTTTGTCACCTGTTTAAGCGGTTCTTTAAAGCGGATTTCAGTTAGCATTTACTTCATTTACTTAGTAGTTTCGTGTGTTTTGTTATTGCCGCAGGCGTGTTTTTTAATTATTTTTTTCAAACCCTTAAAAATGCAAGAGGAAAAAATTTATGAAAACTATTTTCAGCTCTGGTCAAAGTTTTTAATTACATAACTCGGTTGCCAGGGGCATAGCAGAGGCGTTAGCTTAAAAGGGAAAAGGCGAGAGGCGTGGTTGCAGCCAGCATACCTGGCCGACTTCAAAAAAGAAGGAAACGGAATAAACTCTTTCAAAATAAAACAATCTTAAACTGGCCACACTTAAGCCTTAAAGTAAATATTTACAGGCAAATAAATAAATAATGATATTTAGTCAGTCATTTAAGCAACTATGACAACTGAAAGCTCACAAAATATAATCTTAAATAAAAAGAGGAGGAACTTATTAATATGTTTTACATTTTCTCTTCGCTTGTTGGGTTTAATTATTCATGCAGTTGCAGTGTAGAAAATCCTTTAAGTCTGGAACTTGAGAGTATTTAATCAAACAAATATAAATAGTTCAGTAATTTCTTAAGGAAATGTTCCAGTCATATGGTAGCCGAAAGCCATTGAGAAAACTAATGAGACGCTCTGTGAAGTAAAAAGGCACTCGAATAAAGCAAACTTAACAAATGTGTGTTTTGGTACGTGCCAAATGAAAATGAAACAGGAGAGCGCACAAATTTAATAAATATTAAATGAGCTTGTCATAAGCACACACTCAGACACACACACATTTACGCACACAGACTCACTCAGATGAGAGAAACCCTTGTTCCAATTACAAGGATGCGAGCGCTTTGGCTGCTGCAGCACTTCGATAAGGTGCCGAAAAAGAAAATACCTCTAAGCCAGGCCCGCAAAAGCCACTGCCACAGCGCGGCCAAGCAAATAAACACGCACTTACAGGCTTACAGCTCCTCAAATACTGCAGCCCCCGAGCACCACCCGCCGCTAACCACCCTGCCCCAATCCCATTCCAACTATTTGCTCCAAGTCCGTCCTAGGCATTCCGAGGACATAAATAACATGTGACAAAATAAATGCCACTAAAGTAAAAGGGCCCAAAAGTCAACTCAAAGAGAAGGCACGCAAGGAACAGGTGACAGGATGGGCTGCAAGGGGGCGAGGGGGGGCTACGGTAAGGTATGCGTGTCCTTGTGGCATGCAACAAATGTCGAACAAATCGATGCCGAGCAGCGACAAATACCGAAAAAAATGTGATTATAAGCACATAAAACTGCCTGTGAAACCTTCGTCTGCCACCATGCCTGTCCCTCTCCCTCCCTCCCTCGTCGCCCTCGACCTGAAGGTCCTTCCATTTGGTGCGTGTCGCCAAGTCCTAGTTTGCCCGTTCGCAGCGGAACTTGTTGAATAAATAAGGAAATGAAAAGCAGCCAAACACATAGAGAACTGTCACAAAGTCTCAGCTCGATTGCTACGCAGGATATCCTCTGCCACGCCCGCTGCCCAGTTGCCCAGCTGGCCGCCCCTTGTTAGCTCGCCCTATTAATAGAGCCCGCATAGCGTGAAATGCCCGAATTGTAGTTATGTTCGCCCTGGGACCAGCCAGACATCTGTAATTGGTGAAAATGGACGGCAGGATGCGCCGGATGACCTGCGCCGGGCCAAGGATGCCGCGTCCTCCAGTTTAGATGCGCATCTCCTAAATAGCGCCAAAACTGTGCTAGCTTATCATATGACTATTATCATGGCAGCCTAATAATGAAGACGATGCTCATTAAGAGAGCGAGTGTAAGCTCCATTAACGACTGATAGCAAGCTCTGGACATATTGGAGTTGCTCTCTGATAGAAATTTAATTGGATTTTCGAAGAGTCAAGTTGTAGGTGAAAAGTGTTTTTATTGCTCTCTAGCTGTGGATGGGAGTTCAGAAGGTATCGTACTTTACTGAAAGTATTCCTAATTTTCACATTTTCCAAGAAGTAAATCTTACAAAAGTAATTAATTTTTTTTTTTTTTTTTTTTTTTTGTTTAAATAAAAGTAAATTGATCTAGAATTTCTCAAATTACAAAGTTGTATTATATCCAGATAAAAATATCGCATACACTCATATATTTGTATATATTAATTTTCACACTTTGTCTTATATCACTTCAGTTACCTATTTAAATATATTTAGCATTCTAATAATAGAGTTTTTAAATGTAATAAATTTTTTTTATTGAAAAAGAACTCCAATTAGCTGTCATTTTTTGCACAGTCCCACGGCGATTAGGTAATATTTGCTTTTACAGTAAAGTAGTTAAATGCCATGGGAACTTGACGAATAATAAACGAATACGATTTTTATTTACTCAACATTCACACGATTCAAAGCGTTGGGCAAACAGCCAAAATTTTTTGGGTATGTGGATAAACAGTTCTCAACGATTCTGTTTGTACAATCTAATGGCAAATATTCACTTCACAGCTGTCAATAGAATCTAATTTTGGTGTTCATTGTGTGTGTGTGTGTGTAAGTATGGGTGAGGGGACATGCACACTTTTCTTTTGGCCCGAGTTCTGGCCATAATTGGCTGCCAAACTGGGGCCGGCCAGCAGAGGGACCGAAACGTGCTGCCATGTTTCCATAAAGTTTTATCTCCTACCTGTTTACCTGCTGTATCACGGGACCTACTCTATGTGCTTTAGCTGCAACTTTTTATAAGAATTCAGATGGGGTGTCGGTAGTTGTGTCGGTAAAAGATTGTACAACTTGTCCAACTGCCGTGAGGCTTGATTGACAAAGTTAGTCAAGTTAAACTCCAATTTAAATTTCATAATCGATGAGAATAATATTTATTGTTATTTATTTAAATGCGAGTTTTCCAAAGCTACTCAATATGATTAATATCGAAAAATATCGTTAAAGTGATTCGCGAATATTAACATCTAAAATTAGAATGCATTTTCGGCCACCTGTTTTACTAATAATTTTTTTTTATATTCATGGATGATTGTTCATATTAAAATGTCTATGATTTGAGGTCTACAAAGACACAATGAATATACTCCCACATAATTTTTTTCTGTTATCTTGCCTTAGAGGGTATTTCCTCTTCAACAAATCTCAATCTAAGCCACTCTCACTTGTTTGCTTTCAATTTGTACACAAATTGGACACAAAACAAAGAACTGTTATAGTCGGGCGTTATCGACTGCATAACACTCATTCCCAGCCCCAAAGCTGCCAGATCCACCAAATCTAATTTATTTTGGATTCTAAGCCCGAAAATATATTCCAAATTTCCGGTAGCTTCAATAGTGTCGTCATATTGACAGACGGACTGATGGACTAACATTGCAAGAAACCAATATACCGATTCAACTTTCGAGAATGAGTATAAAAAGTTCTGGCTCGTTGCGTACACGCCACATTGCACGCTGTTGCGCCGTGTACGGACATACTCCATCCGAGTTGTCATACTTTTAGTTATTTTCTTTTGGCCAAGTTGTGCGTGCCATGTTATTATGATTCTTATTAAGTATTTATTGTAATGTTTTGATGTTGATATTATTTCACTCATATTTCAATAAGTTTGCCGTTAGTCATTCTCCGTTCCGTATTCATACCCCGGCGGCATTTCGTTTCCGTCAGCAGCAATAACCTTGCCATAGCTGCAGCCGCAGTTCAGCCCTGGCCTTAGCCTTTAAGCTTGGTTGAGCCACAGTGCTCGTCCTCGTCCTCGTCTCGTTACGTCTGGCTAGTATCCTTGAAATATGGTCGGAGGCCTGCAATTGTCCTTGCAGCTCGGCAAAAGTCTTTTGTTTTTCCGTATTGAGTGCGGCTTGGCCACACAGTTGCAACTATTCCTAGATCTCTAAAGTGAACAATGCAATTGAAAAGAACACCGAAAGGCGATGGTCTGAAGTGCCCGCCGAAAGATACCCTGTATACGATAACCATTGTATGAGAAAGATTTTTCTTGAGTCATATTTATGTTTCTAATTATATTCTTATTAAAGTTATTAATTATATATTATTAATATTATTTATATATTATTAATTCAAATTGTATAATTATAAAGGGAGTTTAGCTTAAAGAAACTCAAAGTTGAGTTCTTTACATCCAATTGTATTTAGTAAACCTCTTTGTATTTTGAACTGTAATCGAATGGCACCATCCCTTCCTCATCGATACCCATTTCTTACAGGGTATTTGCATTTTAATACCGTTGCATACTTTGTTGCGCTGTTTGTGAATCGCTGTCGCTTGGTCTCAGTCTCAGTGGCTTATTGTGCTCGATATTTCTCGCTTACTGCTCCATCAACTAGCGTCCCGAGCTCTGCAGATTCTATTGGAATATATATTGGCCGTCCCCAAATGCATTTGCATGCTGATTGCTTTTGCTTCTGCCCCCTGGCTGGGCCGCCGGGATATGCAATAACTTTGATCCTGTTGCAGCGACACATAAAACTTTCGCCCAAACTCTCGAAGTAAACAAGTTGCCAACTGAATTGCTTTTGACCTACGCACTCTCTCTCTCTCTATCTCTCTCTCTCCCAACGTGACAATGCCCCAGCGCTAAAAGCGTGCAAATGTTGCGCAATTTGTTAGCCGTAAAGCCGGCTAACTATTGAATAACAACAACTGCCAAGTTCATGGAATTGGATTACGGGTTCTGTGTGCAGTTTCAAAAGAGTTTGAGGGGCTGCTAAAAGATGTAAGGAGTGGTTTCCTAGGCAGCACCCTCCACATAACTGCTAACGTGTTGCTTATGTGGAGCACCGTGTTGCATAAAGCGAAAAATATCTGTGCACCGTCAGCACTCTGCTACGCGACTGCATTTCGCTTATGAATGCAAACTATTATATGAGCAAGGATTTGTATTTCCGGCAAAAAACAGCAGTATTTACAGGTGGTAGATTTAATGGAATAGAACGGAAGCCAAGTACTACTTTAAGATTATTTTGTTTGCTTTATTTACTCTTACTCATTCTATGTTATGCAACGAGCTACATTTCGACAGTCACTACTATTTCTCACTCAGTGCAGCTGTTACTATTTGTACTATTTAATGTTTTCTTTCACCTCTAAATCTATCTTATCTTACCTCTATTATTACAATAATTTTAATAATATACTTAAAGTTTAGCTTCAATAAGCTTTAGCTATTTCTATAGCTATTTTAGAGCCAAAAGATGACAATTATTAGGAGGACTACTATTTCTTTTATAACGAACTTTAATTCTAACTCTATTATTTCTCCTACTACTGTAATACTGCATTCCCTCTCTTCAACTATTATTACTACAGCTTTATTATTAACACTCCTGCGACTATTATATAATTACTACTAGTAATACTGCGATTTTTCTGCAGCTACTAGTATTTAGCTACTACACTCTACTTCTAATACTTCTACTATACTTTTACTGCTATCATAACTACTACTATTACTTCTACTATTATTATTACTATTATTATTATTATATTATTATGATTATTTTTATTACGATTAAAACTATTACTACTTTTCTTTACTACTTTTCTGTACTACTACTTTACTCTTACTGCCACTATTACAATTTCTACTATGTATTTCTGCTTCTGTACCAATTAATAATACTATTATTAATACGACGACTATTACTACTACTCTACTTTGACCACTCCTGCTACTACTCTGCTTTTTCGGCAGCTATAGCTTTTACCTATACCATTATTGCTACTCTAGTTTTAGTTACATTACTTCTACTTTTACTACTATATATATCTATAATTCCTACTATTTCTACAACTGTTCTACTTTTACAGATTTAAATCTACTATTACCACTACTGCTGCTGCTGTCATAACTTTAACTACTATTGCTGACACTGCTGCATTACTTCTTCTTGTATAGTAGAGTAGTGACTACTAATTGTTTTTACTATTGACAGTAATATGCCTTTTTATATTCTTACTTATGGAGTAGTATGAGTAGTATAATGGTAGTATAACGAGTTTCAATACTTGTACGGCAACAGCTCCCAATGCTCTTCATACTTATCTACTGTAATTAGAAATTACCAATAATGCTTTTATATATCTACTGCTACTTCTGCCAACCGCATCTTCTATCGACTATCTATCAACTCTTATCAGATACGACATGCCTCAATCAGTTTAACGGGAATGTTAATGAGCAACAATCCGGTTTGCCTGCAGGATATGTGCAGCCATCAATACCCGATAACGTACACTGACGAGAAATTCATGTGTTGCGCATCTCTTTTGGTTGCCATAGGATCCTTTCAATTTGCACACACGCACACATACGCAAAAGAGAGCTTAACAGCATTGTCCTGGGCAGAAGTAGAGACAAAACCTAATCAGATTGTTGGCTGCATTGTTGGGAGTCAGCGCCTGGGCTTGGCCCATAAATTACTTTCGGTTTCTGTTGCTGCCTCGGCATCGGCATCGGCATCGGGTCTTTGGCAGGAAATACACCTTTTAACTAAGCTGCAAACCGGACCCAAAAGCCGCCAGACTGCGACTGCGACTGCGAGTGCCCTGCCAGCAGCAAGGAGCAGTTCGCAATAAATCACGAAAATTGTCGCAGCCTGTTGTTTGTTATTGCTCTTGTTGTTGTTGTAGTTGTGGCTGCTGCTGTTTGCAGTTTGCTGGGAGATTTTTCATTTTATGGCAACTGGCATTGTTGTGACACTCGTTTGTTGGCGCTGTTACTGTTGCTGTTGCTGCTGTTGCTGTTTCGCTTCTGGGCAACGTCCTCCGCAAATCCTGTCATGCAAATTATGTTGAGCCTTTTGTCCAAATGCAATGGCCTGGCACATATTTTCTTTTATATTGTGCAGCCCGCTACGCATTATTATATTATTTATGTTTATTTACAGACACCCGCGCTCGTTCGTGCTTACTGAATATAAAAAATAAATACAGCTTGCGCAAAAAATGTAGAATAAAATAAAATAAACTCAGAGAAATAAATATATTTGCTGCCTTGTTTGTTCAGTCTGAAATGGCAAATGAAGTGTGCTTAATCAGTGCTTAAATATTAAAAATTACATTCAACAAGCTTTCTTATGACAGCAAATATTGTTCTACGAATTTGCGTGGCTAGAGAAACAATTTACTCAAAGCTTGTTCCTTGTATTATTTCACTCAAATATTCAAGTATTACAACTGAGCTTACCTTTTGACTGCAGCTAAGACTCAATCAATCTCGTAGCACAGCAAATTGAGTTATACTTATACAATTTTGTTTCTTCTTTGCATTTACAGAACTTTCTTGGGGAGGAGCTTCACAGGCAGGAGGCGGAATCGGAATCGGCAGCAAATTGAAATTGTAAGTGAAACGTTTTTATAAATCTACATTAAATTGTGCGCTGTTGCCAGCAACGACTCAGTGGCAAAGTGCGTGTGAAATGACTTCTAGCGCTTTTTGGCGCAGCGTCAACGGAGCGTATGATTGATATGCGAAGCGTAATCGCGCGCGTGCGAATCCTGTGGCTGGCTGCAAATTTAATTTGATGCCACGGTGTTAAATAGCGCATAACTAGCCATGAAATGTGACACGTTCCCACCCAAGCCCAGCGCCCAGCCGCCCCAACAATCCAGATACCTGACTTGAATCGCAGCTCCTGCAAAGCATTTCAAATTGCAAAATTCGTGAAGTGTGGGCGAAGGCTTATGGACTTGTCAGAGCTTTAATTAAGTCAAGTTGAATTGTATTCATTCTGCTGAGCCGTCGAAGGAGTTGAGCTCAAGGAAAAGGCATCTAGATTATGCCACAAAACTGAGCTAATGAAATTTTGTGACAGCGGAAAATTCTTTAAATATTATCTGCATATTTAGAAACTGGAAATATGCGGGGAAAATAGAATCTTCAATTTATTCTGAAATAAATTCCTTATTCTTTCTGAATTGCGATTACCAATATTTTTACAACCGATTTTCGTATTTATAAAGTATCAAAAACCATAATATATGATTACAAATTATATATAAAAATCGTTGTAAAATATTTATGAATCATAAAATAAAACGAAATTCGTCATTCATGCAGTTTCTGCCTGGCACGAGTCCATTTAAAAATTCTTGCAAAATAGGTTTTTATCCTCTTCAATAAGGACATACGTTTTTGTCGCTTTCTACACCTTTGCCGTTCCCTCATTCTCTCAATGCACACACATCTAGCGGCATGTGAATGCAGTTTTAATTACAAGGCCCACGTCCAAATGTTTTGTCAAACAAAAGTTCTGCATTAAACCAAACACGTACAATGCGCCGAGGTTCTACAATGGCTTATATAAGTGTCTATTGATAAGCTGGACAGCACAGAGGGTGTGGTACATAAAGAGAAAGGAGAGAGGAAGAGAGAGAGAGAGAGTGTGTGTGTGTGTGTGTGAGAGTTACAAGGACAAAGTTTCTGTGGCTTTTGAGTTTGCACATGCTTGGAGTGCCTGTGGCTCGGCCAGGTTTAAGGGCACAGCATTGCTGATGGCAATTGTTATGAGAGGGCTTAATTAAGTCTATGAGCAGTGAAATTGCACAATTCTACAATGCGAATTCAGAGATTATTGGAAGCAAGCCCAGCTCAGTCTGGGCACAAAATAGGATTAGCAGAGAGCAATAAAAATGAATTTTGTTTGAAAAAGAAAAAAAAAACTGAGTAAAACTTGCTGCGCTTTTGCTCGGACACGAGTGAAAATATTCAGTCTTAAATTTCTCTTTATGTACATATTCTGTGTTATCTAAAAATGAATTCTTCCATACTTTGAGCTAATTCAATATTTACCTAATTCCCTAGTGAACGATAAGCGCTTATTCACATGCTCTGCGCTCCATTGTATCCTGTTTTGTTTCACATCTGCTGCGAGCTAACAACAATATTTTGTTTAATGCAACTGCGTCGTGCAGTGCCTTGGCTGCTGCACCATGTAGAACACATCACGCATACGCCCCGTTGAGCGCAAGTGAACTTCTAATTCGGTTATGTCGCTCGAGGAGCGTAAGGGGCGTGGCTGCATAGACGTAGACACGTGCCAAATGCTACAGCTACACTCTTTGACGTGTGTGTGTGTCACTGTGTGTGTGAGCTAGTGCAAACGTCGATTGGCAAAGCGAATGAATTATGCAAGTTGCAAGCACTCGAGATGCGGCGTGTGGCGTGTGGCGTGTGGCATCTGGCTCAAATCGAATTTATGCGCAGGAAACGTTTTCATTTTGGGTTCAAAGCGTTGCCTCGACTTTCAATTCAAGTGCCACATCTACGACTCGAGCTGCAGCTCAGAGAACTTCCACGCGCGCGCTTGCCTCGCGGGCTATCTCTAATTGTGAAAGGCCGTTGTCGGCCTAAATATTTAATATCTAGCCCCACTCGGCCGACTTCCCCCTGAAATGCTGGCCCGGAGGTCCTGTCAAATGGCCACGGGCTGATAAAATGGCGGCCGTGCCAACTCATTTGACGCCCGACCGGGCAAAACGTGGCCCATTTCCGCAAATGTCTTTTTGCCAAGCCGAGCGAAACGTGAGAAATAAATTTTAAATGCAAAGGCGCACAGCGCCCGCGCGCTTGTATAGAACCTTAAGCGGGGTGTGAGATACCCTGTAACCGAGCACTAAAAGCAAATGAGAAGAGAGCTGCAATATAAAGTAGACACGCTATGGGAACTTTTTGAAAATGCGCTATAAAAGTGAAGTAGAAAAACGTATATCACATCCACTGGTAAAAATTAAATTTATATATAATAACTATAATAATTTAATTAATGGAAAACCGACTCTAAAATATATAAATATTTTATTAATTTCATTTTAAATTTTAATGAACGAAATTTTAAATTTGATAGAAATATTTATATCTATTAATTATTATAAAATAATTATAATAAAAATTAAAATTAATAAATTTTATATGCATATATTTATTATAACTCTTATTATTATTATTATTATTCAATTTAATTAATCTAATTTTTTAAATTTTATCTTTATAATATATATATTTCTTTAAGTATATCTCATTAAATTTTAAAGAAATTCATAGTTAAATTGAATATACTTTATAATAAATTTAAAATTCGGATTTATGATGCATGTTCAATCTTACGATTTAAGCACTCAAAGTAAGTCCAAGCACATATTTATTCCATATACAAATGAAGAGCCATAGTATATAGAACTAGAACGCTTTATGAATAAAAGTTCAATTGATCAAGAGAATATCATATGAAAGAATATGTCTTATATGACTCTTTTATACATTCTCTTCCCATCTTCACCACGAGTACAGGGTATTTTCATAGTTGCGCTTTGTAGTTGACACAATTATAACTTGTTGAATTTGCGTGAGCTGCGTTCAAGGTAAAACATACGAAGGACATGGACATTGAAACATGAGGCGCCACCTACCTAAAGACTGCATAAAAATCCATGACAAAATGTTACAGATTGGCCAGCGCCGTGGCTGAAACTGAAGCAGCACGGACATAAAGCGGGCCAGAGTCGTGGTCGTAGTCATGGCCGTAACCGTAGCCGTAGTCGCAGCTGGAGACGGAGACTTAGCCAGAGCCGAGCTAGAGCCGGACGAGGCTGTTAAACGAGCCCCGGGCAAAGCTCGCTAAGAGAGCGAGCCAGCTATAAAAGAGATGAAGATAGAGAGTGAGCATGCTTGTTGTCCACAGAGAGAGATAGAGAGAGGGAGAGAGAGAAAGAGAGAAATGCATAGCGAGGCACGCCTGCATATTTAATCCTGTTGATTTTTATTTGCTGCTGTTACAACAACAACAAAAGCAGCAGAAACATCTACAGCTACAGCTACACGTTGTACTATTTTTATGGCTTTTTATCTACCTGATGATTTTACATGCTCTTTGTTGGCAAACAGCAGTTCAGCCCTGCCTCCATCTCAGGCTGTCCCCTGCTTAGAGCTCTCGCCGTGGCAGCAGCTGTAGAGTTTTACATGTTTTGTTGTGGTGCGAAGGTCGTACCGCTGCCGAGCTATCTGATTACCATGAGTATCAGCTCGCTAAAACGTACGATAAAGGTGTGGAAGTAGTTGAATTTCACACCTAAATGTTGAGTAATAAAAGATAAATAATCAGAGGCAAATGTGAAAGAAAGAGAGAATATTAATATAGCTCAATGTGAGAAAGGATGATATGTGCATATATTTCAGTATTCCTTTTAAAGTTAAAAAAAAAAGTAAAAATTACTTAGCTAAGTTTTTCCTAGAAGAAAGCAAATTGTTTAATCCTTAGATATCTTTAGATATTATATTTAACTCCGTTAGAATTTCATACTCATTTCTTAGTTAACTTCAGGCATGCCGTTCGTTACTAGAGTTTCCACTGTACATATGTTGACTTGTGTGTCGCAGTTGCCAATGCAAATGATTCTGGGCATTCTCATCCCCCCCCCCACAGCGTCAGCCGAATCGTCTAAATAACTTCAAAAGCTATCTACGATGTTTTTATATTTGCATTATTTTCTCGAAGGATATAAAAGTGAAAAACAGACAGCGAGCGACACAAAAAACAAATGCAACCCCTGCGACAGGTTGACATTTGCATCTGGCCAATGCCCAAGTTAAGTCGAAGGTTAAAGGCTTACCTGTTCATTGAGAGTTGATTTCTATACATATACGATATTATTTTAAACCTAATTGGAGAACACTATAAACTGAAGCAGTTCATGAATAATTAAATTAGATTGATAAGTAAAATTTTGAATATAGAATATAGAATAGAAACACCATTATATAGTACTAAAATTGTATTGTATCAATTTGAATTACTCTCAGTTGACACTTTCTATAGTTTATTTCGACGTAGTTATTTTGATCAACATTCATCTACTTAGCTAACAGAACATGTAAAATAAATAAATTCATATTGGGATGACATCAGAATATATCCGAAACGGTCGTTGAGCGGCGCAAGGTCGAGTAGGGGAGTAATAAAGTAAAACAAATAAACAAATAAATTAAATTCATAAACAAATGTGGCAACATTCACACAATTTTAATTCCAATGCCGCAATAAAGCAAACCTATGCTAAATAAATCAACTTCCCCCTGCCCGGAGCAACCATCAAATGGAGCTTTCGAAACTGGAACAGCAATTTGAGTGAGGGCTCATTAAAAATCAAATACCGTAAGCACAGACAACAATTCAACCAAACAGAAGCGTGGGAATTGTTAGGAGAGAGCAGGAAATGTTTAGAGTGCTGGGCAGGAGGCGCCGAATTGTTGACCAGAATGTGGACGGCCACTCAACCAGCTAAGCGCATCAAATCGACGCGTGTGGAGTGCGCCAAACGGGCCATCAATCAAACAATCAATCAATCAGCAAGTTAATCAGATAACGTTTAAAACTGATTGATTTACTCGTGTAGTCGCTGGAATAGTAGGGCGTGCAATAAAGAGAAAAGCCAGAAAGTGGGAAGAAAGCAAGAAAAAAGTACATAATATATTGCAGCCAGGGCCGAGCAACTCTTGAGCTATTCATACCGAATCTGGTTTGTTTGGCTAGCGCATATTTTTGTATTTCATAGGGATAGCAGAAGTCCCTACGTTAAATATTCAGCTATCCGAAACTCACATTGATGGAAGTTGCCGATGTTCTTTGGTAACTTCGACTTAAGTGAATTTAAAAAAGTTGAACTAAATTGACTTAAGGGTGCGAATAGAGATAATATCATGGGATAGTTTAAAGCAACATTTTTTAATCCTATCATGCATTTTTAAATTTAAATTTTAATTTTTTTTTTTTTCAATATACAACAGAATACAATTTTGCAATTTGCTACCTGTGAAATATTTTGATAGCATTGAAAATGGGAAATCAGGGTATAATGGTTTTGTTAAATAAATGTAACAGGCCGGAAAAGCTGTTGCAGACCCCATAAATAATATGTAGTAAGGCAACAAGCTATAGATATAGCTATGGAGTGTGCATAAAAGAATCGTGGAATGATTGGAGTATAAGCTCATTGCAGGGCTCAGGGAATTTTCTAGTGATGTAGTCTCGATTAGAGCACTTTTACCTCTTTTGGCTTGAATCCTTTAATATTTCTCTCGATGAGATGAGTATGTTTATTATATTTAACGTAGATTCTGTTAATATGCAACAACAAAAACAACAAAATGCGAAGTTTTAGTCTGTTTATCAGCGTGAATAATCAAAGAAATATACAAGTTGGTGCTCAAATTATTAAATGCAGTCGGGCATAGCTAGCTGCAAAATCCTCGTTCACTGTTAGAATGCTGAACTGAACTAAGGATTCATTCAACTGAAACTTTTGGAGTTTTAAGCTCAAAAACTGAGCACAAGTTATTTCGATTTAAAGTATTCACAAGGGACGCATATGTCCATTCTTTATTTTTACTTTTAATCAATATAAATTGTTGACATTAACTGAGTTGCCAAGTTTTGCTCTTTTAGCCGCACAGCTACACCAATTAGTGTAGCTGCACGTGCTATACATGTATGCGGCGATTGCACAAGTTAATTTGGCGAATTCCAATGTAGATTTCAGGCAGAAATGAAACTCAAAATATGGGAATATACAAATTTTTAGCTAGGACATGAAATATTAGAGAGAAAGACGCATTTAAGCTTTAAAGCTGTGCACGATACAGTTTTACAAAATTTTCCAACCAGCTAGCACGCATATGCTGTTTATGTATATATGTATTTAATAGCTGTATATAAATATATGTATATATATATGTATCAATGTATACTGATACATATTCATATATAAATATTTGCTGTCCAACGCCTTTTTTAAATAACTAAACTATTTAAATATTTAGCTAAATTCAAAGCTATTTAAGTGCCCACAGCTTACTCACTGAACTATTTAAGCTCGCAGCGAAACTGCAATAGGGGACTTCCCAAAGTTGGCGTCATCATTATCATCATCATCATCATCATCATTCGCATCAGCATCGACGTAATCATTGTAGCTATCATCATTATGAGCATGTTAGTTAATAAAAATGCCATTTGCAGCTTCAGCTTCGTCCGCTTTGAGTGCTGCAAAATAAACTTGAAAATTGTTATAGCAGTTTGTGGTTCTCTCACCCTCTATCCCTCTCTCTCTTCCTATCTCGCCGTCTTTTTCTTTTGCATTCTCAATTTCTTTGGCGTTCCCCCCTTGAGTAAATCGGCTTAAAGATTTTGTTTTCATGTCGACAAGATGCTTTTTCTTTCATTATGCTGCATATTGTTTTCTTTTTCTAAAATTTCATTTTGCCCTTTCTATTGCTCGTCGGCTCTGTGGCTGCGGTAGAATTCTATAAATTGCTTGACCGCAACAAAAGCGCAAAAATTGTGCCAGCTTGTTTCTCTGCTCTGAGCAAACTCGCTTTTACCTAATCAGCCGAAAGCGTGGCCAACTTTTTCCATCGCGTATACGCCCGGTATGACGGCGCACAATACCGATTCGCAATGCGGGCGGCAGTGTGAAATCGCTGGCTAACTGAAATATTGTTAGCTATTTCCAAAGCAGCTGGGAGTAATCAGCTGCATTAAGGTGCCAAAAGGGATTGCTTGCACAGCAGGAAGAAGACGAAGAAGAAGAAGCACAAGAGGCCAAAGTTGATCAGAAAAGAACACTGTGAAAAATTGGCAAATCTGACAAAGTTTTTTGTGTAAATTTAATACGTAATCTGCTGCGGGCGAAATGTGTATCGTCATCCCTAGATAAAAACAAGATGATGATGGCAATTGAGAGTCTTTAGCTGCCTACACAGTAAACAATTTGGGCGGCTTACTTTGAACACCATGGCAACATTTGCTGATAAATATAGATCTGAATGGAATTTCAATGCTGGCCTAAATGGTTTTCTTTAGAAAGCTCAATATAAAATATAAATGTATTTTTTACATCATATACCTATATATAACTTCAATTAGACTTTAAAGTAAAAATATAAAGACAAAACGAAGAATCTGACACATAAATACTTTATAATTAAAATATATATCTGCAGGAAGTGTTTTAATGGATTTACATCACCGATTATATTTGTAAAATATTTATCGAAAGTCTAACCTCTTTGGCTACAGTGTTGCATAGCATCAACGAAAATAATTTAGAATAATATTCCTATAAAAAATAAGTTTTAAACAATTCGTTTATACATATACCTTTTAGTTATTCTCTTGAATATGGCACAGCAATCTTTAAGTGCGAATAAATAATAACACATCAAATGACATCGGCAAATGTGGTTAGCAAAAAAGGCAGCATAAAAGCATTTCGAGCTCGAGCTAGAAAACTTTTCAGTTAATTGAAACTCAGCCAGCATCACCGAAAGGCGCCTTAAGAGCTTTTTCCGTTCCATTTTATTTGACGACTCGCAGCCACAAACTAAATTCAAATTTACTGCAGCTGCAAAAAAAAAAAAAACATTTCCTCAACTCTGCCGCTGTTTTTTTGCTTCTTCTGTTTTTTTTTTATCGCTGCCCTTTGTATTTCTTTTTGCTTTTACTTTCCATTGATTGTTTTTTTTTTTTTTTTTTCACTCTGTTGGGGAACAATGAAAATGCAGTTCAATCCAAGAGCTAAGAGCAGAGTTATACGGCGAATCCAGCGTGGCTTAGATTTGCTGCCATTTAGCGGCAATGGCAGCCGCTTAAGAGTTAGGCGTGCGTGGGCGTGGCCGAGGAGTGGCCATGCCAGGTGAGCCACTAGCCAGCTGCATCAACACAGTGGCCACCAAACGTATGCACACAGATAAAGACCACATGGCTGTCAAACTGAGCCCCATTATTCGTGGCCAGTCTCGTTCCCTCGCTTTATGGCTTTCACGTAGCTTTGGCATTACATCGATTGACTTTTGATGGGTTCGATGGGGCTACTAGCTAAATAGTTCAGCTACCAGCTGACCAACCGGCCAGCTGACGAGCCGACCCCTCTGCCCACAGCGTGAATGCCATGTGAAAATATTGCTCATACGCCTCCAGGCACGGCACATTCACATTTTGTAGGGCACTCACGTAAATACTTTGATCACTTTTGTAATTGTATTGTTATGGGCACAGCCATAAAATATTCATGGTCAATTAGAGCCGCAAAAAGCCGAGCACAAACTTACAAAACTATATAATAAGCGCACTCGAAGCGGGTCATATCAAAAGAATTTATTAACGTATGAGCTGAAAATCGATTCAAGTCCTTCAACTCAATGACTGACTGATTGAATGATTGATTATGCACACATATGCCGGACTGAATAAAAAACTTAAGCGAAGGAATGAATTTAAGTGAATGTTTACCTTATTATAAACCAAAATATTTTTATAATACTGAACCAGATATTGACTAGCTGACATACTGAGTGATTGATGATAGTTCGAGGAGTAAGTTTGGCAGCTCAAATCTGATTCATATACTTCATAATGCAAACAACAACTTGATTGACTTGGCGTGATTATAAACTCAAACTGAGACTCAAGCAAGTTGAAGCTGAATCCCAAAGAGCTAACTAAATAATTCTGGTTGATTTGTAATAATATCTATGGTCATATTTTGATCTGAATGTAGTGAGAACGAATTAAATCAAGGATAGAGGCATTGTTCAAATATGCAAAACTACCCAATAAGTATAGGAACATGAAAAATCTATATGTATTTAAGCTAGAATTAGGCATTGTGGGAGAGAATGGGAGTAGAAATAAATAATATTCAAGAAATGGGATTTATTGGACGAGAATATTAATGGGAAAAATAATAATATAATATTAGAATAATTATAACAAGATAGAATTAAAAAATTAAAAATTAAAATTACAAAATCTTCGTATCAATCAACTGTATATACATAGTAAATTTGGAGTCTCTAGGTCTAAAAGTGTTCAAATTTGGCTGAAAAAACAAAATAAATTTTTCTATTATTCTCGATAATAATATGATAAATATGTACTGCGTATGATACACGGACGGACAGACGGACGGACGGACAGGGCTATATCGACTCAACTCGTCGTCCTGATCAAGAATCAAGAATGTATATACTTTATGGGGTCCGCGATGACTCCTTCTGCCCGTTACATACTTTTTCACAAAACCTTTATACTTGATATATACTTGATTTCCCATTTTCAATGGGTTCAGGGTATAATAAATAAATGGTGTAAAAAGTCACTTGAGTATAGATCGTTATAAACTCAGCACATATGTATATCGCGGTTGGTTAGGAGCATATTAATATTAAGGCTATTTGTGAAGGGCGGGCTCTCCAGTCGGACATGCAAGGGGAGAACACAATCACATGAACAAATATGGCTCATTTCATATTCGGGAGAGAGAGAGCTTAGATTATTCAGTGGTACATAAACTACATTAATTATCTTCGCCAGAATAGGACCCATTGCCCTTAATCGGTAGTGCTCAAGTGAGGGTGCGATGAACTTCTGTACATATCAAATTGCAAGGTGTGAATGAAATTGTATTTCGATATGTGTTTGTAGTGCTGTGTCTATTTTTTAGTATTTAGGAGATCATCAAGAGAAGTATTTTTGGTATTTCAGCATACATAATTAGTATTCACTGTCGTATTGGGTAAATATTATGATTTATAAATATTTAGGATAATAACAAATTAGTAAATTAGTACTTCTAAGGCTCTGTACAATATTTCAAATTTTCAGTTTCCATTTATTCGAACATACATAATACGTGCATATTCTCTTTAATCCATGAACCAGTAAAACGAATAAAAAGCTGAATTTGTGGCCTAAATAAATATAACGGTATTTGCAATAATGCTTGAGAGTGTTATCGATATCCTACCAATATAAATTTGAGATAACTTTTATAACACTTCAGATTGGTTCGATTCAACTGTCAAGCGTCCATTATGGAATAAATATTCATTGCTCGTTTCCTGCTCCTTTCTTTGATTGGACATCCTGTCAATTGAGTAGCTGATCAGATTTGTTCTATTGTCAATTAAGTATGCAATGCAATGCCCGAGGCTACTTTGCAGGCCCAGCTCGAGCCATCTTCAGTGCTGCGAGAGCAGAGGAGTGATTCGATTAGCTGTCCTCTAATTGCATCATAAATAGTTAGTACGGCCATTAGCTCCGACATGTTGGCAATTTATGCAATCAAATTGCGGCATAGAAAGCAGAATGACAGACAGGAACTACAGGACTCTGGCCAGGACTCGGTCCCAGGCGATGACCTAGCTATGGTAAAGCCTTTGACTGACTCTGGGTATGTAAGAATAGAAGGTATATATATGAGAAGTATATCTATTTAAGCATTTATAATAAAATAAGTTGGTAGGGTGGCATCTAATGAAGCCCCCTCGGAGGTCCACTTTAGGGCCAATGTGGGGCACATTGGGAATGGGCAGCATTCAGCTGCTCGTCACGTAAAGGGCAGGTGGAACGACGGAGCGACGGTGTGGCGCAGGCAGCGGACAATATCTACACAGGGCGCAATCATTTACTCAAGCTGTTTGCGTTTTCCTGTTCTGTTGCACGTGCAACCAGCTGCGGCAAGGATAAGATTTGAAGTTCTTGTTGTGTTGCTTTTGCTGTTGCTCTTGCTGGAAATAGCTGTGTTGATAAGCTTTTTGTTAAGCGCTTTGGACATTGTCAAGTTTTTGGCATGTGATGTAAACCAACTGTGAGTGGCGAGCACAGCTTCAGCGAAACACTTTGAAGTTACAGAACATCATGCAATGTAAGAAATTTTAGATATACACATGTTCACTGAAGTTATCTTAATCTGAAACTTGTGTAAATTCGAATAATTGAATGCTTTGGAATACTTTAAAAATCCTTTTCTGCCAGTCAATGAGCGATTCAAAATTTTTTATTTTTTCAAAAATTGTTTATATTTGGTTGATCTGAATAATCTAATTCAATCGTATACTTTGAATATCTAAGAGAGTTAACATTTTTTTATTTTTCTAATAATTTTAATATAATTTCTTATTATATTTTATCATAATTTACAGATCAACTTAACAAATTTAATTAGCATATTTTTACCTTCACTTTGCATAAAATTCAAAACATTTTCTATCTTCACATAAAATTGGTATTTTTTCAAATTATAGTCATAATCATTTCATGGAAATCCAAATACTATTTAGGAATAAGTTAATCTATTGCCGATTATCCATTATACCATATAAGACGAATAGGACGACATTAACTCTCTCTTGACTCAGATAAGAAAGATTGGTAGCTCCACATATGAAACATATATGAATTTTTCAATCAACCCAAAAATTATGGATCATACAAGTATTATAAACCACAATCCACAAACCTATCTTCTGCCGCATATTTGTTTCGCTATCGATCAATAACTTTAAGTGCTTTTTCACTGATCAATTTTTTTCTTCAATTTATTAATCGCTAGTTTTCAATTGTCGGCGACTAAAGTTAAATCACGCTTAAAGAAATCATAACAAAAATCCATGAAAATTTTAGTTTACTCTTTGGGCATTCCTCTATTAGCCATGTAGTTGGCAGTTTTAGCGTCACGCGCGACAATTTCGCAACAATAAATAAACTTTTGCATGCATGTTTATGGCATATAAAACGGCGAGAGCCATTTAGCTGTCTATATAGCTATATAGTATATGCGTATATAAATTCGTATATAAAGCGCGGGAAATGCTAAAGCTGATATTTTTAGATATTAGGAATGGCCAGATATGTTAGGTTGACAGCCGCGGTTGTGGTCAAAGTCCCGGAGGGCTTTTTGTGTTTTTCGGTCTCGCAAGTGCTTGAAAGTTTTATGAGCACTGGTCACAGCTGTGCTACCCAAACTGTGCGTGTGCTTAATTAACGAGGTGCATGTGTTTGTCTGCTCGCCCTCTCTCCCGCTCTCTTTCCTTGCGGTTCGCCTTGTTGTCTGTTGGTAGTCTGCTTTTAGGCACTTGTCTGCTGCAGAGCCCCACATCGGTATTTATGCGTTAAACGTGATTTTTACACAGTTTTTTCTTGCAAATAAACCAAACCGCAAACAGACAAATACGAGTAACGTGTATGAGAGCAAATGAGCGCCATCCACATTCACAGTCGCAGTCACAGCCACGCCTTTTTACACTGCCTGCAGACCTGAAGCTTTTGGCCGTCCGCTTGAAAAACACGTGCATGGCGCTGACCCAGGGCCATTTGGGGCTCTGGCTCCAGCTCTGGCAACATGTTTGTTTATCTTGGCCAACACAAAAACACGAAAGGACACGTTTAAATGCTGTTGAATGTCAGCTATTTGTTTTTTCGTTTTTGGGCTTTTGGGGTGGACATACATCAGGCCGAAAGCGCTGGCCGAGTCTCATGAATCATAAATGAGATAGCCTTGAAATTTGTGCAGCCATCCACTGCCATTCAGCTGTTGCTGTGCATTTGCCATCCCTCGGCTGGCTTTGCCAGCTGTTTAGCTGCTTGGCAGGTGAAGCGATTACCAGCTCGTCTGAGGCTTTGGCTGGCGTTGGACTAGAAGAACAATGAGTGGATTATCTGTCAAGTGGACAGTGTGAAAGCGTCTCAAAATGCAAATACAGATTCTAAGCTCTGCTTACTTATATAGCATTCCGCTAACATTGTCTAAAGCAATCTGAAGGCCAGCACACTTTGCGAGGATTTGCGGATAACAAGTTCATGAGTTGCCCTAAGCTAGAGTCACTGAGCTGGCGAATAACATTTTTAGCCAACACTGGAGAACAGTGGCGCTTTCTTAACTGAAAGCAATTTAATGTAAACTGAATTTCTAGTATCAATCAGTACTATATAGTTTGATAATCTGTTTATGGACTAGATATCTATATCTATACATACATATATATATATACATTATATAAATCATCAACTATTTAAAAATAAGATTATTGATTATTTGTTTATGTATTTGTAGCAAATCGATAAAAATCATCCCCATTATCGACGGTCTCGCTCGCCAGAAGCGTAGGCGATCCATTTGGCCCTTGGTTTGTCTAGATATCTATTGATGAACTCGAGACAGTCCTAGCTCTAAAATTGGAGTGGAGTATATGAGTATTGTGAGGTATTAGTGAGTATTGGTGGTCGCTGTTAGCGCTTTGTTTTGGAGTTTCAGTACGATAGTACAGTTGGTGTGATTACTGTCGTGTACAACTTTTAATATGTCATAGATGATTACATAGAATTACTTTGAACAAAATCTTATATATCTTATATAGATAATATATTAAAAGTTATTAGAATGAGTTCGAGACATAATAAAATAAAAAAAGCTTCAGCTTCGACTTTATAATATATATATTTTTATATAATATATACTATATAATATATTACTTCAATTTTGAACTCATGAATTCATGTTCAACTGAAAATTTCGCATACAATTCGAAGCATTGTATTGCAGCTTTATATAGATATCAATGAGCTGTGAGCTATCTAATCTCGAGATCAGTTTACCTTTGTTCCATTGAAAAATTAGACCTGTGGCAGAGTTATATTTAGCATAAAGGGAATTATTTAAAAACTTCTTGAGTTGCTTCTCCACTGAGTTATTTCAAGAATCAAATACATATTTAGTTTCCTAGGTGCGTTATGTTAGTAGAAATGTTAGTAGAAATGAAATTATCCTTATGAAGTGCCACGCTTAGACAACAGCTTAGCCAAAGTAAATGAATTTCCTTCGCCTTGTGACTAGCTAAGTTTACATATATTTTCCGAGTGTTATTGTCCAGGGAAACACAATAGCACCAGCTGAGAGGTTTGCCTCTCCTCGTCTCCTCTGCTATTTGTCGGCCCACTTGCTATTCGACGACGAGGGGCTAAGAGGTGGAACTCTGTGTAGGTTTATGCAAAGCGCGCCTGCTCTTAACTTTTATTGGCGGAACGTGACCGTAATAAGCCGCTTCATACGCAAAATATATGTACGAAGGTGCATTAAATATTTACTCAATCAATAACACACATATTTTTCCCATAGTGTAGCGAGTGTGGGTGGGGGTGGTGCCCCGTTTTCAATTACCTGCGTCTCGCTTCTGCTTATTATTTGACTACCTGAGCATTACTTTGTTTACTTTACATATTTCGTATACTCGGCAACAGATTCCTTTAAAGGACACCCCCCGCGCCCCGGCAGCCCCAGCCTTTGGACTGCTTTTCACACTTTGCCCCTCGAGCAACCGGTCTTTTTGAATAATTTATTAGATCTCTGGCAGGCAACGCCTCGCCTCCCCTCGCCTCGCCACGGATCTCATTTCATCTCTGTCAAGGCTTCTTTGTATATATTTATATTTAGATATGTGTATTTATGTATATAAATATGTATTGAATACAGACAGCTGTTGTTGTTTGTTTGTTTGTTTGTTTTTTTTTTTTTTTTTTTTTTTTTGTAAAATTATGCGTGAGTAGCCGCATTCGATTTGATTTTGCCAGAACCGAGAGCACTTGTTGGGCCTGTGGCATCAATAATATTTTTTCCTCTTGAAAATTCGTCGAAAAGCTGAGATTGTGTGCCCCTTAAAGCCTTAAGCTACATACTTAAGTATTTCGGCAAGCGCAACAGCAAATTATCTAAATTCCCCCTCAAGACGTGCTGAAACACTTGAAAAGTTTCGCTCAGACTGCGAATGGGTAATACATATTGTAATTAACCCCCTAGTTGGGTCTAGATTCGGCTGAGGGATCTTGGCAGCCTCCATAGATTGACAAGTCTATGAGCACTCGAGGTAGTCTCCTTCCATAATTCGTTTCGCTTCCATAATTTATATCTCTCCCACAATATGTAATTCACTTGAAGCTTGTCCCCGAACAGTTGCCAAGTTGAGTCAGGAGCAAAATTCATTATGAACCGCAACGAAATGACCAGGCGCCAGGCGAGTTGAGTGGGGAACTCAAGAGACACAACAGCTGTTCATGTAATGCGCCCTGAATGGACGCAACATTGGGGCAAGCTACCCAGCAGTAATTTGCAGTGAAAAGGGTATTACAGACATCAAAGGTCGTCAACCTTTGCAGAGCCCATGCATAAAGAGATATGTGTAATACATGAAAAGCATATAAGTGCTCTAACAGATATGTGAAGTGAAGCAATTCGACATTCGCATGAGCTTTGAGATCGGACAAATTTTAATGTGCATTCGTGTATATCCTAAAATGAGAACATAAATTTATAATTAGAGACAGGAAAAGAATATTGAAAATTAAACTGCATATTCATTATGTTAAATAAGAAGCGGATTATAATTCAGTTCGTATTTCAAAGTTTAGCTGTTTCTATACGCGGGGCCTATAGTGTATTAACTGAATCTCTTCTATTATCAGCGTTTAACTGTGGATACAGATGAGGACTAGGGATATATCAATCTAATATCTTCTGCATTTTCTTAAATACTTTTGCTTATGAATTGATAGTTGAAGGAAGTTTGTATGAAAGTTTTTATTATATTTAAATATGTATTTTTGGGAATCCATAAGTTCGACTTTGGGTCGTTGCATCTATGACTTCAGCTCAGTTTGAATAGTTAATTAGCTCGTGCTATTTCTGTTTTGTCTACCTGTAGACCATCCATGGCTCCGGCTTCCATGGTTATACACGGAATGCAAATAGAAAGAGCAAGAAATGTAAAGTTAATGAAAAGTTGTTTGGGTGCTATACTCAATATACTGTAGTGAATTCAGTTGATTATAAAAGCCATTAAAAGCTGTAAAAATCTTGGTTTGCTTAATTATACTTGATAGCGTAAGGTGTTTTGGTTTAAATTTATGAGAGGTACCCGAGGCAATTCACGCAGCTCGCCACTTTGTAGGGTATTTCTTATTCGGCATAGGCAGTGCTGTATTTCGGCTGCTCTTTTTATTAGGGGCGTGGTCACTGTTGTTATGCAACGGCGCACAGCAAGGTGTTAAATTATATCATTAGGCTCGCTGTGCATAATTTAATTAAACTGGCCAAAGGCTCGCTCGCTTGTACTTCCCCTGCCACTGAAGCTGATCCTGTTCTTGTTCTTGTTGTTGTTTTAGTTGTTGTTTTCGTGCTGTTGCTCGCTGAACGTTGATTGTTTTTGTCGCTGTCTGTTGGCATTGTTATTAAAATTTAATTAAAACGCTATCAAAAGCAACAGTTTGCTGAGCGACGATGGCTGGCGAAACATTTAACGCAAAATTGATTGCCCAGCCACTTGACAATCAGTTTAATTCGCACTCACACAGCGACAAACGCTCTCACACTCCCTCATAGTTCCACTCATGCACTTAAATATATGTATATACTTGCATACATATATGCATATATGCCTCGCAGTCATTTAACTTTGACATCCTTTGGATTTATCAAATGAATGCGTACTCGTTGCAGGGAAACAACTGCACAATACTCGCTCATAATTCAAAGGCAGCTATAAATATTAATTATTCAAAATATAACAATTATATATAATACAGTAGAATCTGGAATCCCTTGAGCGGTTATCTGGCTTTAACGACACTCAAGGGACCGTCGCTATAACTATATAAGTTTGCTCGTCGTTATTACCGCATTCTACTGTATATAACAAATAATTTACATGTTTATGAAATATATAAAATGGAATACGTAATATATATAATATGCATGTATATAAAATTTACTTAATATGTGATGCGTATCCAAAAAGACTGTCAAAAACCTAGAAATGCTACCTATCAAAATGCATTTCAAATTTCAACCCATATACCCTCTTCACATTGTGAATGTGTATAAGCCACAGCACACGCATACGCACATCCGGTGTTGTCCTTCAGAGTGCAACACGATGCAAACTCCGGAACAGTTCAATTAATGTCAAGCATTAAGCGTGATTACGTCAAGTGGAAAAGCAGGCAAAAGCAGTAACAGCTGAGCTGTTTAGGTAAGAGTTTTACACTAATTGCAGATGAAAAAGGAAAGGTTTGGGATTACGTGTTGAGCAGCCCAGTAAAGAGGCAACTTACAAAAGTTGGCTTACAGCCGCTCAGCTAGTGCACAATCTGTAATCTAGAATCTGCGTCAGTCAGTTGTCAGTTGGGAAGAAACTGCATGCCTACTAATTGAGTGAAATTGAATTGTTGAGTGTAATTAAAATAATCTTGCTAATGCCGAGCAAGAGAACTTGGTCTCAGCTAAGCCAACTGCAATTTGCTTGAAAAGTGCAAGTCTTCCTTTGTTTGCCAAGCAGGCGGCAAGAAGTGCTTGGACAAAGCCGGCGAAGCAGCTCAAGCGAGGCAAACGCAGGGCAACATTTTTAACATTTTCATTTGTGATGACTCTTGGCCTTAATTTGTGCAATTCATCAGCAAAGGCGGCCAGGCCGAGAGCCAGAGGAAGAATGGCTAAAGAGCTTCCGTTTCGATCATCACACACTAATAATGACAGCGAAGAATGCGCGGCTGGGGCAACTGGGGAATGCAGCCAAAGTCTGGCAGGGGCAGCACGAAATTGAAAACAATTAACAAATATGTTCTGGCCTTGGCCAAGAGACACACACGAAACAGCGCGGCCTGCTGACTGGAATCGCAATTGCCTGGCTGTCTCATCAAATGAAAATTGTTGAGCCTGAGCCAGCGTCTGTCTGAAGTGTCCATCTGTCTGTCTGCGCAACGATCTGCGTCGAGTCCAATTGGCAACATCTTCTGCTCAATTGCCAACTCATTCATCATTTTTAATTATGACAATTGCCTCGGCCTCTGGCACGGAGCCTGGGAAAGAAGTGTGCAGCCCGCTAGGAAAAGCCTGAGACAATCATGCAGCTCACGTGCCTATTAGCTGCTAATGGCATTTGCCCACAGTTCAATGAGCAGGCCTTCTTCCTAGCTCCAAGGGCCACTCGATTTTTATGGCACTCGCTGCCGCATTAGGAAGTTCGATTTATTGCCGCCAGTCCAACAGGTTGTTTGACGCCCAATAACATTTAATGCGTTGCCTCAATAGAGTTGTAAGCGAATTCTCATTCGAGCCACGCCCTCGCAAACTAACAAACACAAAGCGAAGTCAAATGTGGGCGTAGGGTCTTTATATATACATATATATTTATAAGTTTGTATAGGCCATAAATGAATTTTATATCAAGCAAATTTGAAACAGATTACAAATATAGTAAAGCAAAATTATTTATCTCTAAATTAATTTTTAATATAACTGCAATTCTAATTTGACGTTATTATTTTCATATAATTGATTGATTTTTAAAATCATTTGAACGTCTGACTATTTATTATGAAGACAAAATTAATTAGTTTAGTATACAAATTATAACTGAACATTAATTTAATAATAGTTACTATCAATTGATGAGGATTCATTTAGAGCTCTTAATATACATTACTATTTTCAAAGGAATTATTTTAATATATAAATTATTTTAACTTTTAAATGTCGAGATAAAATTTTTTAATTAATTTTAATTAATTAATTTTTTACCTGTAGCTAATAAAAAACGGTGACAGACATTTTCTATTCCCAATTCACATGTCACTTTCCCAGAAAATGTAGAGACATATATTTTAGGCTCTAGTTCAGACTCATTCTGATTTTCTACTTAACCATCATACACTTCTTATTTTCCAGACAAAATCATCATAATAAAAAATTAAATCAATATTGATAATTATTATTTTATATATCTGCTAGATAATTGAACCTTTATATCTAAGCAAAAGTTTATTTGCCTTCAGCGAGATTTCTATACAGAACTATAGCCATACCTATGTTAGATATTTGACAACGGTCTGATTGCTACAAGGGACACCTTGACAGTTATCTCACCTTTAATTACCTTATTACTTGACAATACTCCTGCTCATTGCACGAGCGTCAAGTTGGTGCGCCAATCTTCTAATCAGCCAAAGCCAAAAGTAATAAACCCCTAAATGACCGCAGAGCAACGCCCCATAAAATAGTAATGAGTGTCCCTATCGGGCCTATAACCGAATTGAAATTAGAGTATGCCACACCTGAGTGAATGTGTGCGCTGCCGAATTACACGAATGTGGGCAGGAGGCGGGGAGGGAAGCGAAGGTAATTAAGGCACAGCGCATATAAATTAATAATTTTAATTATAATTATGATTGCCAGAAGCCGCCGACAATGCATTTAATTTGCTGAATGGCGTTTAAACGCGAATTGAATTTATGTACTACGGCCGGAGTATGCAAATAATTACCCCCGCTTTGCATAATATCGCATTTTCAGCTCTCGCTTTCGGCCAAATGTAATTTGCATGACAGCTGGCGCACGCGGCGTATGCGCAATATTTATGCCGCCATCTCACCGCATTTTAATGCGCAACACGAGCCACAGCCACAGAAATAATTACTTCAACATGACTTCAATTCTGAGCACATTGTCCTGCCCGAAGTTTAGGTGTGCCACTGGTCTGTTCTGCCGGAGTGGGCGCGGCACTGCGAGAGTGACCCATGCTGGCAGCCTGACAAATGTGATAAGTCGAGTCGAAGTCGGAGCACTCAAATGCAAACATGCGACGTCATCTGTCACACAAAGCCAAAACTGGCTGATTATGTACTGTGAATAGCAGGGAATAATAATCAATAGCTGTGAATACTCGCGCATTTAATTAGGAGTTGAATATGATTGCTAGATTGAGCATAACGAGCGACCTTTGTTCATGCATGTGAAGTGGTAGAATAATAAAGTATCAAGATTTTTACGTTTTTCTATTATTTTTACAATCTTAGAGGTTTGTCTTTATTGTCGTTCGTTCTAGGAATCATTTGTTTTTATAATATTTAACGGAGCGTTCATAAGAAATAAGTTCAAAATAAGTTCGATAATTAAACTCCCTAAAATTTAAAATAAATAATTCTATATTCAACATATTCGTGAGGCGCCAATTAACCATTTCAACCCGAGATCGATATTCATAGTCTAGACTTAATCTGATTCCAGTAATGTATTATTTGCTTGTACAGCTTTAATCTCTATCTCTCTCTCTCTCTCTTCCCCCATATATAACTGCATCTCGCTTGTCATTTTGTTGAGCTATTGCGAACCCATCAAATGCTTAGCTCTTCATCAATCAATTACTATTTTAACACTTGTTCAGCACTCAATCAATATACGCTGCACAGAGCTGAAGCACAGTCTCTGCCATAATTGAATATCCACGCAAATGTTCGCCAATCAATAAATATATATATAATTTTTTTTTTTTTTTCATTACAGCAGGACAACTCGTCGGATAACAATCAAGCTGCAGTCGTTGGGGCGCATGCTGGCCGTCTAGCGGTTCGCTGCCCACAGCCCACAGCCCACAGCCCACAGCCCACAGCCCACACCCCATAGTCCACAGGCTTACACCCACAACAGTTCCTTGATTTTCTGCCCCGGGCCCAATGTATGCCGGCCGGGCCACGCAATTCGCAAAGACCATCGGCAGCATGGCCTGCAGCATACAGAAACAGCCCACGCAGCCAGCATCCACGGCTACCATGTCCATGACGGCTACGGCCGTGGGCATTGCCGGAGTGAGCGGAGTGACCGGTGGGGGTGGTGCCACAGTGCCCTCCACGCCCAAGTCCAACAAGTCGGCGGCACAGCCGCGCGGCTCGCTGCCTACGGATGTGCATCAGCCGCCCCTAGAGTTTCAATGGCCTCCTCCGTTGCCCGTTTCCAGTCACACGAGCAACTTGCGCCTCAATATGATGAATCAGGATCCAAAGGACTTGCACACAGCACGAGCTATTATTGAAGAGCTGCGCTCGAAAGTGCGCTTCCAGACGGAGCACATAATGAAGTGGCGCAAGGCTTATGCCATACAGGTAAGCCCATATCAATCAGGACAAAGCGGGCTCGAATCCAGTTCGAATCTTTATATCCAGCCAGTTATATTCAAGTTTTCAAGTTTATATGCCTTAAATTCCAACCGTTGAGACAAAGAGAGACAATTGAGACTAGAAAAGAGAAAAAAATTTTCAGTAGGTACTGCATTTAAATAATACATAGTCTAAGATTCAGCTAAGTTTAAGTTAAATTTTTAACAAAATTTATATATTATGTTTAGAGTATCGAAAAAATTTTATAGTTGTTTATAAATTTACAAAACTTTTTAAAAATATTTTTTAAATACACAAATATAAATATATTAAATATATTAAATGTAAATAATGCAAATTGAACGGTTTTAAGAATGATAATTCAAAATTCAATTACAATAGCTTAAATCATGCAATAAACAATCTTTAAATCATTGAATATTATATATTCAATAACAGATTTCAGTCATTCAGGCTAAGAACAATATCTACGGTCATAATATGTTTATGAAAATTACTTCCAAAATTTTAAATCATATTTTGATATGAGAAAAAATATAATATTTTTGGCTCTATTTTGCACAAAGATTGTTCAGTTATTAAATTATTATTTATTCATGTATTAGATTACATAAATATTTAAGTAATATTTAGTAACCAAGAATTTTATGTACACATGGGGATAGTGGAAGATGGCAGAAATAGAAACTCTAAGAAATTGCCTTCACATCACTAACATGACTTTTTTCCTTGGAACAGGTGCAGCAGCATTACCGCTATCAAAAAGAAAAATCGGATCAGATGAATTCACTGACGTCTCAGCTGCTGCTGCTAGAGGCGCGGCTTAAGCGGAAACAGAAGCAAATCGCGAGTCTTTTGAGCCATCGAGAGCTGACCATACAGCGCCAGCAGAAGATCATAGATACGCTATCCACGCGCCTGGTGGACCACGGCCTGGAGAGCATCGAGGCGAGCTATGCCAATGAGCTGGACTCTCTGAACGACTCCGACTCCGCCGTGGTGCTAGAGGACATTGACTCGGACAGCAACATGACTCTGGGCACGCGTCGCAAGAGCAGCGGAGGCGGCGGATTGGGCGGCGTGCTTGCTAGTGACGGCATCACCATCGTGCGCTCCATATCGGATGCCATTGAGACGAATCTGAATAAGTATGGAGCGGCCAGGCGCAACAATTGCTATCTGCGTCGTCCGGACATACTGGAAACGGTGTACTCCGTGGAGGAGGATCCGGAGCCGACCACAGACGTGGCCGAGAAGCGCGACAAGTTTAAGAATCGATCGGACAAGGCGCTCAGCTCTAGCTCCACCGAGGGACAGATCGATGGACCGTCGGATGCCACGGACAGCAAAGCCAAAGATACTTCCACGACAACGGCCATGGCCGTGCCGCGTCGCCAGCTGGGCGCACTGAAATGCTCGCCCAGCCACGATGCCACGCCCTGCACGACACTGAGCATGAAGGTACCACAGCTGCAACCCCAAAGTCCAAGCCCGAGCCCGAGCCCGACCCCAATACCAAGCAGCAGCCCAGCTACGGAGCAGGCGAATGGCAAGTCGCAGGTAACGACCTACAATCGAGTCATGTCGAACCATCGATCCGTGACCAAGCCAAAGGACGTGAAGTACAAGCGCATCAACAAGGCCAAGTCCAAGAGTCTCGAGGAGCTGCGCGGCCGGCTCAAGAACCTGGTGGAGCAGCGACCGGGCCTCGATGCCGGCTACACAGCCGGCATGATGCCCCAAACAGCGCAGTCATATGCGTGACACACGGAGCAACTCGTCGAAAGGCCGGTGCCAGCAGCGGAGGTAGAGGCGCCAGTGGCCCTAACTGCCCAGGCCAGCTTGTCTGCGGGCCATACGCCGGATCAGACGACGCCGCAGCGGCACAGCTGTCCCAAGCGCTCGTTGACGCTGCCTCGCATACTGGTGCCGCAATCGGTGCTAGGGGCGTCGCACTCCGGCAGCGGGGGAGGCACTGGGCGTGGCGGTTTCTAGCAATTAAAGAAATTTTTCTTACGCAATTGTGATAAAAAGTAAAATTGTGTCTTGCATTTTTCTCTCTCTCTCTCCTGTCTTTCTATCTAGCTAACTTATTGGTACACTCAGAGACAATAGCTAGAAATTTTTTAAAATGATTTAATTAATTATAATTGTTAAATTAATTAATTAAAAAAATATTTCTAATTTATAGATAACAATTATTACAATTAAACATTTTTTCTGATCTGATTTAATCACATTATTTTCTCTGAGTGAAGTTTTCTTTTGTAACATTTGTTTCCTGCGCTGTCTTTTTGTGTGACACTGAGATACGGCATTTAATTTAAATTAGTTTTACGTTTACTTTTATGTTCAAATGTCCTTTATAATATAATTTCACATGAATAAATACATAACGAAGCATGCATAAACTCCAATTCTTTTTTTTTTTTTTTTTCTGTACACCTTTAAAAAGAATTTCAAGAAATATTAAAACTTGAGCTGGAGCTCAGTGTATCTCTTAGTCGGATTCTCTGGACTACAATACTTTATTTTATTGTTTTCTTTTTTTTTATGAGTATATCAGACTATTACTTTCACAAGAAGCGTATGAAAAATTTCCACTCGCATGGAATAGACTACGAATCGAACAGGATCTGTGAGACATTTGCGATTTCGACGACAATACGAGGCAAAGGCCGAAAAGAGTTCAAAGGGAGTATGTAGATGCTCTTTATTTTCGAGCATGCTGAAGAGAAATGTAGGGTATCTGGGTGAAATATTAAATTAGGTTAGCGAAATTTACAAACCCTTGGACTTCACCTGTACAGCAATCTATATGCCATGGCCAACAAATAATATCTTCCCCAAAACTGGGAATTCCTATGGCCAGTTGATTTTCCATGCTAGATATGTGTTTTCGGCTTTTGCAATTTAAATGATAATCTACTTAACTAAGATGTATAAAATTAAATGAGAAATAATGTAACGATATAAATATATAAGTGAAAATATATCAGCTTCTGGCTGCTGCAGATAGAATAAATACCCTTGCAGGCATATAATGATTCAATTTAAAATGATCGCTAAAATTTGTTTAATGTTAAGTATTAGCTGTTCGACAGATAATATTAGATATGAATCTATGCCGAGTGCAATGAAGATCTACTCAACACTTGATGACTTTTCCCTATCGACGAACCACAGTCCCACAGTATATATATGTATGTAAATAAATTATATTTTTTTATTTTTTGTGCATTCTCTGGAAGGGTATGCTCATAGAGACCCGCTTTGAAGTGTTTCGAAAATACCAACTTTTCCTATATCTTTCCTTTGCTTAGCATTGGTTTATAATGCCTACTCAAAGATCCTCCTAGGTGTAAGCTCTACCTGATGGTCTTTTGTCTACCATATCCCACAATCTATTTTCATAATAATTTACCTAAGCTATATAATCCGTGTTTCACACTCGAGATCCCTTTAGCCGTAAGCTCTACTCAATGGACTGTCTTCTAGATAACAGAATTTAGGTGCAAGAAAGCTGTACTAAGTAAAATAATTATATGGATGTATATTTTCTTACTTCGATTTGCAGTAAACTATTTTTACAAATTAAAATCATACGAAATACATTAAATTAGATTATACAAATGTTAAATTTGCTAGAAAACTAAACTAAGAGAGTTAGTTTTTGCGTTTAATTATTCCAAATTATTTTGAAAAAATGTTAAACAAAAACTTTGAAGCCATGCGCTTTATAAAGTTGAAATGTCATGTGTACCTTGCAGCGATTAAGCTTTACTAATAAAAAGTAATATATATACATATATATAATAAAGTTAATAAAAAAAACACACATATGTACATATATATGTGTGTGTATGTTACGCGTTATATGAAAGTAGATTATAGCTATGTATTAAAGATCCTCAAATCTCTACTAAATACAACTGAAAGTACAATGCTCAAACGGCGTCAATACATAAGAATTTCTATATAGCCAGATATAAATGTACAGTACCGAGCAAAAATGAGTGAATGTTACAGAACTTTGACTTTCATCACGCATAAAAATTAAACCATACCAGCAAATCAACAAATTTTTTTGTGTGTTTGTTAATTTGTGTATTCTTAACAAATACAAAAAAGTTGCAAGGCTAAATTAGCAAAATTCAAAAAATTAGAAATAAAAAACCGAAAAAATCCACATAAACTCAATTTTGCACGTTTAAAAAAAAACTACTAAAAACTAAAAAAAACTAAACATTTTTAATATTTAGTCCAAAACCCTTATTAGCAATAATTTTGTTGACTATTTTTGGCATGCTCTCAGCCAAACTTTGAATCATTTCTTTCGGAAATTGGCTCCACTCCGCTTCTACGCGCTCCCATAAGCTGTCAATGTTCGTTGGGGCTGCATCATACTGTCCCAGCCGTCTTTTCACTATTGAACACAGATTTTCAATAGGATTGAAGTCGGGATAGGATTTATATATAGACTCTATATGTATGGAGCGAAAATTAGCTTAAAATTCTGCTTTCCTATCCATTCCTAAATAATCTTTACAGTATGTTTTGGATCGCCATCTTGTTGAAAACCCTTTCTCTGTGGGGACACGCACATTTATCAGTGAATTTGGGAAGATGGGTTTGAAGAATATTCATATAATCCTTCCTCTATGTAGAGGATCAACGTTCTACCAAGAGAAGCATCCCCAAACCATAATGCTGCCGCAGCCATGTTTGACGATTTCCTTTACATGATGTCGTTGAATGCGTTCCCCAGGTCTGCACCAGCAATATTGCTTTCCATATGATTGGAAACGGTTAAATTTTAATTCATCTGACATAACAACTCGTTTCCAATCATAAATGCTCCAGTTTTTGTGATCCCTTGCAAATTTCAAACGCGCCTTCATATTCTTTTCGGACAATGCAGGTTTGTTTTTTAACGAATGATACATATCCGAAGCCACGAATTTCTCTTCTAGCAGTCCATTTGCTAACATTTTTATTAATTGCTAGAGAAACACCCTTTGGTGCTAGCAGCTTGTTTTTCTTAATTTTCGACATCATTAGGCGAGCATCAGAGCCCGAGAACAGTTTTTTGCAACCTTTGACTTGAGTTTTCGGAGTCAAATTTCGGCTGATTCAAAGCTTTTCGGCAATAATAAGCGAAGGAAATCCCTTCCCGGTCAGGCACACACCACTATTTTCAATGTCGACTGAAATTTTCCACATTTTAAAATTATATTTCACCAATTATTTTAAATTTGTTGCGAAAAGAAAATGTGCTTCAAATCGCTTTACAAATAAGAATATTAAAAGGACTAAGATAACGGTAAATCTACATGCTCAATCTACGACTAAGAAGAATACCCAAGGAGCTAAGTTATGGGGAAATCTGGATGATTTCGGCTGAGAAGAGAAGTAGAAGAGCCAAAGTATTGGCAATTATGAAACGTGCAAAATTGAGTTTATGTGGATTTTTTTGGTTTTTTATTTTTCATTAATTGAGTTTAGCTGATTTAGCGTTGCAACTTTTTCTATTTGTTAAGAACAAACTAATAAACAAGTATAAAAAACAAAATCTTAATTTGCTTGTATGGTTTAATTTTTATGCGTGATGAAAGTCAAAGTTGTGAAACATTCACTCATTTTTGCTCGGTACTGTATATATGGTATATGAACCCAGTTTCAATAAAAAGTACCTAAACAATTGTTGTACCTAAAGCAAAACCTTCTCAACTCTCAATAGACATTATGCAATCAACTTCGAACCCTTATGTACAATATGCAACACTTGAGATACGTAATGTCAAAGTCAAATCGGCTTAAGCAAATCCAATCAATTTACTTGTCAATTTGATTCGTCAGTTCGATGAGTACAAACGCATTCTTAATGTATTCAATGTACTCGGATGTAAAGCGTTATATTCTGAATATATGTATAAGCAAAGTGTTTACAATTAATGTGAATCGTTGAGTAAATATAAGATTAAGTATGAATATATACCATATACATATATGATCTAAATAAGTTAAGTATTTGAATGTTCAAACATATTGAATTACATGAACTACGATATTAATTCTGCATTTTCATAGGACTTTAAGATGGGAGTAGAATTCAAAACAATTCCCAAAAATTATTTTTTTCCTATTGTTCTTCGAGTTTTGAAAAAATTTTAAATAATCTCCGCGACATATGAAACTGAGTAAAATAAATGAATATATATATAAATGTTAGTACAAAATATTCTCCATCTCCGTGCTAACTGACGAGTTGTTAGCATATTAATATATATAAATAATGTTAAATATATAGATATATATTTACAACATATTCGAGATGAGCAGAGCATTCGCAGTGCGGCTTATGCATTAACTTATATGGTATATTAAAATAATAAGGTTATTGTATATAATATATGTAACATATATGTATGTGTATGTATGGCAGATAATTCACAAAGTTCTTTTTCTAGTTAGCTTGATTAACTAATTAACTATTTATAATAATAAGACCGCAATTACTTTTGAAAATTTGCTCATTTTACATTTTTAAACTAATTAATGTAAATTTTCTTTTGATTTCTGCCTTTGCTAAAATGCCTAATAAAAGCTAAAATTTCACTAACAAACTTGCAGTTTTCGTATAATACAGAAATCAGTTTGCATTTGATATTTAATTTTTTTTTTTTTTTTTTTTTTTTTTTTGTTTTAACTAGTATCAGTTATTTATTCGCTTGTATCGAGCTCTTCTTTGGCTACAATGCATCGTTCATAATTTTAATCTTTCATTCAGACCCATAACAAACAGATGTAATGGATTCACCATTATAAACTGTGTAACAAAATTCAAATACCCTCAGTGACGGCAGGCCAGCTGCTTGGTTTCAGTTCTGATTTTAAAATTTACTCAGCTTTGCAGCTCAGTTTCAATCTGAAGGCAAACATGAACGGCAGCACTTCAATATCTCGCTGGCTGACAGCGCTAATCTGCCTCGGGCTGCTTATCAGTGGGGTAAGTCGAGTCGCGTTCCAGGCGCTACCTATATACATATTTATTTATATTCGATTTCATTGTCAGAGCGCAGCTGATTTGCGTAAGGACAGCACTGCAGCCGATTCGACCGTGAGGAAGATTGAGAGGCTCTACAATGAGGTGCTGGAGTCGAGCATAAGTAGCTACCGGCAGAAGGTGCAGAGCACGAACAGCTCAATTGATATTGATTTCGAGATGCTAGACAAGGCGAACAATGAGAGTTACTATAGCGCGGCATACCTCATATTCTTCCTCATTCACGACGACTTCAAAGGGCGGCAATCAGACGAGTTGAAATTCTCCATTCGCGCCTTCTTCGCCAAAGCCCGATTAGAGTTGCGAAAGTACTCCGAAGCCACACAAACAACGATTGAGGAGATACTGCAATATGTGTCTCGTTGGCAGACCGAAACCGCGGATAGCATCATCCAGGCCTACATGGAATTCCCCAGCAAGCTGCGAGAGACGGTGCCGGAGCTACAGTTAATGGACTACACGGCCCAGGGAAGAATTATTATAGAGGCCGTTGCCCAAGCAATTGGAGATGCACTAAATGCACTCCTAACTCCTAGAAAATCTTTAAGAAACTTAATTACCATATAATTGAGATAATTTGAACGCAATCGTTACACAGCCAAAGATAACTTTAGATACATTTGCGCATTATTATGAATTCGAATTTGTATACATTTCTACTTGTATATATTTGATATATATGGATTTATATATTTACACCTGATAGACATAAGAAACAGCAATAAATTCAATATTTGAAAAAAATTTGAAACGAATATTAAACTTAATTAATTGTTTTCTTCGTATTGATCTGATTTGCCTCTACATTTCTGTATATACATATTTATATATTTCTATATTTATACTTCTATATACTTATACATTCATGCATACGCAAAGCTATTTATATAATCTTCGTGTAGTCGACTTTCTTTATGTGACTGTACAATTTTCCTATGTGAGCACGGTAATTATATTTAAGTATATCTCTCAGCTGGGAGCTTTTCGATCGCGTGAATCTGCCTCGAGAAAGTGTAATTACTACACAGTTATGTATTCAATTTTAACAGCAGGAGTCGGATACTCTACTGGCTCACCAATTTGTAGGCCTCTGTGTTGATCAGCCTCATGAAGTCCTCGTATTGGTGCAGCACCTGTCTCACAGCACGCAATGCGGGCATCAGCAGCTCCTCCTCGCTGATCTTGCCCACGTAGCTGATCTCAAGGGTCTCCAACTGGGCGCGCAAGTCACTGTGGCTGCGTCTCAGCGAGCGCAAGCGGCGCTGCACTTGCCGCTGCCCACAACGACTGCCCCGTGGACGGCACTGATTCACGAATGCGGCCAGGTCTTGACCCAGTTGCTCCAAGGCCTGGAGCCACGAGTTGAGGTCCTCGTTGAACTGCTGTTCCTTGAGCTGTTGCTCGTCCTGTTGCTGCTGTCTGAGCAGCTTACGCAACTCCTGGAAGCTCGCCCTGCCAGGCAGCGCCACAGACAGCTATTAAATAAACCCAACAAGTTATCCACCAAGCAAAGAGGCGTGGCTCACACACAACCTACGCCCATTAGCATCAGCAGCAGCATCAGAAGTAGTGGAGCTCTGATGAATAATCGCGCACTCATCATTTTATTAGCGGAACGTTGTTATCACGTCAAGCGAATCGCATTAACTGATTATAGAGTAGCGAATATTTCACCGATCCCACGATCCCCACATTGTGTGCGTGCCTATAAGAGGCTAAGTTAGCTCCATTAGAACAATACAGTCTTCCGAATAACGCACAACCAGTGGCATCAGCATGTGGCGTATCGTACTCCTCTTCGCAGTCCTGCACTCAGCGGTAAGCCAAGCTAATCGAACAGGAGACAGTCTGAAAAGGTTAATTGCGTATGTCCATTTCTACATATAACCTATAGCTGTAATCAACTCTGCTCGACCGAAGATTCAGTTGTCTAATGCACTAAATCACCTTTCGACGACTGCTATTCCTCTATCTATCCAGCTTAACTAAAAGTTTTTCTATTTCCGAATTCCTATGAACTAAGCGATTAAAATAACAATCCAATAACGAATTAAAAGTTAACCGTGGAAAAAATGATTTAATAAGTTGAATTACTTTCTGCATGTCTAAAAAAATAAAATATTTGATTGAGTAATATAAAAATGATATATCATTTTTGTATTTTGTAATTTTCTTTTTATAAGTGCTTCTCCTCTATTACTATCACTTCTCTTCAAGAATCCCATTAAAGTCAAATCTTGAATAATTTTCACGCAGTACACGAATCCAATTACATCCTGCGAAAAACTGGAATCAAGTCTAGTGCGAGAGGCTACGACATTCGGCCAGCGGGCATTGAGCGAGTCCGTGGAGCTGCTTCAGCGTATTATCGATGCTGCCGAGCGACTGGACCCCAACGAGATGGATCGGATTATATTTGATGAAATTGCCACATTCATTGAACGGGCCAGTCACAAAGTTGACTTTGAGGAGCTAAATGACTTACTGGTATGGCTAATGGATCTATTAGATCTATATTATGAAGAGGAGGAGTATGATCGTTTGGAGCTAGACGGATCCGAGAGCCTTGTGGACAAGCTAATGCGTCAATTTGGCTTCGACACATTCGAGCAGAGCTTGGAAAGGCAACTCTACACCTTCATGGAACGAACTGAAGATCACATTGAGGCTTATCTAAGAAGGCAGAACATGAAGGACTCGGAGCTGCCGAAATGGTTTACGGCCTTTAAAGACGAAAGCGATATTGAAATTAAGTATTTGATGTTAGAAGACATTATTGAAAACTTAGAATGCTAATGTTCTTCATAGAATGTTGAATTAAAATATTTTAGTTTAAGTTTTAATATAAGAGGTATGACATTTACGATTATGTTATATTTTTAAATACCTAATGTACTTAATTAATTTTTAATAATATATGTATGTAAAATATTTCCAAGAACATATAATCTTCAGTATAAATAAAGTTCTTCTTTTGAAGATAACTTTGTCTGTATATTAAATATTATCCTTTAGTTTCCTCTAATATTGTTCTCTAATATTTAGTATTGGAAATTTGGTTATAATGGATGTATACCAGAAGAACCAGAAATTTCAGACTTACTGCGTACATCTGTATAATTATTATAGAGATTTTATATTTGATAAGCTTTGGAAGCTAAGAAACTGAATGACAATACTCGAATGCTATGAAACGACATTACATCAGATGATTGCTATGAAACTGCAGCTAGTTGAATGAAAAAAACTGAATGTTATCGGAATTGAACAATAAAAAGTTTACCAAAAGCTAAATTCAATGAGACTTTATAAAACTATTTCTTATTCATTATGCAATTAAATGGCAACAGCTCAGTGTTATGGCTAGTTGAATGAGAAGAGCTGAATAATGTATTTTAAGCAAAGAAATCGTGTGCCAAAACCTAAATTGACAATGAAAAAGCTGAATGTTATGAAAAGCTGCGTGCTATAGAACTGAATGATAAGTGCTAAATGGTTCGAATCTCTACCTAAGTAGTAACTTGGCAAACTTGGAAAGTTGGATCGAATTCTAAGTATAAACTATATGCATTTACTATTATTGCCAAATGCAGGCATTTTTTCGTACCTAATCTTAATAGATTTTGGATTTGCGCAGTCAGTAAATGCGGAAATATATTTAGAAAATATATGTATATGTAGGTTATCAGTTTATTATTGAGTATTTTTGGTTAGATGATTAGAAATCTATGTTAAAACTTCCGAGTTATCATGCCATTTCCTAGGCGACTGTCGAATACGCTTTGCTGAATGCGTGGCGGACCGTTGCCATCTGAGTTGTAGCTATAAGATTCCGAGCGATAGAAATTATTGGGGAAGCCACCAGCAAAACCAGATTCTTCGAAATTATTAATGGGAGTAAAAAATCCATTACTCGTAGATATGCGTGGACCCTATCAGAATATTACGTAGTCTGATCAATTGATTAATAACAGTTTAGTAAACTAACATACCGTCTGCATGCTCAAAGGCATAGGGCTAGAGAAACCAGTTTCCCCAAACACTGATTGACCTAAACGCGAAGAACCACTCATTCTGCGACCATTGACAAAGGGTTCAGTAATCGTGTCCAATGCGGGATCAAAATTGGGCTGTATAAACGTATAGAAACTAGTGTGAATTAGTATATTGATTTTGTGCAATGTCCGTCTTGCTGTCCGTCCGTCTGTCCGTATGAACACAGCTTATTTCGGCGTTATTGAAGCTAAAGACTTAAAATTTGGAACACATACTAGTGTATATCTCCTCACTAGGGGCGTGGCAAATCGGAAAATGAATTTTCCGATATGTCACAAATCATATTAGTTGAAGAGCTAGAACGTCGACCACCCAAGATCACGAGCTATGGCGGATATATCTACGCCCTTTGGGGGCGTGGCAAATCGGATAAAAGTTTATCTCCAAGAGTTTTACAACTAGAACATTGAAATTTTGCACGTAAGCTAATGTTATGATTATTTTATATTATATGTCTACGCCTATTAGGGGCGTGGCAAATCGGGCCGGAAGATCTATGTCTATACACCTAAAATTTTGTATACATACTCGGGCTGACCACCCAAGACCAAGAAGCTTCGACGAATATATGTCCGTCTACAGGGGGCGCGGCAAACCGCAAAAGTTTATATATCCTAAAGTATTTGGATAGTTAGGTTACTAGTAACTTCCTCTATCGATAAGCCCAAAATAATTTTTACGCCTCTTTAGGGGCATGGCATATCGAAAAACACCCTGTAAGTTTCGCCTTTTTTGAGCGTAAGCCTTCAAATCCTGCAGTTAGGGTAGCGTTAGCTCGTTCTAAAAACTGACAAAAAATTAAGGGTCTACGCTCAGTAGGGGCATGGCAAATCAGGAAAAACTGCATTTTCTTCAGTATTAGAGCTAAACTTAGCTACTAAATTGCTGATGGGGTGTGAATGAGTATTACGCAGCCCGACTGCAACGTTCTTACTGGCTTAGAATTATATCAGAGCTGAAACTTGATTCTATGCTGCTCCTAACTTTTCTGTCGATTTCATACCGAATTAAATCTGGCCGGAGAAGAGGGCAGGGGTGAGGGACGATCAAAGCGACTTTGTTTGGAGAATGTCGATGCGGATGGCCATGAGCTATCCTCACTATTTGCTTCCGAGGATCCGAACCTGGGATGGGCTTCGGCCGTTGAGTGCTGCAAGGATGAAACAATATCAATGTTCGGCGCAGCAGCTAATAATTGCTCTTAATAGTTAAATAAGCTTCTCTTAAGTTAATCTCTTTCCTTTGTCATTCTCATTCGCTGTTAGTGCACTCTTGCACATAACAAAGCATAACACACATACATATGTAAATCTCATCCGCTCTGTTAATTGCATACTCCTCTTTATTTATATTCTTTTAAACTCTGTACGAAAATAGTCTTCATTCGCGCAACACCTACAAACTTGTCACCCTCGCATCGAAATAACTTTGCCTAAACAGTGTCCACAGACTCGGCATTAAATTAATAAATAATAAGCTAAATTATATCGTTTTGGTTTTATTTTTTTGCCTTCGTAAATGATTGGAGCCAGAGTTGTCGAAAAAGCTCGACAGCTTCAAACATTTTGGTGACCCCGACGTGATCTCTAATACACTCTGTGGTGCTCGCTTAGCGCGTTAAACGTTATTACACCATCTTGGCGTCGCTCATCAGTGAAATTTACAAAACATTTGTGCAAGATAGTGCATTCAAATTATCAATTTCATTGTGACACAACCTTGTAAAACATTTAACATTTCGTTCGAACTGCTTATATGTATGTGTACGCAATTGTCTTGAGTTTCTTGCATCCTCTTTTAATTGCCGTTTCGTTCGTCGCGGTTGGCGCTTTCTCAGCTGCATCTGCATAGAAAGCGCGCAAACCTAAAAAGCTGTGTCAATCGTAGAAGACACACACACACACACACATACATAAATCAAAGCTCAGATAATCTGCATGCAGTGGCTTTGCATTCTGATTATCTTTATCATTTTTTCTTTCGTCCGTGGATCATCGCGTTTAGCGCCTTTTATGTAGCGTCTGCACAGCTATTCCGAAAATAGTTGTCTCGATCACACACGTACATACATATGTATATACGTACAGTGGGCTTGCATATAAAATGTGCAGATAAATTATATGTGCATAAGTGGAACTATTAGCTTGTACATTAACTTTGCAATTGCAAGTGTTCTTTCAAAAGTGAACATAAAACAAATAAATTTGTGGCTAAAATGAATAATTTAGAATCGAGTGCTGATCAAGTTCCTGCATCTCAGGTCACTTATCTAAAGCGTAAAACGAAAGCGCTGTTCGATAGACTCGAAAGACTATATGCCGAATCAGACGCGGACAAATTAAGCCATATGGATTCGTGTGATTTACGTGTACTTTTGGACTCAATCACCAAATTAGAGTCAAATTTCGATGCGGTTCACACGAACTTAGAAGAATCAGATTTTGAGTCCATATCCAGTGATTTACCTGCGAAATTTGAATCAATTCTACTGAAGTTTAAGGCCCTGCTTCAACGTGAACTGGGAAGTCGGCCAAATCAACAGTTTTCTTCGACACTTAATACAAGCTTTACAAATGCTAATCCAGTGCTCATTATGTCAAATCGGTCGCGTTTGCCGCAGTTGGAATTGCCAAAATTTAGTGGAATCTATACTGAGTGGGAAAACTTTTTCTCTATGTTCAAAACGATCATAGATGCTGACTCTGAGCTCAGCCCTATTGAGAAGCTCCAACATCTTCGGTCCTGCTTAAGTGGTGCTGCGCTGGATACCATCGGCTCATTGGAAATAAATAGGGCTAACTATAGCGTCGCTCTGGATATTCTTCAACGTCGATTTGATAATAAACGTTTTATTTTACAGGCACACATCAGAGCGATATTTGGGCTTGAGAAGGCAGATTCATCTGTGGGTAGACTGAGGCAGTTGGCGGATAAGGTTACATCTCACATTCGTGCTATGGATTCTCTTGCATCGAGGGAAGAAGTCGCTGATTGTATCATCGTGCAAACAGTGTTGCAGAAATTGGACAAATGCACTCAGGCCAAATGGGAGGAACGATCATCAGCAAATGAGTTACCGTCGTGGGCCAAGTTGTCAACGTTCTTGCAAGAGCGGTGTCGAATGCTTGAAAATGTGGATCAAGTTTTGCAGGATGGTCAGGTTGGCAAGTCAGGGAAGATCGTGAGTACATATTTAAGAAAATCATTTGTTGCTTCCAAAGCTCCCAGTCGTTGTGTCTTTTGCGAAGACACGAGCCACATGATATTTCAATGTAAGCGTTTTGAGCAATTGCCACCCATTGCACGACATAAGGAGGCCAAGAGACTCGCTCTGTGCCTAAATTGCCTAAGAAAGGGGCATCAGCTGAAAGATTGCAAATCTAGTACCTGCCGCACTTGTCAATCGAAGCACCATACCTTATTGCATTACAATCAATCTTCAGTAGATACATCCAACACTGTCCAACAAACAAATGCAATACATTCCTCTGCTATGGTTGCAATGTCACCTTCTTTGCCTCAAGCCCATCTGTCGCCTCATTCGTCTGATGTTGTGCTTCTAGCCACTGCTATAATCCTTGTTAAGAATCGAGCTGGAACATTCGTTCCGTGTCGTGTACTCTTAGATTCAGGATCTCAACTTCACTTTGTTACCACGCAATTCGCTAATCAGCTTCAGCTCCGAAAAAGAAAGTCGCTTAGTGCAGTTTCTGGCATTGGAGATGCTAGCTTCTCAACTGAAGGATATTCAGTCGATCTCGTTCTGAAATCGCGGATTTCAGATTACTCAACTACCATCAGCGCAATCATCGCCAAGACGATTACTGATAATCAGCCTGGAATTTCAATGTCTACTAATAGTTGGAACATACCCTCAAACATAAAGTTAGCTGATCCCTTATTTTATAAGTCACAGCGAATTGATCTTCTCATCGGAGCTGGTCTTTTCTTTGAGCTGTTGTGTATTGGGCAAATTATGTTGGCACCTGGGTTGCCAGTTTTGCAGAAAACTCAACTCGGCTGGATCATATCAGGTGGCGGGCAATCGGCCCCCAAACTCTCATCGTTCATCGTAACTCAAAGAGCTTCCGATGATACCAATCTCAGCACTCGGCTTGATGATTTGGTTCGTCAATTTTGGGAAGTGGAGCACGTTTTCGAGCCTATCGCCAAGGTAACAACAGAGGAGCTCCACTGTCAGCAGCATTTCATCGCAACTCATCGTCGATTGTCTTCAGGGGAATACTTAGTCTGCTTGCCAAAAAGCAAGGCTTCGAATCTTTGGGCGACTCTTATGTGCAGGCCAAGCGTCGGCTCTTAAATTTGGAGCGTAAGTTTGCTCGAAATTATGCTATGAAGGAAAAATACTCTGCATTTATGAAAGAATATATTGATCTCGGCCATATGTCACCGGTGCTCAGCGCAGAGATTTCTAAATGCAAATACTTCTTGCCTCATCATTGTGTATACAAGGAAGAAAGTTCGACAACAAAGCTGAGAGTGGTATTCGACGGTTCGGCTGTTACCACATCTGGGCTTTCATTAAATGATATTCTTATGTCAGGACCGACCATACAAGCCACATTGTTTCACACACTCGTTCGTTTCCGCACATTTTCCATTGCACTTACAGGTGATATTAGTAAAATGTATAGGTGTGTGAAGGTTTCAGAGCCTGATGCAATGCTTCAATGTATCTTATGGCGAAACTCATCAGACGACGACATTCTAGTCTTCAAATTGAATACCGTCACTTATGGGACCAAGCCCGCTTTTTTTTGGCTATTCGTGCAATGCACCAATTAGCAATGGATGAGTCGTCATCATACCCCCTAGGAGCTAAAACTGTTTTGCGAGATTTCTATGTTGACGATCTGATCTCAGGAGGCAATTCAGTTGAAGAAGTTCGCGACATAATGGAACAAACTAAAAATCTTCTTGAGCGAGGCAACTTCAAATTGAGAAAATGGTGCTCAAACTCAATCAACATTCTTCGCGGAGTTCCAGAAATCGAGCAGGAGAGTTTTCTCAAACTCGGCGATGGGACCGATGTGACAAAAACTCTTGGACTCATCTGGGAGCCTCGAAAGGATAGCTTCGTATTCACTTTCGAGCCCAAAATTAGTGTTGGAAAACACACAAAACGTTCAGTTCTGTCAACCATTGCGCGATGCTACGATCCGTTAGGTTTGATCGGACCAACATTAACTAGGGCAAAAATCATCTTGCAACGCATGTGGAGAGACAAGCTACAATGGGATGAGAGTCTACCACAATCATTGGAAACGATTTGGAGCGAATTTTGTAAGGACTTTCATCAAGTGAGCAATGCAACCTTTCCTCGTTATGTACTCGAACTTAAAGCAAGAGTTGAATTACATGCCTTCTGCGATGCTAGCCTTCAGGCCTATGGCTCTTGTGTTTATGTTCGGTCATCGAAGAATAATGCTGTTAAAGTGCATCTACTCTGTTCCAAGGCTAGAGTCGCCCCACTAAAGACCCTCACTGTGCCTAAGCTTGAGTTATGCGCTGCAGATATGTTATCTAAAGGAGCAGCACCGTTAGAGCTCTTGCACTCGAAATTATGGATGCATGGACCTTCTTTTTTGCAAGAGGAAAAATGTTATTGGCCTAGGCACTGCTTGCCTGAAGCATGCTTGCCTGAAATGCGTCAAAGAGTCTTGCTGTCGGCAGAGCATGTGGACATCTCTTTGTCATTCAAGTACATAAATTCATTCGGAATAATGAAGCGAATCTTTGGTTATGTTCATAAATTCATCCGGAAAATAAAATCACCTGAGTTATCATCGGATGATCTGCGTCAAGGATCGTTCCTATTATGTCGTCTTGCTCAAAGAGCTCAGTTGCAACCGGAATACTCTGCCCTACAGAATGGAAGGAATATACACTCGTCAAGCGCCATTCTTTCGCTATTTCCGTTTATGGATGATTTTGGTCTACTAAGAGTTGGTGGTCGTTTGGGGCATTCTACTCTCGGCTTCGATGCGCGTCACCCAATTATTTTACCCAAAAACCATCCCTTAACCTTCGCTATAATATCCCATTTTCATCAAATGCATCACCACGCCGGACCGCAGGCTTTGCTTGCAGCTATTCGATTGCAGTTTTGGCCCATAGGCGGCATGAAAACTGTTGCCCGAGAATTGCGAAAATGCATAATTTGCTGCAGATCCCGGCCTCGCCTAGTTGAGCATATAATGGCAGACTTGCCTAAGGAGCGTGCACAGTGCTCACCGGCATTCACAATCACTGGAGTTGACTATTGTGGACCTTTTTATTACAAGCCCGATGGACGAAATAGAGCATCAGTAAAATGCTACGTCTGCGTGTTCGTTTGTTTCACAACCAAGGCTGTATGGCTGGAGCTTGCAAAGGATCTGTCAACAGCTGCCTTTTTGGGCGCCCTCAAGCGTTTCGTCAGTACGCGCGGCATTCCAACATGCATCTGGTCAGACAACGCAACCAACTTTGTGGGTGCACGGAACGAGTTGGCGGATCTGAGGCGTTTATTTTTGAGCCAGGAACATCGTACTGAAGTTCACAACTACTGCATCAACAACAGCTTCGATTGGAAATTCATACCTCCTCGTTCGCCACATTTTGGCGGTCTTTGGGAGGCAGCAGTGAAGACAGCTAAAAGGCACCTATATCGGTCTATGGGATCGGCACTTCTTGGTTTCGATGAACTGCGCACATTGGTGTGCCAAATTCAGGCTATAATCAATTCTCGTCCTCTTGTTCCAATTTCAGAAAACCCTGATGATCTTGGAGTTCTCACTCCAGGGCATTTCCTGATTGGTCGACCACTTATCGACTTCCCCGAACCAGATCTATCTCGGATTAACTGCAATCGCCTCGATCGCTGGCAGCGTATGACATACATACAGCAGTTGTTTTGGAAGCGATGGAGTGAGGAATACCTCACAATTCTGCAACAGCGAGTAAAATGGCGGACCCCACGGCCTTCTATCAAGGTCAACGATGTCGTCTGTGTAAAAGACGAAAACCTGCCACCTTTGAAGTGGCCATTAGCCCGGGTCGTTGAAATCATCGCTGGAGCCGATGGAGCCGTGAGAGTCGCTGTTCTGCGTACACCCACTGGAACTACACGTCGAGCTGTCAATAAGCTGTGCGTCCTTCCGGTTGATGATCCTGTTAAAAGTCATGGTCTTTTAACGGTGGGGAGGATGTTCGGCGCAGCAGCTAATAATTGCTCTTAATAGTTAAATAAGCTTCTCTTAAGTTAATCTCTTTCCTTTGTCATTCTCATTCGCTGTTAGTGCACTCTTGCACATAACAAAGCATAACACACATACATATGTAAATCTCATCCGCTCTGTTAATTGCATACTCCTCTTTATTTATATTCTTTTAAACTCTGTACGAAAATAGTCTTCATTCGCGCAACACCTACAAACTTGTCACCCTCGCATCGAAATAACTTTGCCTAAACAGTGTCCACAGACTCGGCATTAAATTAATAAATAATAAGCTAAATTATATCGTTTTGGTTTTATTTTTTTGCCTTCGTAAATGATTGGAGCCAGAGTTGTCGAAAAAGCTCGACAGCTTCAAACAATCAATTTATATACACTACTAGTATATTTAGTGAGCTTAATTTGTACAGCCGTGTTCCTTTAATACTGACTTCTTGGAATGTGGAACGATCGTTAGTGTCGTTGTTTACGGGGGGTAGACTCTCTTTAACATTGGTTGAGGAAGGCTGAAGAGGCTTAAACTTGTCCGATGGTATATCACGTGTGTCCCTTTTAGTGCGCACCTAAGTATACATATTAGAGAAAAAAACCGAAAGAGGGAGGGGAGGCACCCACTGAGCTAGGAATACACTTACTTACCCAATCAACTGAAGCACTTTGACAGAGCTGCAGAATTTCCATACATTAAATCAGTTTATTAGACATGACAATACATAGGTATAAATATCTGTATATATTCGAAGTCTTACCACTAATCCGATGAATAGGCAACCGACAATATTACAGAGGTGACTGAACATTTTCGATCCTTCTCACTCTCTAGCCGACTGACAACTGACCCATTCGATTGCGCTGCTGATTCTATAGAACTGAGTAACACGTTTGACTGCATTAGTACGAGGTGAGCGACGCTGAGAGTATCGCTGATTTGCGATCAGGGTTATCTGCGTTACAGGCGTGAAAAGCCACGATTTGCAATGAATAGGCATTAAATACTATATAGCATGCACGCACACACTTCATATTTCTCTTTTAGTTGCATCTTTCTCATTAGAGATGTGACGCTTACAATAATACAATTTCTATATAAATAACACATTCCTGATCTAAAGAACAATAGAAAAGGTTAATACACATCACAATTTCAATAAATCAGAACTCTTCCGCTTAGAGTCAGCCTTATCTATTTATGATATATATTATGTTCAATCTAATATGATTCATGTGAATATTCAATTGCAAGAGTATAATAGTTACCTTTGCTAAGGTAACTATAATTAATTGCTGTATTTTAATTTATTGAGCACGATGCAATAAATTCGATTAATCAACACTTAAAAAGTCTTAACTAGCGCCCGTAGCCATAGGGCGAACCGTAGCCTCCGATGTTTCTCGGATATGGATAGCTGGGTAGAAGCGGTCGTCGTACCACATAGACCGGGGGATAGCCAAAGCTGGGAGGTTTCGCGGAGGGCTTGGGTGCCTCTGGATCAACCTTTGCCTTCTCCCCCTTGGTCATCTCAGAATCGTCTGGAGCGTCTGACTTAGGTTTGTCGCCGCTGATGCCAGGTGCAAAGCCTGGGATAGAAGGTAATCGCCCAGGTTGTGGATAGGGTGAGCCATATGGAGAGAAGGGCGGGCGTAGCATAGGAAAATTTGGATACGGGTAGCCTGGATAGTCCGGGTAATTAGCTGCGACGGAGGGTGTCTCGGTGGGCTTCCCTGAGGCGGGCTTTAGCTCAGGGCTGAGATTTGGTTGAATATAAGTAAATCCATACCCGTACGGATGTGTCTGTGGATAAGCAAGGGGGTTATAAGCAGGACGAAGAGGGAAGTATTGTTCCCTTTGTGGATAAGCCAGTGGATGATACGGAGGAGGAGGAGAAGAGTTTTCTTCCTTTTCAGCCTCAATGGTAGTTGCTGTTGTTATGGTCGTTGAAGGATTTGTCGTTTCCGGCAAGGCTGTTCCCATGTTGATCAGGACATCACCATCATTCATCTTCTGCAGCCCCTCGGCCGCAAGTGCTTTTGCATTCTCTTCAGCTGCAGGCTCTGGAGCAATCGTCGTCGTCTCTAGCTGCTGCTGCCCATCGTCCAGTGTCTGATTGTCGTCGTAAGCCCAGGCCTGGGTGCAGGTGATCGCCAATAGCTGCTCAAAACGAAGCTTTATCACCGAACTTGCTTGGCACCTAAATATATACACTCACCTGAACGATCAGGAGAAGCTTCAAATGCATCTTAGATGATCTCTTACCGAGTACTTAGTGCAGACTGCTGGCTAGAGCTGCGCTTGTGTTGTGTTTATATAGTCCAGAGGTGGATTCAGCAGAGGTAGGTAGATAACTAAATGATTAATATTATTGGCACTGCACTACAAGTAATCTGAATTGTTAATTAAAGGGTCACATTACGCTAATCAAATATGAAATAAAAATAAATGCAATCGAGAGAGATAATTGCAGATTCTAAAAGCTTATAAAATTTTATTATATTGTTTAATACCTTTTATTTTATTTTTAAATACTGATTACCTTAGTTTACTTCACATTATTGTATTGTCAAAAAATATTTATTTTATCAATAATTTGCTCAACTAAAAACCTTGCTGCGCAATGTAGTCGATGAACAAAACTGTAAAGATTGAATGTAGATGTAATGATTTCTTTTTTTAGAGAAGCGAGAATCGGAAACTGAGAACTGGGAATTGCCCTAGCTACGTTCTGTAGTGTATCGAATGAGAAAAGCTTGGGCACAGTCATGCTTAATATTAGTTATGGCCATAAAACCAGGAAACTGTTCGAATCAATTATCAATTTACCACTATAAAGAGTGCAAAGCTCTCTGGCGTACGATTTCTTCACAGACGACCCGTCTAGGCGAATAATTGACATGGTCAAAACCAAGCTGGTAAGATGACGACACCCAGAGCACGGCTAAATCAGAAGAGGTTGCCTTCACATAGGATTCGATCTTTACAGCTATCGCTGCTCTTGCTGCTGATTGCACTCCCGCAAAGAATGGAGGCGAATAATACCAATGAAGCGGAAACAACAACGAAGAACATAGATAATCCAACCGTGGCAGCTCCAACTGTCACAAAACATCCAGAGACAACTGTGAAGAACATAGATAATCCAACCGGGGCAGCACCAACTGTCACAAAGAAGCCAGAGACAACTGTGAAGAACATAGATAATTCAAACGAGGCAGCACCAACTGTCACAAAGAATCCAGAGACAACTGTGAAGAACATGGAGAATGTAACCGGGGGATCACCAACCGTTGCAAAAATTCCACAGACAACTATGAAGGGAACATCCAAGGGATCACCAACCGTCACAGAAATTCCACCCCACCTAGGGGTCACAAGCGACTCTAACAAGACTTCTACGGATTTAATTGATTTGATCACATACAAAGCCCCCGAGGAGGCGAACCTGGAGAATGGCGGCCACCAGATTTCATTACCGGGTAAGAATAAGAATCAGGGCATCCGGCATGTGCACGCCCACGATGGCTTCCACAATATAAAGCGCGAGCCTCTTTGGGCTCACTGGAACGATGCTTTCGAGAGTAAGAAGGCAGCGGCGCAAAATACATAAATACTTACCATTCAACTTCAATAAAGACACCCTGTATAAGTCACCAGCAGCGTGCAGTTGTTGATTAGGCGCTCCAGGCCAAGACAAATGCAATTAGTGGGGCGGCTCAAGGTAAGCCAAACTCTGGCTATCCGGTACAGTTCTTGTGTGTGGGTGCTCGGAATGAAAGCTGATAAAAATACATGCATACGTATTTCTAATATATATCATTATGTGTCCACTGGTGCTCCTCTTTATGATGTCTGCCTGCCTGGCACTGGTCAGAGTCGACGCGAAGCATTATGTGGTACGCGCCCATACTATCAAGAAAGATTTGCAATGGATGAAGATCAAATCGTTGTCGTAACAAGTGCTAAGAACACAAGGCTGGACGCATTGCCAGCACTTCTCACCCACTTCAAATTCCTATTCTGTATATTCAATGAAACATATCCCACGATTTGCATAAACAAATGAACAACTTATTGCATTTTCATGAGCAGCTATAACCTTAGCTACACGTCAATAGATGGCCGGAAGCGTTGCGTCCACTTGAACTAACTCACAATTTTCACAGATTAAATACATTGCTAGTAATTCGTGTCTCTTCACTCTTGTGCTCTTTTTTTCACACATCAACATTTTTGGTTGAAACTCTGTTGTTTTTGTTCAAACTGAATATCTTCGTGCACTGCCATTGCAGCGCCATCTAGAGCTTAAAACATTTTGCCACTGTGGTGAACTGTTGAGTAACAGCTTTTGGTTTGTGAACGCAGCGAAAACTTTATGGGAGCGCAGTCAACTTCACGCAGGTTCGAATTTATCCGCGTAACTAAATGTTGCATGCTTGGTAGTACGATCGAAACATTACTGCATAGAATTAATTAGGCCGCTAATAAACGTTTTAGTTGCGCCTAGTGCTATGCAAACTAAGCCCCCAAGCTAACAGCTAAAGGGCAGCTCATACTGCGCACTGGGAAACGTAACAACCATACATTACCAACCCCGCAATGCTGTTACTAAAGATATTAATGCTGCTGGTTGCTGGCCAATTCTATTTCCAATGTGATGCATCCTGGAAAATGTATGTGAGTGGCGATCGGCCGTGGCATGTGCGAGCCCACAACATGCATCGACCTGCAGCAGAGTACACTACCACGGCATGAGTGAAGAAGACCCCTTGGATTTATGATGAAAATAAAGCATTTGCTATATTTCCTCCATATTCGTTTATAGATTTCGAGCATTTCAGGTGAGTTTTCTTGTAGTTATTGCCGAGTACGGAAAATTAAGATTGCGTTGTCTTTTTTTTAGGTTTGGCAGCGGCCATTATTTAATTTCAACTATTCTTTTTGTTTCTGGCCGCTTAAATATACATAGCGCCCCTGACTTTATGCTTAATTACTTTCAAGTTGGAATTGCCGTGGACTGCATTTAGTTCTTCCATTTGTTGTTCTCGTAGTCCCACTTGGAGGTCAGGCCGGTGACGGGGTTTATCTCCAAGTCGATCATGCGCTTCAATTGCGCCTTCTGGTGCTCCTCGTCGAAGGTGACGGGCAGTTCATCATACACTGCAAGCAGGGATTAGATTTCTCATACGATCTTTAGCAGCAAATGCAAATGCTTACCGAACAGATTCATCAGCACGGCGATCCAGATGGCGGCGGCGGTGAAGATCAGGCCAATGCCCAGGTGCATTTTCCACTCACCAGTGCCGGCCTGGACCTCAGCGATGGTCTGGCAGAAGCTGGCACGGTACAAAGCCTTGATCTCCTGTGGGCTCAGCTTCTTCCAGTCGCCCTGCTCCTTGGTGCGCAGCGCGGTGATTTCATTGTTGGGCTCGCGGAAGCGCACGGCGGGCATCGGGTAATCGGCACGATCCGCATAGCATGCTGTGCCGTTCCAGCCAAAGCCGACAACCTCGCGCTTGCCGATCTTGTCCAGAGTGTGAACTGAAGCAACGCTGCCCACCTGGGCGTTGTGTGGCAACTGGGCGGCCAGCTGGCGGCGCAGAGCACTGTTGATTAGTCTAAGAGCCATAGTTCAGAGCTGCAACGATAGAGGGAGCCATTTTAGGATTGCATTTGCTAAATGTGTGTATCCAAAGGGGGTGCGGGGGTGACGCATCGCAGGTTATGTAACAGCAGCACGGACTACGTGCATAACGAATTGCATAGTTAAGCAAACATTTGCAGCTTCGGCTGCGGCTGGAGTAATTTAAGAAACAGCTATATATATTTGCAGCCCACGACGCAAATTTAGTCTTTTTTTTTTGCTAGCGTTCGCCTTGTGGTAGCTGTTGTGTAATCGAAGACTTTTTTCACTGAGTTTCCAATGTCTCCATTGCTGCTTTTAAATTTAATCAGTAGTTGTATGGGACAGTCAACACTTAATTACACTTTACCAACGAATTCAAGTGGGTAAAAGGAAATGCACAATAGCAACCTTTCAATTTAAAAACTATATCACAAATTACCAATTCTGTTTTCGGCCACGGATTGTTCTCAGTAGAGTCTGTTATCGGTTCGTATGAACTAGTCATTACCAAAAACGTTTAGTTCATTAGCTCACAATTTGCTCACAAACAGTAATCGATATATCGGCTTAAAATATCGTACTCACGTGTTGGCATATTTTATTGTGTCATTCTGTAGATAACCAACAGATGGCGCACTATAGTTACTCTCGAAATGTCTATGAGCTTCGGCTTCTCAACAGAAGATGGTGCTATAAACATAAGAAGTTTGGTGGGAAACGACTTTCATCGAATGTTGTATCGTACTAAAACAATTAAATGAATATCGTTTATTATTATATAGATTTAAGTTTATTTGATTTTGATTTGAGTTCACATCTCATGAATGTACACATTTAAATTAGACAGACAGGACATATAATTATTAATATTGTATTTTATATTCGTAAATGTATTTTAGTTCTGTTAGTGTTGTTGCAGTATTCTTTTATTATTGTTGTTTTATTTAGGAGTTGTGCTTGTTAAATTTGCTATTTGTTTAGGGAAACTTTTGGGGGTCATTACGTATTTGTTTTCATTTATGAGCGCGTTTATTATGCTGATGCGGCCAAGCGCTGTATATGGCATATTAATATCGTTTAAATAGTTAATCTCCTCCTGTTTATTCTTCTCTTACTTTGTTTTTGTTTTATAAATATGCAATATGTTTGTAACAATATTTAATGATAATTACGCAAATAATTAAACTAAAGTGAAAGCTTTTTCCATTAAATGTACATCTTGTAAATATTGGTAGTAGCAAAAACTTAGGGCTACATTTACAATAGGGTTTTCCTTTCGTTTTCCGATATTATATTATGTTAGGGTATAAAATGCTGATACCATTGTAGAAATTGTCACTTAAATATAGTTGGGGTTGTTTTTTGGTTTTCTATGTACAAAAGTGTGTTAGTTTTCCCTTAGCGGTTCTTTAACATTTTATGTTGGGATTTCCTTTTTGTTTTTTTTCTTTTGGTTTATTTCATTTTTCGCTTGCGCTGAGTTTTACTATGTTAGTTCTGAATGTCTAGTTAGATGGGTGATCATAGAGTTTTCTTTTTGATTTTGGGAAACTTGCATTTTTAACAAGTGCGCTAAAAAGTGCAATTCTACATTTTGTGGTGGAGAGAGGGAGAGAGGGGGGAGATAGAGAGAGGTATTAGAGAGAGGAGAGAAAGAATTAGATGTCATGATTGTACACTCAGAGAAGTCCGGTGAGTGATGCGAGTCTTGGCAGCAATTGTTTTCCTTTATAGCTGAAGAAATCAGATTTAGCTCGTCCCCATTTCTCTGAGTGTACTTAAATAGTTTATTGGCTTGGTGCAAATGGAAAACTCTTGGAACTGCTTTAGAACTTGATTGCAAAAGTAGTACAAGAATATTCCTTTGTGATGTGTGTGTGTGCGCGTGTGGGTGTGATAGGGACTTTCAGTTACAGCGCAAGCAAAAAATGTGAAACTTTTAATTTGGCATGTTAGAAGTTAAGATCTGTGAGTGGAGTCGATCTACTCAGCGCCCGCTGAGCTGTCGGGCGTCACGTTTGAGTCCAGGCTGGCGCAGTCGGACTCCTGCTCCTGTGTCTCCGAGTAGTTGGCCGCCTCCTGCAGGCGCATCAGCATGTTTAGCTGAAAGAAAGGCGCAATTAGGAATCTATTTGGAAGAAGAGAAGCAGTGCGAGTTGCAGTTGCTTACCAATGGATCCTGTTGCTCGCCGTTGCTGAGAGCCACGCCCTCTAGGCCCACATCCTCGGCGTTGATCTGGCGCAGCGGGGGCACCGAGTCCGGGCCGTAGGGCCAGGGATAGGAGTTGCGTATGAAGGCCGACGGATCGTTCCAGGCGCCGCCCCTTCGGCCATAGAGCTGCACGCCCTCGCGCACCGCCTCGATTAGGTAGGGCGACAGATGGTAGTTCCAGATGTCGGTGAACCACACCTGCGAGTCCTTCAAGTCCAGCGGGCAGGAGAGGAACAGCCGTGGTCCAATGGTCACGTCACTGGAGCTGTGCACCTCCAGGAAGCGGTTGATGTGCTGCCAAACGGATGGCAGCCAGGCGAGCACCGCCGCCAGCTCTGGCTGTGCCTGCTGCGTCTGCAGCTCCAGCTGGAACTGGCGACGACGCAAGAAGCGACCCAGGAAGCCCTTGACAGGCTCCATATGATTGGCTGTGAGCACCTGCCAAGCGAAAGAGATTGAATGAGTGGAGGACAGGACAAGTGAGAACGTTTCAGTCGGGCACTACCGACTGCACAATACTCATTTGACTTATTTTCATACGAACGGACGGACGGACCACACGACGGACATTGCACGAAAAGAAAGAGAAATATGTTCGACCTACCCAGCGGAAATTGTGATGGAGCTGCAAATTGGTCGTGTTGCAGGTGGCCTGCGACATGGTGCCGATGATGCAGGGCAGCTTGGTGGCCGGCCCGGCGCTGAGCAGACAGGAGAAGACATCGCCCAGGGCGGAGGCGTGGTGCAAGTTGTCCAATATGATCACAGATGGCAGCTCCGAGGCACCGTTCGCTATGGCCGCCTGCTCGGCAATGTGGCCCAGATATTGTCGCAGATCCTTCGAGGTCTTGTGATCGACGCTGTTCATGGATGGAGAGAGAGAGAGAGAGAGATTCTTTAGCATGTGTCATGCAGAGGATAGAAAGAGAGACGACTACTCACTTGAACGTGGCAATGGCCTCTGAGGGATTGCCGCGGCCAGCCCGTGCCACCAGGAACTCGGCCAGGCGTCGCGCCAGATAGGACTTGCCCGTGCCGCTGGGGCCGCACAGGATGAGACGTCGGTGCTCGGTGAGCAGACTAATGTAGCGATGCACGATGCTGCGTGGAATGAGGCTGTCGAAGGCCAAGCTGCCGACGCCCTGCAGGCAGATGTAGAGGGTCTTCACGTTGCCCACGATGTAGCCGCAGGGCAGCAGCTCCGGGAAGCCCATCTCGGGGCCGCGCTTCGCCTCGCCCAGGTGGTACGATGTAATGGAGTCCGTGTTGAGGCCCAGATTGGTGCCGGGATCGATGCGAGCCACGTAATCCTTGAAGGTCTTGCGCACTATGTAGTCCAGGTTCTGCCAGGTCGTCTTGCCCGAGATGTAGGTGCAGGCGATGACGAACTCATTGCCCTGGCGCTCGCCCTGCTGCACCTGTCCCGGCCCCGGCCCCGGCCCCTGCGCCTGGCCCTGCGCCTGCTCCGCCTCGTGGCTGGCAATGATGGCCCCGTTGGCATAGAAGTCGTCCAGCTCCAGCATCTCCTCGCAGTACTTGGCGAAGGACTCGGGCTGGCCCAGGTAGCAGGCGATGGCTATCTTCTTGCCGTCGCACACATCGGGCAGCTCCTCCACGGCGCCACAGCTGGCCATGTGCACCGGGCTGCTCAGCTGTCCAGCTTCCAGCGCTGGCGGCGGCGGAGTCAAGTCGATGTGAGTATTCGGACTCAGCGGCGCTGCGCCGTTCGGGGCGCAGGGCGCTGGCGGTGGTGGTGGCTCTGGTGCCGGAGCTGGGGGCATGCACTCCTCCTCCAGCTCCTCGGTCAGACGGGGCGGCAGCTCCATGGGAGGCCGCGCATTGCCATCGGCCAGCGAGTAGCGTCGCGAAGCATCCGAGCCGCCGGCACCGCCTCCGAGCGAGCCGTTCGGGCTGATTGCCTGGCCGAGGCTGGCCTCGGAGCCGGCGAGCGAGCGACTGGTGACCAGCTTCTGGAGCCGCTCGTTGTTCTGCTTGAGCGACATCATTTCGGCGCGCATCTTGTTCATCATGTCCTTCAGGCTCTCCAGCTGGGAGGCCGAGCTGAGCGCCTCGAGCCGTATGTCCGTCAGCACCAGGTCCTTCTCGCGCAGCTGCTTCTTCAGATCCTCCACCACGTGGTGATCCTCCCCGTCGATGGCATCGATGGGCTTCGCATTGTCGATCAGGGTCACCGTCTTGGCCGGGCTGCTCTGCTTGCTGGATGCATTCGCCACGGGCAGCGGCGGCGCCGGCTGCGTGGCCAAGGCCGCCAAGCCCAAAGGCTCCCCATGCCCATGGCCATGGCCATGTCCGTGCCCATTGAGCACTGATGCCTTGCCGGAGCCGTGCTCGTGCTGTTGCTGATGGTGCTGGCCCACATGGCGGCTCGTCTTCGAGATCTTGGCGTTGCGGGAGAAGGCCTTGGTGAAGCTGCTGCGCAGCCATCCCTTCTTCTTGTTGGCCTTGTTCTTGTCCTGCGCCGCCGAGCAGCCCGAGCTGATGGAGTTCAGCGAGCACATCGAGTCGGTGCTGTGCTGTCGCTGCATGCCCAATCCCGATCCCAATCCTAAGCCATTGCCGTTGCCATTGCCATTGCTAGTTCCATTTGCATTTGCATTTGCATTGCCTCCGCGGCTATTCGCTGCGGGCACTGGCGGCGGCTTCTGCTGCAGCATCAGCTCGTTCTGGGTCTGGCCCTGGGTCTGGACGCCCATGCTCTGCATGTGCGCCGTGGTCAGGCCCGCCTGAATGGACTGCTTGCGCAGCAGCTCAATCGTCTGCCGCATATCCGTCAGCTCCCCGTCCTTGCGCTCCGCCGTAGCCGTCAGCTGCTGCAGTCGATTCGTCATGTTCGTGAGCGACTGCTCGAACGCAGACACCACATGGGCCTGGGGAACACAGGAGAGAAGGAATACATTCAATTTAGGTTCTCAATTGCTTACAATTAGTTAATTTATATTTTTAATTACTGAATAGACAAATATATAGTTAAATAGAAAATTCTCCACTTAAGCCTCGATGAGAAATCCCACGAAAATATCTTTTTTCGAAAATCAATTAGTAATCAATCATATTTCATCATTATGAAGTTCTTGAATGGACAAATGGTATTCAAACATGTCAACATAACTATAACGGCTAGTTTGAGCAATAATAATAATATTTGAAATTGAAATACATGGATGTGTTCATTGAGATATAGAAAATGCAGTTCAAATGATTTTAGTTCTCACATGGAGAGAGTCTTTTATAAAAATATAACTGACTTTCAATTTCCAGAAAAACAAATTCAATTAAATTATTATTATTTCAATTATTAAATTAGCATAATAAATAAATACATAAAGAATATATAAATAAATAAATTAATTATTAAATGAAAAGAAAAAGGCCTTACTTTTTTCCTCATCTTTATCAAACCCTGAACTACATGTATTCTTAAGGTAATAAAGTTAAAAAAGGTAAAATCTGTAAATCGTTTTAAATCGATTTGAAAATCTTGAATTACTCAATAAATTCTGTTGTCAATATTAAACTCCAAGTCGCAATGTTATTGTAAATTACATAACTGGATGATATAATATGTGATTTAATATGATATTAATATTTATAATAATATAAACATATATTTACAAGTATAATTACTATCATTTTATAGCCAGAGCAGAGCAGGCTTTTAGCATAGGCCTGGCCACATCACTTTTATATGAGGTAGAATTATTTAGTTCGTTAACAAATTACTTAGTTCGTTTAACAAATGAATGATTAATACAGCTGCGAGTCGTCAGATTTAAGTTGACTTTGCTTTAATCGCGCAATGTGCAACTGGTTGCAGTTGAAAGCATTAGCAAAATAGCTGCGAATAAGACAGAGCTGGACTCTTCAGTGTCTGATGATCATTGATTTAATTACTTTTTACGTTCAACACATAAAGTTCATCGCATTCGCCTTGGATTTGATATAAACTGAAGTTGAGCTCCAATCGTGAATGACTCGAATGGCGACGTTTTTTCCACTCACTCAACTACTCAGGCAGCGGCAGAGAATAGAGAATGGAGACAATGATTGCTTGCAATTTATAGTAACAATATATTCATATTATTAGACTCAGGCCATCTGCCAAATTATTGGGCGACTCAGACGACTCAGACAAAGACTGCAAAAATTATATTTATTGGCAAAGTTCAGTTAACTTGTAGCCAAAATTTGTTTGGCCGTGTGGCAAGTGGCTGGGCTGGTAGTTGGGCTTGCGGGACATTGAGTGCTTGTTGCATCGATAATTCATCATCGCAATTGAGTGCCCCGTCCCAGGTCCCCCCTTTGCACCGCAGCTATGCAGCCCGCACGTCACAATCGTGCATCGCATTTTAAGCCCTGATTGATATGCAAGTGGTTTCGCAGCAACAAAAGCCCCAGCAACAGCAATAGCAACAGCCACAGCAACAACACCAACACCAACAACAGCAACAACTGATGTCTGATGTCTGAGGACAGAGATGACTCATGAGTCATGACTCCTGGTGTCTGAGTCTCTAAGCGCAGCTTTAAAAACTTCTTTCAAAACTTCTTTCCTTCGCCGCCTTCACAGCCCACCCTCGCTGAACCTCTCCACAGACACCTGTGTCATAAACTAGCATTAGAAGCAATGCCCAGCTCCTCAGCTCGCCAACTGCTTAGCTCCTCTGCTCGTACTTCACTCAGTTGGCTGCTTTGTTGCCCGGCCACAAGTTCATGAAATATTTTTTATGATGCGACGTGACCCAGGCGCTCTTCATGGCTCTCGGCGTTGGCGGCGAGGTCACTTTGTCAGCGAAATGCAACAACAGCTTTGAGCACATTAATTCAAGCAGCGAGAAGCTTAGAGAACTGCAGAGTGCAGAAGGCAGAGGGAAGAGTGAAGAGTGAAAAGAGCTGCGCAGCAATGAGTCCGTAACGACATCAACCTAATGAGCTCTAATAGTGCTGCAAAGGCAAGTCAGAAATTAGTAAACGAAAAACTGACTGCTTTCTTCCCTCTCTCTCTCTCTCTCTCTAGAGAATCAGAGCAAACTTGTAAAATATACTTGAAGCTATAGTTTTAGTGCTTTGCAATTTAAGATAAGTTTTAACTGTGATATATCTTATATTATATTGATGTCTGTCAAATCATCTGATAAACTGATATTCCCGCTTTGCACACTCTAAGCAGAGTATAAAGTGTTTGTATAAAATGACTCAGCGCGGAAGTTGTAATTGTGATTTGCCGTCGAAGGGTAGACGATAAAAGGGAGAAAAGAGCAAAAACAGACAGCAGGAGGAGGAGACAGCAGGAGGAGGCAGCAGCAGCTAATGCTGGAGTGGCATCAATAGCTACTGAGGGAGCGAGCAAATGAATCATTGAATGGATGAGCTGAGGGAAATGCATAATGAAGCCAACTAATGACAGCCGGTTGCATCTGCAGCCTTCGACTTATTAAGTAATTGAGTTAGGGAAACAAGTTAAATGTCTTTACGCATTAGCTTCGATTGTCGCTGGAGCACGGAGACATTATTTATGAAGAGCATACAAAAGAAAGTTTCACCCAGGCAAAGGCAGACAAATGAGAGGCATTTGAATGGCTCAAACTGCTTTAGCTTAGTTTAGACTTGATCCGTTTAATTTGACAGCAAGTTGAACAAGATGCAGTTCTTCTTATATAGATTTTCCGATAAAAACAAAACAGCTAGGGATAGGTTTTCTCTTTCCACAAAACTGTTCCTAAGAAGTTAATAACAATTTGTGAATAGGTTCGTAGATCTTGCATAAATTTAGCTGGCTGTTAATTGACTAACATTAGCATTGGCATGTGGTTAATTCATAGGAAATTCATAATCCACGCTGCTTGCATGATATCATCGAGTCTGAGCCAGCTTTTCAACTATCTGTATAGAGCTACGCCCCGCTTCATTAATTGAATCTGTGAGCGAATCGGAAGACGCTGACTAAACGCTATCGCAGTTATTTATTAACCAAAAGCGACTTCTGTATCGCATCGCCCCCCCTCCTCCCCTTTCGACTACGTGCCCATGTTTCGTTTATTGATAAGCATCTAACACGTTTCACATTTTAATTTGCGTGTCGCTTATGCAAATTGAGGCGAGTCGACACGCTCAAGCACAGCGCAAAAAAGCTTCTTATATAGTATAAATCAGTTAATGAAAAGCTAAAGCCGAAGCCACAGCCAACTGAGCTCTGGGCCACTTCTCGAGCTCAACTTGTTGACAGAGTTCAAGGTCGGCGCCTAAGCAGCTCGAGCTGAGCTCATTTTTAATAGTTTTTATTGCTGTTTACTTTGCCTCGGACTCTTCCCTGCGCAGCTATCGATCCATTTTTATAAACTGTTTGATAATTCACTTTAATTGCTTTTGCACAAAGCACAAAGCACAAAGCACAAAGCGGAATTCGGCACGAATCGCCAGCTATTGTAGAATAAAATGCCATAAAATTCTATTGGAGTGTGGAGAGGTTAACTCGCATAGCCAGATATTCATATAGAGGTATATATGCTCTTATAGAGCTGTGATATATCCCGTTAGGCATCTCGCTTGCGGTCTGTGGGGCATTGTTGCGTGCCCTTGGTGGCATTACGCATACGCACCGTAATCAATTTTTATGTTTCGCCTGCATACGTGAGTCGGCTGAATAAATGTGCAAAGTTTTTGAGGTGGGAGCTGTGGATGCTGAGCTCATGGAAGGGTTATCTAGGATGCTGTTTAGAGTCGAGCACGTGGCTCTTTAATTCAGAGCTGTTGATTGTTATGTGGGGCTGGAGTGTGGCAGCACGTTTATCGCAGAGAGTGAAGCATAATTTAATTAGTCTGGCAACACTGCTAGGAGCAGGATCTCCCTTTTCCACCACGAAATGGCACGCATACTAATTATTTTCAGTATTATGCCAACTATATGGAGCAGTGAAAGGGGGGAAGAGAGTTTAAAATTCAGGGGGCGGGTTAAAGGCGACTTCATAAGTACAACGATCTGGCAACCTTGTCGAGTCGCTGGCCACTCTTAGAAAGTTGAAAGCAATCAGAAAAATTATAAATAATTTGTGGAACAAGAGAAACGTTCGCAATTGACAATGAAAAACTACAACCGGAAGGGCATCAAATTGAGCTGAACAACAACAACAACAGCAGCAGCAAAAGCAACAACAGCAGCAGCAGCAACAACTGCAAAGAGAGACTTCTTTCAGCAACTGTTGCTGCTCAACTATATATATGAAGTTGCTCTCAAACTGTGTGGTTTTTTGTCTGCAATGTTGCGATTGTTGTTTGTTGCTAATGTTGCAGTTGTAGTTGCACTTTCAGTTGTAGCTGCAGCTGCAGTCGTTGTTGTTGTTGTTGTAGCACTTCATTAGCACAACGATGGCAACGAAGCGTAAAGAAACGCGTTACGCCTCGACGGGCAATGTTAGCCAAAGAGGGAGAGGGTGACCGAGAGAGACAGATGGAGAGTGGAAGAGAAGAGAGAGAGAGAGAGAGAGAGAGAGAGAACGAAGGCATATGGAAAGTCAGTTGTGCAGAGCTCCATATGCTAAACAAGTTCAACAAAGGCAACAGCAACAATAACAACAACAACAAACAATTGTTGCCAACTTTAATTTGGCTGTGCAAGTCGCTGGCGGGGGAGTTGTTGTTGTTGTTGTTGTTAAAGTTGCTGTTGCTGCAATGTTTAATTTATTGCTTGCAATTTGCAGACAGCACAACACAAAGTTCAAGTTCAATGGCAACAGCAACGACAACAACAACTTGTTAACTTTGTTCTTTCTCTGTCTCTCTCTCTCTCCATCTTTTCTCTTTTTGGTCTGCAAGTTTTCAGCTAACTGCGACAAGTCACCGCTGCTGATAGCCTTCGTATCAGCCATAGATAGCAGGCGACTTGTGATAAGCCGCATAGTTAGTGTAGCTGCTTAAGTGGGTCGCCGGCAACAGCAACTGTTTGGTGTTGCTGGCGTGCATAAATCATGTTCATGTTGCTAGCAGCCAGCAGCGACAACCACTTGACAATTGCTGCAGACATCCGGCGAGCATGTGTTGTGGCCTCACTGACTACAACATGCCACGTAGGCGTGTGCACTTTGACCTTTTCAAATGATTTATGCCTGGTAGACGCAGCAGCAGCAGCAACAACAATTGCAGCAGCAGCAGCAACATTAACAGCAACTGCAACTGCAACTGCAACTACACTTGACATTTGTTTGCCCAAGAACTATAACAGTTTTCCGCTTTTCGCTTGTATTATGCAAGGGGCGTGGCTCTGGAAATTCACCAAGTGAAAGTTTCACTACAAAAGTTTCCATAATTAATGACGAATGAAGGTCATCGGCTCAAGCCAAACTCTTTCCCTATTCACAGGAGGTCTAATCACTTTGACCTTGCGTCAAAGATAAAGACATCTCATATGATTGATTTCTGTAGTGAATCACAAGTGGAAAATTGGAAAATTGGAAAACTCTTAGACTCGAGTCTGAGAGAAACGTTCGTAAATTTATATGTGGTATCTTTTATGAGTATACTTAAATTTCAGCGCGTTGCGTTAGATAAGTGCAAGCAGTTAATCTATAAATATATATTTATTATATATATGTACTTGTATCGCAATAATTATCATGTCGCAACTGCATTAGATTAGATAAGATATTTGCGGGGCCTTAACTGATGTCTATTTAGACTTTGGGATCTTAGCACTGCATATAGCGAACGAAAAGGGTTTTAAGTGTACTAAACGATCGACAGAACTCAGAATTCTAAGCGAGGGTGGCTTAAACGAACTGGAGTGCTTTTGTGAGAGCTGTCCGATTAGGGAAAAGTATACTAAGTCTATATATTTCTTAGAGGAATCCCTTGAATAAATTTATCTTCACATATTTTTCATTTCCAGCAAGTCCTCGAATATAAAATAAAACAACAGATTATTATCGATAAACGGCAAATGAAATGGTTATGAATAATAATTAAAGACTCATATAGAGTACAATATTATACATATGTATGCCAAATTTCAAGGTTCTAGCTTTTGTAGTTTTCGAGTTGGATGGACAGACGGACATGGCTCTTTCGACTCAACTCAACGTCCTGATGCAGAATATTTATACTGTATGGGATCTATTGCGCCTGCTTCTGGCCTCGTCAATATTTGCAAAACTCTTTCGATTTCCAAGGACTTGAGGGTCTAATATAAAAAGCTGATATCAAAATGTACCTCTGCAAATTAAAAAATCATGTTAAATTTATCCATCTGCTAATCTGCTGCTATCTTCACGTCGTCAATTTTTCAGAAACTGCTTCGGAACGATATAATAATTCTGAGCTGGCTTTTAATTAATATTTCATGCACTTTTGATTTGCAGACATGTAAATTGTGTGATGCCCATATCTCAATTTGTGAATTTCTCATTGATTCGCTTTGCCATTTGCCGCTCGACTTCATTTATTTTGCATTTGGGCAACGCCTCGGAAACTGTTTGCCTTTGGCTGAGTTGTCCTGCCTGCCTGCGTGCCCCTCTGTCCGTCTGTCCCTCTGTCTGTGTGCTGGGCATGGCCAAGTCAAAAGCTGATCACAACACAGTTGCCGCCACATAATAAACTGATTAACAAACTAATCCAACGCGATTGTTTACGACTGAGCTGCCGACTGTGGTCGATGCTGAGGCGACATGCGCATCGCTTCCACTTGGACGAGCTCGGCGAATCGAAGCCTTTAGCCACAGAGAGCGGGCAGAAATAGCAAATCATCATTAAGATCTTGTCCGCTGCGGGGCAGCTGAAGTCTGAGTCGCAGTTGGAGTTGGAGTTGGATTTTGCTCAAAGTGAGAGAAACGGCACCACAGACACCAAGCTGGACCACAGTCGCAGTCGCAGTCGCAGAGGCAATCTCTGGCTCTGTCTTTGATCTCGAGCCGAACAGAGGTTGGCTGGTGAAAGACAAAGATTGCAGTATCCATTATTTGCACAAGGCTTCTGCTGTGCAGTTCTCTTCGAGTCTCCACTCTCCACTCTCCATTCTGATTTCTCATTCCTCATTTTAGCAATTTCGTGGCTCGCTTGGCATTAGATAAATTTGCCATTTGGCTAATGCCCAACAACAACTACTTACGATACCCCCAAGTGTGGCTTAAATCGATGCTGGTCTCGAGACTTACCTGTAAAGATAAAGATAAAGCAGGAGAGGCGATTGTGAGTTAATGCTGCATTCATGTTATTTAGACATTCAATATGCATAATTTATGGCCATTTGGGGATTGGTCTTGCATCATAGATTAGATGTGCTAATGGACAATTAATAGGATAACAGAGACTGGAAATTCCAATGCACTGGAATTCCTAAAGTGTTTTCCGTCGAAGCGCCTCGATAAGTGCTTCATGCAATTGACTATAAAATCAAATTCGAGAGCTCTCATATTGTATTTCATTAAGTTTCAAGTGAGTTTTGCATGCAGAGGCACCCGAAATAGAAATGTTCCCATTTATATTCTATATTACGCTGCATCGTAAAATGCTCAACTTAGCCCCTAATACCTGCACTCGACTCGAAGACCCCTCCATTCATTAATATACAAACTCTTCAGTTTTTCCCCCTCATATTTTCCTCTTGTACAACTCTTTGCCTTCTTCCCCCCCTTCGCCCTCTGGCATGACTCGTCTGTTTTTCTGTGACACGATCAATGTCCATTGAAGAGCGCGTTGTTCAGATTTCTTCAGTTTTCTCTCTGCTTTTGTCTTTGTTTTATTGATTATTCGATTTCAAGACCGGAAGCCACAAAAGACACACGTTCAGGATTACAGCAAGACGTGTGTATATGTCTGTGTGTGTGTGCTTTAAAATGAACATACTGAAACCTCAGAGAACACTCCACTGAACTGCGCCCCGCGACCAGTTCTCAATGCGTAGTTTTTTACGTCGTTCCTCGTATCGAATAAAACTTTATTCATCTGCTTAGCAGAGGGCACCGAGCAGGAGGCGGAGCTCATTCGGTGTCTTCTGTTTGTCCATTGTTGTTTGTTTTCTGCTTTGATTCTGGCTTTTGTTGTTCTGTTTGTCCGTCTGCCTGAGTTTGCTTTCGCTTGCGCTGATTTCCTTGGGGAGGCCGCCAAAGCGAGCTCGTCCTGTGGCCTGAGCAGCGCAGCCCGAACAGCTTCATCAGGCGCGCTGTCTGTCCCAGAGTCGAGTCGGACCTTTGTCTCTATTAGCAGCTCAGACGAAACGAGTTTCAGCTGCTCTGCAAACAGGTTTTTGTCCAAAAACAAAAAACGAAAAGTAAATAAGCTAAGACACCTGTGAGCTGCAACGGCGGCTCACGTGGCCCCGTTCGGGCTGCTGTTCGAAATAAATATTTATGAATTAAGCAGATACAAATTGCATTTGTCATAAATTAAAAGGCTGCCACTGCGCCAAAGGAAAGAATTCAGAAACCATGTTCAGATAGCCAAATACCAGAATACAGATACCGAACGAAAAAACAGCGCATAGATCAGGTGTTGCTGTCATGTTGCCTTTGACAAAAACAAGCCGCCGAAACTATGGGATAAGAAAGAGAGATAGAGAGAGAGAGAGAGAGAGAGACAGACAGACAGGCAGTAAGTCATTCAGTCAGTCAGTACGTCAATCAGCGAGTGCTCAGCGCTCAGCGGGTTGCTTTATGGCAATTATAACGACTATCCAAGAGATACAAATGACATATACATAAAGATATATACAGCTATATCTGTATGTATACATATTCACGTTGCATGTGCAGACAGGCTGTCCACAATCGCCACATCTCGCTGATCAAGCGTTTGCTTTAATAAGCGATGTCAAGAGATAAAAACTAACGAGTTACTTAAGCCAAGCAAGGAGCTTCGCTATAAATCTGCCAATTTGTTGCTCAAAGTTCTGTTTATTAATTATGCACGCTGTTCTTTCTGCGATACGATTCGAGCAACCGGAGCACCAATCAGCCTGAGAAGGAAGAGCCGCTAGCAGAGCTCGACAGTTGGCTGGCAGCTTTATTGCCATTTTACAGCTAGCCTTATGCATCCGCTTCAAGGTGAACCTCTTAATTATATTTGCTACAATAGATATTTGAGTTATAATTGAGTGCATTTTGTTGCTTGTACTCACACAAGTAGTATTTGGCTTAGCTTTAAGTCGATCCACGAGCAACTCGTACTGAGTTCATATGAAACTTGGAGGAAAAGGGATCAATGCAGATTGTTATTAATTCTCTTTCTATACAATCTAAACATCTAATTATTTTTTTGTTTTTATCTGAGATTATGTTAGCCTTATTGGGCTTGGGCTTTAATCTCAAAAAAAATAAAATAAAATAAAATAAAATAAAATAAATAATAATAATAATAATAATAATAATAATAATAATAATAATAATAATAATAATAATAATGATAATAATAATAATAATAATAATAAAACTAATAACAACAACAATAATAAAAAAATAATTAAATAATGAAATAAATGAATAACAAAAATAAAATAAAATAAATAAATAAATAACATTAAAGTAAATGTTTTAAAAATGTTAATTCTATATAATTTTACATTCTTCCTATTTCCTTTGATGGTAAAAAATTAAAATATTTATTTATTTGTATTTATTTTGTATTTTGCGAAACGATTTGAGGAACTGAATTTAGATGTATAACGCAGATATTTTTAGAGTTATTTCCTGCGTTAAATTTAGTTTTTTACCAACTTGTTTTTTGGGTCATTAATACCATGAAATATTGTATATCAACATTGTGTATAATATATTATATATTAATGAAAATTATTAGAAAAACATATGTTTATTCTTAAACATTTTAGACATACGCGGATGAATCTCCCTTCATCGTGCTCTTTCTTTGTCATATATTTACATCACTCGACATTCGACATTCTTAAACCTATTTCTACTGCACGCGCTATCACCCATCTACATTTAAGTGAGATATTTAATCAATTGCTGGCGCAATTTGTGCCTATGTGTAATATGAATTATTAACCCATTGTGACCCATCCATCGATCAATCAAAATCGCATAAATCAGCTGTAGGATTCAACTTTGATGTTGGCAGACGTCAGGCTGCTAATAATTGCCAAATATGTTAATTTCCTTCTATCAATTAGCAGCAATCAACGCGTGACCTTCAACTTGAGCCAATTGAACTGCTGAACTCATCGAGCTCTGCCCGGGCGTGTGTGTGGCACAGTGCAGCTCAAACTGTAGCTGCAGTCAGGCTTCTCTAGACGTGATCGCTTCACACGACCGCCGGCAATCTGGCCAGGCTATCAAGCTACCAATTTCACTTTTCATTTAAGCCAAAGCCAAAGACTCGGCTCGTCTCGCCTCGCCTCGAGTTACCAGCTAAATTGGCAGCTGCTGAGCCTCGTCGAGCGCCGCTCATAAATAAACATGAAAATCTCTTCAAAAAACTGGCTAAGCCTAAAAAAACAGCATTAAAACGCGCCAAATCAAATGCAGCAAAATCTAAAGTAGGTATATAAAATATATATAGATATCTATATATATAATTGGCAACTTTATTTGCTTTGAAAGTTGACATTGATTGGACCCGCAATTGGCGATAGACATTGATATTGTTGCTGTTGTTGTTGTACTTTGAGTTCAATTAAAATCGGTTATATGGGGTATATAATCGATAATGATCGTTGCGACTGTAGCTCAAGATTAAATAAAATCTAATTCATTTTCATTCATTTCAATATATTAAGAAAATAGGTTGGCTATTGGGCTATTCCTAGCCTATAGCTGACGAAAGGAAGAAAAGGATTGAAATTTGTACTATTTGCTTCGAGCATTTCTGGAAGTTTGTGCGTATAATTTACCAAGTCTTCAAGCCTTAATTAATACAAATTTTCGATATGTCAATTCATGAATAACCATTGAAGAGGGAGCGGCAGCTGAGAGGGCTTTACTGTCCATTATGCACAGTGGAGCAATAAAAGGATAGGACATTGCTATCAGATAGAACAGTCAACTGACGAAATGCACTTTGTTATTCAACTCTTTAGAATCAGCTTTGATTAAAAGAAAAAAAAAAAAAAATATATGCTGCCACTGCACGGAGACTCTGGGCCAAGTTGAAATATAACATATGTTGCGCAGCGTGTTAGAAAGAGATAGCAAGCGAAACTGAGGCAGCTGCTGCTGATTTTAGCTTGGACAACATATCAATTGCGTGTTCTGCGAATCAGGTCAACAGATTTGGACATGGCCAACAGATGTTGGTTGCAGCCAGAGCCAGAGCCAGAGCCACAGCCAGAACCAGAGCGGATGCAGGATTAAAATCAGCAGAGCCCAGTGCTGGCCAAACTGTTTGTCTGCCAGGGAAATGGCCAGCGTCTTGGCTCATTTATTTAATATGCTGAAGTGCTCTCTCGTCGCGCCCAAAGGCAGGCAGCACGAAGCGCGCGGCGTGAGTGAGGCTCATGCAACTTTTATTAAATCAATCAGTGGGCAACGCGTCTAACGGCAACTGACAAGACAGCTGGACAGACGTGTGGACACTGGACAGTGGACAGTGGACAGCCGGACAAGTGGACGTTGGCCACTCGCATTGCTTTACCTTATGCGCCACTGCCTGCATTCGTAATGCCAAAGCCGGACGAGCTATGCCTGCTGCATTTCGCAAAAGAAGGAACAAGGAACAGGCCACATGGCCAAGTTGATGCCAACTGCGTTTCTCTTCGCCAGCCAACCAGCCAGCTAGCTGAAGTAGTATCCACAGCCAATGCATAGCTGGCATTGTTCGAATGGAACAAATAACTATGACAATCGGGTTTGAGAGCCAACGCATCTTGCCAGCTAATGCAATGAACTCAATGAGACATTTCATGTACTCACAAGTGGCAAAAGGTTCCTCATGGATTTCGAAAGCGAACGAGTGATAGAATAGAAAATATTTGTGTCTGTATCAATTGTATCAATGGAATGATTAAATAAGTCAGTAAAACGCTAGAGATGCGATTTCCCTCTGAAGCTACATTTAAGCTACATATATGTATATATATGTATATATAGAAGTAAATGTGACTACAAATAGGTTTATTTTAACTAGTATAAAAAATGAGTCTTATTCATCGATAAAGAAAAGGCGTTTGTCCTTGTGCTTCTAATAATGTCAAGAAATTTCGAGCAGCACTTATCGATGCATCACATTATTTTATCTTCGATGATTATCGATAAATAACAGTTTTATTACGAGCAATAAATACACTTCCTTTAAATTAAGCAATAATAATAAATCGATAACAGTTATCGTCAAACTCTATATGAGTGATGTCTGTACCTATTGAGACTTAAAAATGATATATACTTTTCCATAATATATAAATAACGTTGTAGCTATGAATGAAAAAGGTAAGTTATCAATTAAAGTAAAAACTAGAGAAAAGTATTTGTATTTGTATGCCAGGCATGATAGAAATGTCAAGTCAATAAATCTCAAAGAAAGTACGATCGATAAACATCATACTATCGATAACAGTCTGTGTCAGTGTCTGTCTCTTATTTTCGTTTGCTCTTATCAATCATTGCAATGATCGATAGTTTTATTCACCTGATCATTCAGCTGCGGGGATGTGGGCAACGTCAGAGACGCGCCCATGGGCGGGCAGGACTGCCGCTTAAAGTCCCGCCGTATGGCCAGCTCGTACCAGGGTATCAGCGGCCGGCTGCGCAGCGTCGTCTGGCAGCCGATCTTGAAGTCCAGCGGATCCATGTACTCGGGAGCCATGCGGTTCAGATCGCTGACAGCCGCATCGGCGGAGGCGTAGATGTTGCCCGCCGACTTGTGGCTGCCCGGATGCGCGGGCCAGCCGGAGTTGATGTCGTGGGTGTCCATGCTGCGGTGCAGGCCAGCCGCCAAGCTCTTCACGCGCATGTGGCCGAGCGTGTGGTAGCGGCGGTCCACGGCGCTGGGCAGCATGGGCATGGCCGTGGGCACCACCAGCAGCTCGTCCTGATCGATGGTGGCCAGGCTCTGGCTGGTGTAGGAGCGCTCCAGCAGGTGGTCGGTGCTGCTGCTGCGCTGCGTCACGATGGGCAGCTCGTACAGGTTCAGTCGCTTCGTGGTGGGCGGCCGCGTGGGCGTGGCGTAGATCTTTGGCTTGGCATAGAGGCTCTCGCGGCGCACGGGCGCAGGCGGCGGCAGTCCCGTGGGCGAGCCACAGCTGGACGCCTCAGTCAGCGACAGCGTCATGGGCCTCAGCCGAGCGCTGCCCGCAGAGCTCACAGAGTTGTGGCGCAGCGCGGCTCGCTGCTGCTGCTGCTGCTGGCGGCCGTCTCGCTCCTGCATGTCGAAGCTGATCTTGGGCAGCGGCGAGTAGCAGACGCGCTCCGAGCTGTCGTACGAGCTGCGCAGTCCACTGTCCAGCCGGCGCTTGGGGCTCGCCGGCGCCGTGTAGAGGAAGATGTGCTCCTCCTCGCCGGCCGTGTTGTAGTCGGGCGTCTTGGGCGTGGCGCTGCTCTGCAGCGAGTCGAGCGAGAAGCGCGAGTTCTTCTTCACGCTCTGGTAGTCGCAGGGCATGGAGCCGCCGCCCGAGGAGCTCGAGGCATCCGAGAGAGGCCGGAAACCCGCTGCAGTTGTTGCTGCTGCTGCTGCCGCCGCTGCTGCTGTTGCTGTTGCTGTAGCACTCGCATAGATCGGCTCCAGGTCCCCGATGATGGGCGTGCGCACAGGCTTGGCCCTCGCGTAGATCTCCTCCGCCCCGTTGCCGCTCAGCGAGGAGCTGCGACTGTAGCTGCTCCTCAGCGAGACGGTGCGCTTGCGCTCTAGCTGCAGCTCGTGCGGCTGAGCAGCGGCCGCCGCCTCGGTGGCCTCTGCGGCGCGTATGGAGCGGGAGCGGCTGAGCCCGCGGGCCCGTATCGTGGCATAGCCATCGTAGAGGGGCGTCGAGAGCGGCGAGGTCGGTGGGCGGTTGCTGGCACTAGCCGCGGACATTGTGGGGCTCAGCTCTCGATTGGACTTTGGGCTTGTTCGAGTTGGCACTGATTCTCGTTTTCATTGGATTTTCATGTTTGTCTTCGATTTAGTCTTTCACTCGGGGCACATTGATTAATCGAAGTTCACTTTATTTCTGTTCAGTTTCATATGTGTTTGTACTGCGCCTGGGGGGTCTCATTGCTGGGGGTCGATAGAAGAGACTAAGGCTGCATCAATCATGCTTAATTGATGCCACGCATCGAAGCTGCGTGCATTGAACCTGCTTCAGCAGCCACGCCCACATAATGGGCTGAGTGCAGCTCAGCTCTGAAGTCGGCTAAATACTCTTATTTTTCTCGTTTCAGTTTTACGGCTTAAGCTTTTCATTAACGCCCAATTAGCATCCATTTCACATGACTGAATGCCAGCGGCCTTTGATTGACGGACAGATAAAAAAATACATATATATGTATGTATGTGCGTATGTACTTGAACAATGGAGCGTATCTAATGGATTCGAGGAGTTGTCAGATTTTGAATGGCATGCTGAAAGCATTTCGAGCCAACACACGAAAAGGGCCAAAAGCGCGTGTTAAGAGCGTCTCAAGGCAAAGTGAGTGTCAATTGTTTAACGAGGAAATAAACTAAAGCAATGAACTATTGAGCAAGGGATTTATGCAAGAGTTGGGAGTAGGCCTCACGCTAGACATTTCCAAAACTCAGGTTTTACTAGGTCTTAAGTGTACTCTTTATGGCCTGTTTGACATGAACGAGTTAACAAATGAACCTTTAGATGTGAAACTGAGTTCTTTTGAAACAAAACTGTAGCAATGTGTTAAGAGTCAACCAAATAAGTTGTATTCAAGGCATTTAAATAACAGAGATTCACATACATATACAAGTCTCTCTATATGAAAAGAGAAATATCTATGATTGTGCCTGATTACATTGGGTGTCTCACTAAGCAGTTTCGTTTAATAAGTACAGCTGATCTTATTGAATATATATTAGATCTGTAGAATATACAAAAATCAGATGAACAAACATACAAATCTTTCTCTAATTGAAGGACATAAATGAAAAAGTCTCAAGAGATATATGTAGAAGTAAATCTATAAATCTATCTTTAAATATTCGTCTCAAATTAAAAAAAAAATGATGGTTACATAACAAAAGTAAATGAAGCTTAATTTCCAGTGCAACATATAGAAATCCTTTGAAAACAATTGATTTCATTTGGATTATTTAAGATAAAGGCAAATTTAACTGAAGCTACAAACTTATCTCAGATAAATAGAAATGTATCTGTAGATCGTTCATATAAAATCTATCTTTATATATAAAGTAAATAGCTTAAAATCGAAATGTAATTCCCACCCCACAGATCAAGATCGTATATCAAATCTATATTGCAAGAGAAAACTGTCTTTGGCTCGTGTTTTTTCTGTTCATATCGCATCTCTCAACTCGAGTAAAATAACTGTCTTTGAATTATGAACCACTGCAGTTAACGATGTCTGAGTAGTTTTTTTTAATAACTCCATCAATGTAGAACAATTACAGCATTGGCAAAGCTGAAGTATTTAACAGCAGCAACAATTAAAATTGCTCTTTATTAAAGAGAGGCAGACAGAGGCGAATGCTGCAGGAAAGAGAAAGAGAGGGAGATACAGAGTAAGAGCGAGCGAGAGAGAGAGAGAGAGAGCGCTGTGTGAAGAACATGCAATGAACTGCAATCAAAACAATTACAGCCAATTCACGCAGTGCTAAAAAACAACAGCAACAACATGAGCTGGCTGGAGAGAAAAGCAATAGAACGAGACACACAGACAGTCAGAGAGAGAAAGAGAGAGAGAGCGATAACAAGGCAATAGACTTCAGCTTATGTTGATGACATTAGAACATTGTTATTTATTGCAATTGCCAGTTGCTATTATTGTTGTGGTTGTTGCTGCTGTTGATGTTGATGTTGCTATTCCTGTTGTTGCTGCTGCTGCTATTGCACAACAACAACAACATGACTCGAGTCATGTCTGTCAGCAGAGTCCGCAAGTTGCGAAAGAGCCAGAACTAGAAACCGAAGCGAAGCGAACTCGAACCCAACTGAACTGAAGCTCCCTTTCAAGTGTCAACGACTGCAGTCAAACTAACAAACCAATTGACAACAGCATGACCAGCAGCAGCAGCAGCAACAACAACAAGTGGTGGGCATGTGGCATGGAATTGCGGTGCAGCCGCAGCAAAGCAGCCGCCACATGGCATCCACATTCACACAGAGACAGCGGCCGACAGAGTCGTACTTATAGATACATTTTAAGTGCCTGTTCTGCCAGTCCAAGTGTCAAATGGTTGATAAAAAAAAAATTGAAAAAAAACTGAAACTCATAAAGTTGGCAGCTGAAAAGCAAACGATATGCGGGCTGCACTCGAGCAGAACCAGGAAGCGATTAAACCACGAGCTAGGCTCAAGGCAAAGAGAAAGCTTACGGTGCTTTATAGAGCGGCCTTGATAGCTGTTGGAGAAATCCAAGTTATATAGAAGTTAAAAAATAAATAAAACTAATATTTTATTATACTCGTTCGTAGTGGGAATAGAGTATATAGGGTTTGTGCATATGCACCTTGAAGCAAATTCTTCATTCAGTATCTCTAAAGGAAGACAAAGTGCTGAGAGGCCGAAGACTTGGCATTTAGAATATATAATCATGCTGATAATGTTATATGATACTTGGTATATACTATAGGGTTTTCTCAGGTTTATCCTAGAACTTGCTTTAAGTGGTTTTTGATTATTGATTTTAGCAAATCCGAAAATGTGAATGTCGGTTGTGAACGAGTGTAGAACAGAAAACGCAATATGTTCAATTGAGCTGTTAATTGTAATGAACTTGTTCGGTGATCAGCAAAAGATGTAGTTCAATTGCAAATAAACAAAGTTCGTTGCTGAGTTAATCAATCGTTCATGAACGTTTCATTTGATTGAATACCTCAAGTGCTATATGATCTATAACCTAATAGCCGTTCAGTAAATCATACCTACTACGACTCTTTTACGAACGAGTGAATAGTTCATGAACTACTAGATTGGATAAACTAGCAAATAATATGAACAATAGAGTTTGTAAATTGCAAAGAAATTATGGATGCATCAAAAAAATGTCTCAACAGGGTTGGGTACAGTTTGTGGCCCACAGTTTGACATGCACTTTGCCGCACTACGTGACAGCTGCAACAATAGATTGAGCTATGGCCATTGGGGCAGCTACTAAAATTGATGGCAAAGCCAAGACAACAAAGCAAAAAGAAAGAGAAACATAGATGTTGGCCATTATGGTGTGAATCGAATAGAGCAGCGCAGTGCATGCCAAACTGCGACGTGGCTGAAAATGCGCAAATGGATCAAATCAATTCTGAGCTGTCAATAGTCAAACCAACTCAAGGCCTGCCAAAATCGAAGGCGAATCTGGCATTTCGAGCTGAGTTTATTCGACGGCTGCGAAGTCACGTAGGCGTCTAATTGTTTTGCATTTTGCATTTCGAATATTTTCGGGCAGGGTTCATTGTTTATTGTTTTATTGTGTAATGTGCATTGGCATTTAATAGCTGCTCCATTGGCATGCCTGTCTGTCTATTGTCTGGCCTGGTAAATGTCAGCTCAAAGGCAAGCGAAATAAATGCAATTTCCTGCGCAGCTTCCCAATCGACAAAACTTTCGCTAACGAGTTGCAGTTTGACAGCCACTGGCCTAGGGGGCAGGGCCCGGCAGTGCTACGGCTTATCGCCGACGTCTGTCTCTAGGTTTCTCTGTGGGCCGCAGCAAAAAGAGTCTCTAGTCTAGACGTGGCTGCTTATCAGCTGCGCCAAATCTCACAAGGAAATTGCCACAAGATGAAAAAAAAACCAAAAAACTGAGGAAAATGGGAAAATAATAGCAAAATGTGTTAAAAAACAGAAACAAAATCAACCAACGCATAAAATGACAGCGAAATGTATTCAGGAAATGAAATGAATTATGAGTTGCGACACGATTAAAGCGCTCGCCACTTCAGACTTGAGCTCCGCAGACATGTGGCTCTGGCCGAGAAACTACAGTACTTAAGTAAACCCCGAGCTATTTGCTGCGGCTCTTAAGCCATTCGGCCTGTCAAATTGTTGGCAAAACTCTGACGAAAACAACATCACAAATTGATGGCAAAACAAAATGAAATTCTAAATATTCAATGTCAAAACTGGTTGAGAATTAAAGCACAGCAAATGCGCAAAAATAATCAAAGCGAGGCTGTCAACTGCATTGCCAAGTAGCTTCATGTCAGATCCGCCAGGGAGGGCGTCGCGCGGGGCAGCGCCAGCGGCATTACGAGGGAATTACGCAGGGGTTTTTATGTCTCTGACAGCTAGCCCCACTCAAGGCTGTGTCGCACTGCTTCAAGTTTCGATTCACAAAGTATGCAGCCAGAACATGACAGATGTGTTTTTATTGTATTTAAAAAACAAAACAAATCAAAAATGTATACAGCAAATGTTTTTTACGCTATCTCTTATCAAGCAGATTCGCAAATATTTTTGGAGGTATGGGCATATTTTGGATTTAAATTAGTATTAGCATCTGGTATATTCAAGCTTCTAAATTGTCGAGTATTTTGAAAAGAATATAATATTCTATAATTATTTTTGTAGATTAAGCAAAGTTGGTGATTAATCTTAGTTATTTCTATTTATTATCATCTAGTTTTAATATGTAAACTTAAAATGGTTTTTACTTTAAAGTTAGGTGTCAAAATCATTTGTGGAGTATTTTCATGAATTTCACACAAGTTTACTCAAGTTAGTGAATCATATGTATTAGTGAATCCCTTTCTAATTTTCCTATATTTAGCTGTTTGGGGAAATGCTTCGTCTGCTTTATATGAGCTCCATTAGACGAACAGTCAAGATCTGAGACTTGAGATTGAATGCCCAACCCTATCTCTGACTAATTATTAATAACTATTGTTACTTTAATGCATCAGTTCTGTCTTTTGTCTTTTGAGACAATCTATCTTCTGAGTCAATGAATTTTGTGTCTAAGAATAATTTTGGCTTGCTCCAATGAAGTCATTGGAAGCTATATTCGATAGCTAAAAAATAATTCTAAGCAGGAACAGAAAAAAAGCACTTGTGAGCGCCACAAGCAGCCGAGTGTTTGTTTGCTTCGTTCTTTTAGTCATTAAAGTCGTCTTGAAGGCAATTTAATTGGGTCGAGTTGCTGTTTCGATTTGAATGCGTAAGTTTTTTGCTGCTGCTGCTGAAGAAGGCGCACTCAGAGCTAATGTTAATATAATTGTTGGCGAGGTGTGTGCCAAGATCTCATATAAATGTAACGCACACACATTCGTATATTTGTATATATTTCCAAAGGAAAACACATTAGATGACATCATGTTAAAAAAATAATAAATATTTCATGCACGTCATTAAATAAATATAAACTCGTAAAATCTAAATAACAATGTTTTATTATGTATTTATAGATGAAACTTTGGATTTTTTCGTGCTTATCAGCGAGCCTCGATCGTCGCAGAATGATGCATGAAAAAATGTATACATACATATTAATATTTATGTATTATGCAAAAATTCAATAAAAAGTGAAGCCAAAAGGGCGCGACTGCGACCCAAAGACTATCGAGTTTATTTTTTATTTTTTTGTGGAACTGCATTAATTAGACACGAAACCTGCTGTGAGGCGCTGCTGTTAAGCCGCTCGAGCTGTAGTATTTCTGTGAATTCAGCGGGTGGATGCTTTGGCAACAAAGTCAACTCAACCAGTTTCTTAATAAAATCCAAATTGAGATCGAGATCGAGTGCGAGACGAAGGCTGGGGCTGATGCTGATGCTGGGCACTTCCTTGAGTGGAAGACGAGCCGAAGTGCCGCTTGACAGCCACTGGGAATTATAAACAATTGAGTCTAATTTGGGCTTAGAGCTTGCCGCAGCAGCATTAGCTGTGTAACGTGAGCGGACGGTGCCAAGTGAATGCAGCTACATCGGTGCGTCACATAAAGCAGTCTTAATGCATTTAATTAAAAAGCCCAGCCCCTGTCCCAGCCCCAGCTCCAGCCCCAGGCCAGCTCTGTGTGGCAGTTGCAATTGAATTGCGCTCTAAATGCATCTTAAAGATTGCGAACTGGGCAGCTGGGCAATAAAAAATACGCTGCTGAAACATTATATGAGGCCGCAGTTGAGTGAGTGATGGAGCGCTGGCATTTGATACACAACAAAAAACAACGGAGAACAATAAAAACTATTGCACAACACAAATTAAATGAGGTCTTTTTACTGCAAAGATATCAAGTGTTTAATGTCAGCTTCTAGTTTTTACAAATTTCGCACTGATACAGGTGAATTTTGAGTTAGAAATGAGAGACGTGTCTACGTCTGGACAACGTAATATAAATGTGTCTGTAGTTTGATAGGAAGTAGCAGACATGTTTTGTGGTATCATAATATGTTAATCCCCAATATCTGGCCGTGTAGATCTTCAGCTTATCTCAAAGTACTTTAACCTTGAGCACTCAAATCCCATTTGTAAGCTGCTTAAAGATAATAAAACACTATCGAAAACCAAATTCTTTGCAGCTTATGGCAAATACCTAAATATTATCTATCTTTATCAAACATTTTTCATATTTTTATCGTAAAGTAGAATTCAAAGAATGCATGGAATTAATAGTTTTACAAAAACTTCAATTGGTTTTCACACTTCTTTCTGCATTTTGTTTGTACAAAACTTTGTTCTATTTAGTTGACTGAATTTCTTGAACGACTCTTGATCATCCATCAAACAGACAATCGATATTCGACTTTATACGCACGCTCTACTTTACCATCAAATTTCATTTCAGAAACAAGTCTGTTTTTGATTTACTCGAAAGAAAAATGCATTGGAAATCGCAGCACAGATATCGAGATATCAGCACATACATCAATCTATCTGTCTGGGTGTCTGTCTGTGTATGTCGGACAGTGTGTTAATCGTGTAGAAAGCATCTATCGGGCTTTAAATAAACATGTGAAAAGCGACTTTGCTTTCGTTTTGCGGCGAACATAAATTTGCATACACCAAACGGTGGCCTGGCCCCGGGCTAGGGTTTGATTTGGCTTGGGTCACACATATGTAAAGCAAATGGGCTAGAAATCTAATCGAAAGAGACCCAAATCGAATTGTAATGAATCGCATCGCAGCGTATCAGAGCGGTCTGCACACAAATCACGTCAAGAAACAATTTATCAAGCCCTCGGCGCGTTCGCTCGACTGTCCACTGAATGCTTAAGATAATGAATGCAGTTGATGAACCCTTGGCCCAGCTGGGCACATGTGATGCATCAAGAGGGGACAGTCCTTGAGCAGAGACTGAACTAATTGCAACTGCATACACCCAAATATATAAGTATATATATACATATATTTATATTTGGACTCATCAAAGACTGCTCATGCACTTGACGGACAACAATCACAATTATTATTACATGTCTGTCTCGGCATTTGTATATGTATGTATGTATGTATATTCTATGCAACTGCAGGCCGACTCGTCGGCTGCGCTCTCAACGTGCTGTCAGGCAGCAATCACTCGAATCTTGCGCATGTTGCATGCAACATTGCCTCAGCACAGCCTGTCAGCCCCGCTAGGTCTCCAGTGCTTTGTTGATTATGCTGATGAGTTTTTGGGTCGTCTCCAGCCATGGGTCGCTCCCCCATATCAGCAGCCCCCCATCTCGTAACGTGGGCAATAATAATAATGAAAAACTTTTTCTCTACTCTTTCTCCTTATTTTTGTTGCTGCTTTTTTTTGTTTTTATTTTGGGTAAGTGCTTAAGCCCGGCGTGGGGCTAGGTGTAGGGTTAGGGGGTCGCTCGTTCGCTGTTTATGTTTCTTTAACATGCGCCTTGCATTGGACACTGGGCTTTAATAGCAAACAATGACGGAAACAACAAGTAAAATAACAGCTGGTGTTGCCATTGTCTAATGTCTAACAACACTGGCTCCACTTAGTGTTGCAAGTCTTAACGAACACATGGTGCGATGAGAGCTTGAAGAAATAGTAAAACCCCAAAGGGAAGCGGAATGAGTTCAACAGGAAAATGAAATGAGAATCAGTTAAGCAATAGAGATTTGTATGTAAACAGATACTTCAGATACCTGCCCGATTAACCAACACTGGTGTGGGTAAATGTTGAGAATGGCAAAATATGCAGGCATAGAAGTATTTGGAGAGCTAAACTTAAGTTGAGCTAAATGAAAGAGTATGAAGAATATGAATAAGTAAAGTGAAGTTAAAGCAAAAAAAAAAAGTCTAGAAAGTGTTCCATTAGTATTTCCCTAAAGAGTCTATTCAAGACCAAAAATAAGCTAGGAAGACTTTTGCTATATATTATGCATTCATTATCTTACTACGTATAAAATGGAGGATAGCCGAGCTTAAAGATAAAACTCTTGCAATGCTCCCATATATATTGTTTTTGTGCCGATGTGTGTCGTAAATTTCTGTAAATTAATCAACGTCGGGCTGGCGAGCAGCCGAACGAATCTAGAATCTCGAGCAGATAATATGGCATAATGATAATTAAATTTTCGAGGCGCAACCGAGGCAGCGTTTGTCTTCCATGGAAACTGAGACACTAAATGGAAGGCACGTAGATAAGAGACGAGGCCTGTTTGTCCGCCTGACGTTTCCCAGAACTGGCGGGGAAAACGAAAAGGGAGCTCGAGAAAAGTCATTAGAATGCAAGAGGGAAACTGAAGAACAGTGGAGCTGGGGAGCTGAAGAGGGGCGCCTGCAGATGCTGGAATGAAGGGCTAGCAGCTGCGCTTTCAAGTGCAACCAGTTGGCGTAATTGTCGCAGCTCAGTCAAAATATTGGCTGCAGCTGATTTGCGGCAAGGGGCACGTCAGCAATCAGCTGCGTCAATTTCTTAAACGTCGAGCCTGGCCCATTTAAAGGTGCGACAGCGCACATTCTATAAAGGTGAGGTGAGGAGAGTCGCTGATAATGACTGTTTATTGAGTGGCAAAGCGAGCAGACGTCGCGGCAGCAGCTGCAGCGGCAACATGTTGCAAGCTGAAGCGCGTGGCTGAGCAGGCAGCCCATTAGTCAAACTGCAACCCTGCGCAGGTAAATGCCAACCTTGAGACGTTTGTCGAGCTAATTAGTGTAATGCAACAGCAGGAGACATGTGTGTGTACACACACACACACACTTCGGCTCAGACACGAACGGGTTGCAAGTTTAATGTAATTATCATATCAGCTCTCGAGTGCATGCCACTCATGCCTCAGCCCGGGAATTATGCACAATATCATATTGCTGGAGGACCTGTTGTGACAGCTGTTATTTAGTTTCGCTAAAGGACTTCAATTGGGAAAGTGGCAAAGGAGTATTTAGAGCAAAAGGTAATCTAGTTATAGAGAGTGAATGAAACCTTTCCTTTCGTATATTCCCTATAAATATCTTTCCTTCTTCAGAATCTTTAGAAATGTATATATGGAGAGGGAATGAAACAGGTCCCTCCTTTTTCAGCATCCTCAGTATGTATACGTATTTAGAGAGAGGGAAAATTGCGCAAGAAGTATTTATAATACAAAAAATCTAGTTATAGAGTGTGAATGAAACCTTAGCGTTCTTCTAGACCCTGTGAAACCCTCTCTATTCTCTAGCATCCTAATTGATGTGTATAGAGAAAGGGAAAAATTGTACAAAAATTATTTATATATTCAAATTTCTTCTAGAGTAAGAAATCTTTTCCTTCTCCTAGCCTCTCTTATACTCCTCGAGCATCCTCAGAGTCGCCTATCAGAATTATACGTTTTCCCAATGAAAGAGTGCAAGACCCTTGCTCGCGTGACTCTTGTACTCCTCCCTCTATATACTTAGAATAATAGTAAATTTATCGGCTTTTCCCATTTCCCTTTTTGCTCCATCATTAGCTGCTCCATAATGTTTTCTTCTTTCTTTAACCCTAGTATTTTGCCTTGTTAATTAACATTTCATTCCATTTCATTTCATTCACTTCCTTTAGCAGACCGAGAAGAATATTGAAATATTGTTTGGGCTCTCGGCTGTCGCCGGGTTTACCTCAATTAAACACGACTCGAAGAGGCTGCCGCACAGTTTTCCCAGCCTCAACCCAGTGTCAATCAGGTAAGAGCTCCTCAGTCGATTCGACTTCGATTTGTCGCTGGGCCTTCGGGTCATTAGCCTACGTCCGGGGCGGAGTCGAGACGGGCTCGATACGATTTGGGACACAAAGCAATTGAGCCCCAGTGTAAAATTTGCCTATTAATTAAGTCTGCCGACGCTTGGGCATTTCCACAGCGAAATGTGAGCGCAGGGTGCTCGCTGTTGGCTCTGGCCAAATATTTACATGTAATCTATGCAAACACACGCAGCAATGCCAAATACATGCGCTAAGCAAAGAACTCGCCCAGACAGTTGGGCTCCACTTTTGAGGGGGCTTCAGCATGGGAGAGCAGGGAATAGTAGTTGACATGCAATCGAGATGTTTTCATTTCCCCCTCTATTTATATTCGTCTCTCATTGTCTGTCTCTCTCTCTCTCTCTCTCTCTCTCTCTCTCTCTCTCTCTATCTCTCTTGTTCAGCAGCTCTTGAGCACTGCCTCATGGCAAATATTGTAAAATGCTGTAAACGACAGTCGAGCAAAGTCAATCTGTGGAAAATGTTTGGAAAAAACAGGGAAAACACGACTGCATTTAAATCGACGCAGGTTCAATACCCTAACAGGCAAATTGAAGCTTAGCATTTGCTTCTCATTTATGCAATTCCTAAGTAAGCTTAGTTGAGTGACTAGATCTTTGAAGATCGGGTTTGAAAAAAAATAATAATATAATTTAATAATTATTTTGTAGAATATTTTGTATAAAACTTTAATACCTAAATATCTAGACAAATTATCATTTTGTTTTTATCAATAATTAATTTATATCTACTTTTATCTTGTTATATATTTATAACTTTTTTTTTAATAATCTTCGCACTGAAAGTCACACAAGCCTAAACCGCCTATAATGTTGAAAGTACTTCGATTGCAGGGTAATCCATTTGCAGTGCCAGAGGAGCGGCACTTTAAGCGCAATTGATTTAAATGTCTGTATTTTGGGCCATAAGGAAGTTGGCTCTGCAATTTGCAAAAGGCCTTTTGTCAGCGATGCATTCGAGGAAATTGGCCGTCAAGTCTTTTGGACAGCCAGTTCAAAGCGAAAACTCATTGAAAATGGCCAAACTTCAAAGTCGAATTTTCTTTCGCTGACGCAGCGACAACTTCGATTAGCTGCGCTCACACATTTCAAATTTCCATGAGGTGAAAAGCTGCGAAAGCAAAATCAATCTTCATCAAGGCGCAGCGCGAAATGAGCGGGGACAAAAATTAAAAATAAAAAGAAAATTAATTGCAATTTTTTCAATTAAAATACTTGAGCAAACGGTCTCCGCCTCTCTGCGCACATCCCACTCGAATTTCTCACTTCAAATATTATTTATAATCCAAAAACAGTTTGGAGGCTCATAAATCTTTGCAGCTTCCCTCTCGTCTCTCCGCATGCCTGGCCGTCGCCGAGGCGCCTAACTCTAATAAGAATTTATCACAAAAGCAGATTCCTTATATGCTGAGCCACAGGATGTGAGGGTAGCTTAGGGCAGGGCAGGAGAGGGTGTGGGTAGACTGGGACGGTACGGTACGGTAGGGTAGCCCTAAATTGACACTGAGAACTTTCAGTTTTCACTTAATTGATCTGCCACTGAGGCTGAGGCTGAGGCTGACGCTGAGGGTGAGAGATGGTAGATGAAAGCGAGCTGCTTCCGCGGAGGGTGACATTCAGGCAACACCTCCATTTAGGCACAGGAACTCTCTCTCACACACACACATACACACAGCTGTCGGTGTGGGCACACATGTGCGCTGTCTGTGAGGGTGCTGGGCAATCTGTTTCGGTTTCAGTTTGTATTGATGTCGTTTTTTTCTTTTGCCTGTACAGTCAGACCTAATTTGATTAGGTATATATATTGATATATTGGCCTGTCAGGCAGAGTTTGAGCCATTAGCGAATAACACAGAAACAAATAAATGCCAAGTCAAAAAACAAAATGCAGCTAATCGAGGAGCATCGACGCAGAGACACATATGAACTTTGCGAATGCTGTCTGTTGAGCAGGTAGAATCCATTGAGCACACATAAGCCCCGAACCTCAAGGAGACAATGGAACAGCGCCAGACAATTCCTTGCAGTTGAGGTGTGCACACATCTAGAGAGAAGTCAGCTCTACTATAGAGCAGGTACGAGACTGGCATTGAGTGGACTGATACGATCGTAAAGATATGGCTTTGTGGCTTGGTTAGACACAGAGCGTTATAAACGGTGTGTAGCTCCGAGCTCCGAGTTGGTCAGCCCAGAAAACAAAACACTTAAAAACACCATATAAAAAAGGTAAACAGATACGATCTTAACTACTTGGAGGTTTTGAGAATTATGTAATAATTATATATCAATATTATTTTTGTCCCACTGGGCTCAACAACTTCTTTATAACTTTGGATTATATGTATACATAACGATACTGTTTTGCTCATTTTAGGCCTATATAAAATATTATATTCATGTATGTAGCTCCCCTTTCTGGAGTCTACCTCCTGCCAGCTGTCGTTTTCTTTTTCAATATGTTCATTGCATTTAACTTTCTTTTGTCATCTTATAAACAACTCTCATTAAAGCAGCCCCCCTTTTTAAGGGCGACGCCTCTGACTTATTGCACCCTTTTTTGGCAATTTGCGCTGTTCATTTCGACATGCTCCATTAAACAATTTGCCATTGTTGCACTTTTTCACATATTGTTGTCTGACCCCCTCTGCGACTCGGCAGCCCTCCACCTTTGCCTGTTCGGGTTGATGGAAAACAATAACTGCGTTTCATTATGACAGCCGCATCGCTTTTCCCCTGCGCCGATTTCAGAGCTGATGTTGCAGATTTCTACCCCGTCCCCTGGCTCATATGCAATATGTATTGCACCACTGTAGTCTGCAGCCCGCTGATTGTGCAAGTTGTGTGTAACTTTAGTCGAGTCACTGCCGATATATCGTATGGCCCAGCAATGGGTACCGCACTGGGGCCGTTTATTGGTTCACTTAGTTGTTAATGCACTTTATTTGTATTTTGCTCCACTGTGCGTCGCACAGCTTCCGCATCGCCAATGTTGCGGCAACATGTTTGTTTATTTGCCTTTGATTTTATCTTATTTATCTGAAGCTTTTTCGTGGCTAATTTAAACAGTTGCTGGCAACTTTGTCGTTATCTTTCTGTGTCACATATGAGGCAGATAATTTATTTTTTGTGTTTAATTTGGGGCGGGCTTCGCTGTTGGCTGAACTGACCAGCCGAACTTTACACCCAAAAGAACGATTGCTGGGCGACCGGTTTGGCATTAAATATTTACACAAAAACACGTTTCCAGCCAGAGGGCTTTGATTTATTTATAGATTTAAGCTGCGCAAACACAGCAACAACAATAGGAAAATATGCTCAATGAACCTTTCTTCACAAATCACAATCGCGGCAACACTTCGACCACGCACTCCGCCAATCAGTTGAGTAAATAAACAACGCCAGGCACGATCACGCACGTAGTCGTGTATACTCTCACGTTTAGCGCGGCGAGCTAAGATACTCTGCGGCAGATACGAGCGAACGATCGACTCGAGCTCGAGCTCGAAATTGAAATCGAAATCAAATAAAATGCGACGCGCACGTCCAGCCCACTGAGCAGTTGACGCAGTACTAACAACATGTTGAGCCAGATCAGTGGTGAGAACCAATCGGTAATGCGAAACGGTTCAAGCGAGAGAGCCTGAGAGAGAGAGAGTGCTTACGATCAACGGCAAGTGAAGTGTGTTGGCAACATGTTGCTAGACTCTGCTGCTGTTGCTGCTGCTGCTGGTATTGCGTGCGTGCCGACGACTGCCGCATCAAACGCGGAACTGAATGTGACGCACGAATCGAAGCGAAATCCTTTGGCAGGCAACCAACAGCAGCTGCAGGCGGCCAAACGGCGGCGGCGACGTCGACGTCTGCGTCAACGTTGGCGGCTTGACGGCGGCGACGGCGACAAAACAAATAACAGCATCCACAACGGAACAAACAGCGGTTTAGGGAGGGGGAAGTCGGGCAATTGAGACAAACTGTGCGGGGTCATATGGCATCAAGGATACGCTATAAATATTGCGTCTCTAGGATATTTAAAGAAGCGACGTATATAACAGTAATATGAGAACTCTATGCGACATATGCGAAGGATGTGCCAGATACGATTGTAAATAAGGAACTTAATGGATGCATTTAAGGCGTTATTTGTCTGAATAATGTACTTCTAGCTGTATTATGTAGATCGATCGTAATACAATCGGTAATTGAAGACCTAAATGATTATTGTATTCCTAGTATTCATCAGATCTATAATTCTTAGCATATCCATCATACATTTAATAAATGGTAAATCAATATATCGATTGCATATATCATAAATATAATACAATATTATAACAGGCATATTTTCCATACATGTATATCATAGCAAACCCATCCATCACTTCTATCACAAGTACGATATCACATACGTATTATAATATTTATCATCTATCATGTATATTATGTATGAATATCACGTCTCATTATTTCATATCATACCTAACAGATTCGTTCCTTTTCCCGTTCAAATCACAATAGTAGATTTTTCGTCTAGTGCCACAGTTTTCGAGCTCTCAAATTTCACAATAAAAGCGCCCAAGAATATAACCTAATGCCCTACAGGGCATTACAAAGGATGCATAGCCGATTGGGTCGACGGGTCGATTGTTGCCACAGGAGCTCAGCTTTGCCGCAGACTGGCGCCAAAGTGGCGACGCCGTCGTCGTCGTCTGCCCCAACTATTCATTGAGAGAGCGTAAAAAAAATACAGACGCAGCTTCCTGTGTGGAAAGGACGAAACAGGATGGCGGCGATGAAGTTGCGCAGTAAAGTAACAAAAAATTGCAAATTTGTGTTTTGTAGTTAGTCCAAGGGGCACCAGCAGCAGATGCGGGCAGAGGGGAGGGCAACGCCTGAGCAGAGAGCGGGCAGAGCGGGCAGGCGACGCTGCAGCATGTCCTGCCACTTTATGTCCTGGCGTCATTTATTTTTAGCGCGAGACGCTGCGGCGCCAAAGTCAGCGACAATTCGCCCTCCCCCCTGTCAGACCGAAAATCGCAATGGAGTCAGCCAGCCACATGGGTGAGGAGAAGGGGGGCAGGAGGCGGGCATCAGAGCATCGACATAATAAAGTTGTAAAAAGTTTTGGGGGTTTGTTTAACGAGTCGCGGGAAGGAAGAGTGAGCGATTGAGTGGGGCAACTAAAAAATGATTGATTATCTCAAATTGAGACGCAGTTGGCCAATGGCCTGACCTGGCTGACGGCGATGGGGCGGGGCGGAGCACATGGTCTGGCTAACCAACTTGGCCTCGACATTTGCCAAGGCAAAAAAAAAAGAGATTTCTTTTGGTATTTTTATTTGGCAAACGATTTGCTTTGACTTATGGAACTGTTTTTGCCGAGTCAGGCGAAAGGCGAGGATTGGATGAGAATGAGGGGGGTGGTGGCAGAAGGACCCACAGCCAGTTGGGGTAAGCTTTAGCAGTCATTGACTGGCATAAGTTGAGCGTTTGAGTCGACTTATTGGCATACATATAAACGATATGGGTTATTAGCAACTGGCAGCGTATCAATTGATTCCCTGATGCGGCAACGGCTTTCAGGAATTACGAATTCAGATGGAGGATCAAGAGCTTCCTCCGCCTATTTGTGCACAAAATATTTACTTAAAGCCACTTGCTGAGATTGTAGATAAATAAGAATTGCGTTTGTTATAGAGATTGCTACACGAGGGTAGCACTAAGAGTTCGTGGAATGGGAAACTGACGAATATAACATTTGATCTTAAAGCCTCAGCAAGTTGACTTATCCTTTGATTATCTTTTTTATATGTATGACATACATATGTGTGAAATAGAAAAGACATTATTAAGAAACAAGCTTTAGTTTACATAAGGCTTTTCTTCTTAACACTTATATTTTGATTTTTGAAATATAACTCACATACATTATAAGTAAATGCTTTTACACATTACCTACTAAATATTATTCTATGAATAAATTGCTTACATTATTTTCTATTCCCTTATATCTGCACTTATTTAACTAAATTATAAGAGAACAACAAGCCTACTTAATGTAAGCCCCACTCGCACAGGTACCTCGCAAGTGCCTCGAATAAATTGAAATTGAAATTCAAGAACTTTACCTTTAGGCAAGACCAATTCTCAAGCTGCCCATTTCGAGCTACACTCAGTGGATAGTCATAGGAGTACTTACCTAAAAAGAGAGAAAAGAGCAGCAGAATGGGTTTCATTAGTAAGACAATAGACAATAGTTGAACTAATTGATGATTTATAGCACACACAGTCCAGACAGGCAGAGGCAGACGCACGTTCGCCCAGCCACTTCCCATTCGCCATTCACAGCAGCTCAGCCCATTTAAGAGACCATTATATCATTATTTGTATAGTTGAGCTACGCAAACGACATAAACAAATGGAATAGAATATCTCGTACTGAAATTCTTCTATGTGCTCGGCACATGGCACATGTGAAGCCAGAATCGGAGATTGGAGATTCGTCTAGCCCAACCCTTTTCATATTTTCAGTCGTTAAGTGTCAGCAAATATTGACAGGCGAATTGTCTTTAATCCCAAATCAATTAAAATCAACTACCATAAGTCGACCTCGTACGTCTCTTTCCCTCACTGTCTTTCGCTGTCTTTTGTTTCGCTGTTTGCGAATCGTTGCCCAAAGACTCGGCGCGTGAGCTTCGATCCACAAAGAGTGACGAGTCTTTGTCTTATCGCTCGCCGAGGCGTGTGTAGAAGTTTACCGAGTGAAGAGAGGGGAGGGGCCATGGGGGAGGGGACTTCTATCAACGGTCACTCGGGTCAATTCGGAGTGCGTGATAAATGGGCGCGTTGCGTGGCTCGAGACACAATTCAGTTGGATTTAGTGAAGTGCCTTGGTTTGTGGTTGTGGTGTGTCTAATATATACACCCATACCCCCATACATACACACACACACGTTTATATAATATTTATGGCTAGCGATAAGATTGTGCAATTGAGGTTTCGGTCGCTCTGTTAAAAGTTGATGTAGGTTGGGAGTTTCGTAACCTCTTGGCTTTGCTTTTATTTTTAGCTATTTTGGCAAGAGTGCATCATAAGCTGCCATAAAGCTTAGCCTGATAACAGACAGAACGAAAGTGGAAGGGTGCGCAAAAGTTTATGGAATTATCTTTGAGCTGGGGCGTAGCCCAGAGATTGGCGCGAATGAAATGAAATGCAACTGGAGCATAAATTAAACTATCTTCAGCAGGTTGAGGATTGAATACACGTATGTACATACGATGATATATGTATCTATGATATATGTATCTATCTATATATTATAAATAATGAATACATTTACATATATGCATGTATATCTGTATATAAATAAATTTATTTACATCCGACTAAGTTTGAAATATGTGATGAATTACTTTGTTTAGTTTTTGCTCTCTATTATTTGATTTATGTAAACGCGTAGATTATGAAAGCTATATGTGGAAAATATTTGACATAAAATGATAAATAAAATATTGTAAATGGAGATTTATATCTTTGGATGCCCAAATACATTTTCATGCTGTACATCATATATATTTTGTAATAAATCTTAGCTATCTGCTTTAAGATACATCATACATAAAAGAAGTTTATGGAATCACAGCCTGTTGAGATTTTTTAAGTTGAATAATTATATATTTAATACTCAATTCCTTTTATGGATACCCTTTTTTTTTATAATTAACACACAATTATAAACATAATAATTGTTACAGGTATTGTTAATATTGATATGAATTTTAAATTGTGTCTAAATAATGTGTTTATCATTCAGTTTTTTTGTTGAGTGTAAAGCATTTACTAGTCGTACCAACATTTTAATTTTTACTTCAAATGAAACAAATAATTCTTTCCTTATAGTAAACAAAATTAAATGAATAAAGAAAACACATTCACATTCGTATACAGAGAATACAACTTTGTATAACTTTTTTCGAGCTTTTCTCCCCTCTACCCCACTGCCTCTCCCCCTGTTGGGGCTTCCATCACTCACACGCAGGCATTTATCTAATGCGTCTATAACTCTTTAAGCTGCATCTGACGCCAGAGGAGACCATAAAAAACTGGCAAAACGAACGCAGATGGGCGCTCGTGAAGGCTGTAGCTGTTAGGGGCGGGGGGTGCGGGCGCCCTATTGTGTGCGAGGGGGGAAGACAGGGGGGCGGCACCAACTATTGTGACCGCAAAGTGAAATTGCAAAGATGTCTGTCAATAAAAAAAGAAGCCAATAGCAAATAATATGCTGCACAAACGCTGAATGCGAAAGGCAGACAGACAGACGGAGAGGAGGGCGGCCGAGGGGCGGCATGGAACTATGACTATGTGGCAGACGATTGGCATTTATGACGTTTATTACTCATAGCAGAAATTAATTAAGCGCCAGCACAATTGAGCCACAGACTCGACTCGACTCGACTGCGAGGCTGCGTGGCTATCATTGGGCAATTAAAAAAGCTTCTCTTTTTCCTTGCTTTCTCCCTCCTCCCCCCACAGGCGGTGGGCGTGGCAGCTGTGATTGCATTAAAAACAATCAGTATTTGATGCTGACTTTTCAAGTCTGGTCGGAGAATCATCGTCTTGGCAAAAGTTGCAATTGTGCAACACTTGAAGTTTTCCAAGCAGCAATTGGCCAAGTTAACAAAGTTGGCCAGAAGTTTGAGCAGCTGCCAAAGCCATTTGAGGGCTTAATTAAATGGATTCGAAAGAGGGTTCGCTTGCATTTGAACCTACACTAGCAGAATTTTATGTCAATTTTTTGTTTCAGCTCAAGTTTCCTGCACTTTTCAGTTTGTGGCCATAAAAATATTCACGGGCTAAGCAAACAAGTTTAAAGCGATTAGCGCGAAAAGAAGCAAAGCTCGTGCTGGCTCTGATTGGGGTAGAGGACAGGAAAGGTTTTTTCATTTCGAGTATAAACCGCAGCGATAAAAGCTGAAACAATAAACATTCATTCATTTCAGTTTATTTTACTTTGTTGTTAGATTGGAAGCTGTTCAAACCGCCCTCGTATTGTATAAGTTAACTAACTAATTTTACAAGATTGAAATGAGGTATTTGAAAGTCGCTACGTATTCAAGTTAAGTTTGAAGAACTAGTTTAGTTGATTAGTTAAGTTGAAAGAACTAGTTAATGTTATAAACCCTATTTAAATTAGAAGAACTAGTTCATTCGATCAGCTTTTTAAAACTCGTTCATCCAATAGCATAATTAAGTTAAGTTTGAGGAGCTTGTGTAACGACAGTTTAACTGTTTAACAGAACGAAGAGCTGGCTCAGTGGTTCATTTGTGCCTCTAGAATTGATAATTCGACTCACCAGTACAACTAAATTAGCAGTTCATCAAACTTCAACTTGAACTACAACTCAAATAAGCAGATGAACCAATTTGTAGAACATATCGTTCCGATGAAAAGAAAACGAATTGTTCATACCCGATCGCCTACTAATATAAAAAACTATCTTAAATATAAATTATATCAAAATTCGAGTCCACATTAGAGTGCCTTCTAGGGTTTCACCTAAGCGTTACGCACTCTTTAGTCAGTCTTCAAGTCAACTCTTTCTCAGGCTGCAGCAGAGGCGACCCACTTCGAAGCAACCCACATAAATTCTCAGCTATTCACATATCGTTGGCTCATCAAGCAGGCACCCCGCCCCCACCCCGGCTACCCCACTCAATGCCATAAAAGCGCAAACGCCGTCCAGACATAACTCCGTTGCAATTTATTCTTCTCTTCTCGCTGACTTTGTCTCACGCAACAAGCGAACGGCGAAACGCATTTCATTGCCATTCTCTGTCTCGCATGCTCAGCTAAGTAGAACCAGTTGCTCCCGCTGCCGCCTGCTCAGCTATTCTGGAGGCGTGGCAGCATTTTCATGTTTTCTATGATCGAATGCCGAGTTGAAGCTATGTCGCATTTATCGATTCGCGCGTGCCATAAATTAAGCGAGCTAGGCTCTGTCCGAGATACCCTGTAATTGCTGTCCTGTAATTCCCTTCAATGAACTGGCAACAGCTTGAAACCCCTTTCGAGCAATTTATAGTTCAATAAAAAGACTCATTTCATATTGAGAATCCGTCAGAGCCGTCAAGCTAGCAATTTGCACGTACGCCTCGACCTTGACACCAGCGAACTCCACCTCAACCCCCAGCCCAATGAAATAGCTAAAGTCATGCTGGGACAGATTTATGCTGTCTGGAGAAATGCCTAATAGATGTTTGGCTCAGTCTCTGTCTGGCTGGCCTCGATAAATTTGATAGCTAAAGGCTTGTGCTCATAAAAGAATTTACGACGTAACAACACGTAAAGTAACATAAAAATCGTTGGCTTCCTCTTGGCCTCTCCCCCCGTTCATTGCCTTCTGCCTGATGAAATGCAATTTAAAGTTTATTTCATTTGTGAGCCAAAAAATTGTTGACGAGTTATTCGAGATATGAGCGCATCCAGCAGGAGACGCAGCCAACAACAACAATGAAATCAACTGGCGCTCGGTCATATGGAGAATATTTTTCCACTGACTGAAAGTAGGCAAAACTTTTCTTAAGTACTCCCCCCAACCACATCCTCCCCTCAACGTGACGCGACGGCTTCTGGAGCGCAGCTCTTGCTTGCAGTCCATTTGTCTCAGCGCCTGGGAAGTTTATCAGACTTTTGCGTGACTTTCGTTGACAACTTGAGACACAGCCAAAGCAAGGGGAGGCGGGCGGGCTGTGGGGCGTGGCAGACAGTGCAGACATCCTAGTTGGGAATATGACGCGAGGGCAACGTGGCGTAAAAGTTGCGCTGACAAAAATGCGAGTCGACGGCGACGCCGATAAGCGAACCGAATCAACGCTGAAGTGCGCCAACATTCTCAGCAGTCGATAGCGAGAGAGAGAGAGAGAGAGGTAGATAGGGAGAGAGAGAGCATGAGCTGAGCTATGCTGCAGCAATTTCAACTACCTTGCAGCAGCCGCAACATTGTTACGCAGCCCTGTTCGAGCGCATTCTTGAGGCGCGCCCCAAAGCAGGCAATGGAAATGCGCAAAATGTTGCAACAGCTGCCGCCAAGTGTTGCAGCCTTTTTACGACTGCTGCGGCTGTGGCAGTGGCAGTGGCAGTGGCAGTGGCAGTGGCAGTGGCAGCGGCAGCGGCAGCAGATGAATGAGTCCCCTGGCAATTGGCCAAGTTTGCGACAGTGTTGTAAAGGACTTGTAAAATATATGCTGATCAATTATTTATGGCCAAACAATGAGCGTTTAAAAAAGGACTTGGGCTACCTGAGCTGTTGTAAAGGTGAGCAAAGAATGTTTTCCTTCATACTTAGTTTACAATGCCCAACTCAAGTCTGGCAATGTGAAGCAGGCTGCAAAGATTTCATTATGTTTACACTCAGTTGTAGGGTGGACCTTCTACAGGGCCGAGTCCATTTGTTTTAGGAGGCGAAGGCCCCTTAAGCCGCGCATACTTTTAAGTTAGTTTTATATTTACTCTACTTTCTAATAAATAAATTTTATTAGAGGCTAGAGTTGAATAATTATGTATTTGGAATGCATATAATATAATATTATTTAATAATATTATAAAACATGTTTATGAAAATCCGGAAATTCATGAGAAAGCATCCTTTCATACCTTTCACAGTGCTATGTATTTAACATTTGATAATAATAATAAACAAGAAATTGTTCAAGAGTCTACTAGAACTCCATAAGAACGATATATGTTTTCTTTATGGGCGTAGCCGTGCTTGGAAAGATTTAAGTATCTTTCACAACTCTTTTTGTTGAGGGCAACAAAACCTTTGATCGATTCCTGTATCATGAGATTAAATTAAGCATAATTAATTTAAATTAATCAACGAAAAATAGTCAAATGATTTTTTGTTGGAACAATCGCTTATGGTTTCAATTAATCGTAACCCATTTTGTGATATAATTATGTGTATCATATGATTCATAGTGTCATCACTACCCTTTGTCAATGATTCTAAGGGATAAAGAAGCGTTGACTCATTCAATGCAATTGAGATAACTTAACAATACAAATACGACAATGTTGATTTGTATCTAGAGGACTTCCTTTCCGTCATATACCCACAATTGAGGCACCCTTTGGTATAGAGACAAAGAGCTACGCAGCTAGCATTCAAAATATCATTTCCTCATGCTCTACCTTGAAAGCCTTCATGTTGTAGGGAAAACTTTATCTCATATCCCTGCCATCTTTCGCAGGTTTAGCTAACGACAGTCGAGAGGCACTCAACCGTATTCGAATTTGATAGTTGCGCTACTCACATTGGTTGACAGCTGGCTGCTCAGGCTGAGCACCTGTTCCCGTGCATCCTGCAGTTCGCGCTTCAATCGCCGTATTTCGTGCGCCTGCCGCTCCTCCGCCGAGCCGTACAACGAGCTGCCGCCGGATAGCAGCGAGGCGGCGCTGCCATGAACTGAAAGAGGTATAAAGAGAGGGCAGTTTTAGCATTTATCCATAGCATAAGCACAGTGAGCACTCTGACAACGAACAGCAGCCGCTTTGTAATTATACAAAAGCAATTCATATCGCTAATCTCTTTTGCTCTTCTCCGTCCCTCCGAACGAGGCCCCACTGTAGCTGCCCATAACTCACCTTCATCATTCTTTTTGGGATATGTTAGACGATGTGATGCATTGCTGCCGCCATGTCCGGCTCCTGCTGCCGCAGCTGCCACCGCTGCCAGCGCCGCTGCCGCTGTGCCATGTGTGGGCGACAGCGCAGTCGCCGCCGAGGCGAAGGGGCCTCGGTTGAGGGGCGTGGGCGAGGTGGGCTGACTCCAGGCGACAGCTGCAGCTGCCGCTGTCGCAGCACCGCCCACTCCGCTGCCCCCCTGCGCCTGGGCATGAGCCTGCGCCTGAGCCTGGGCCACTGCGGCGGCCATTTGGGCGCTGAGGACTCCGTTGGTGGCGCCCACTGGCAGGCAGTAGTACGGCTCTATTTCGACATCCCCGCCGCGACTCAGCATCGAGGGATACATTTTCTCTGATTTTGTGGATCTGCGGGTAATTGCAAAAGGCCAAATCGAAATATTTGATTAGTTTTCAGACCTTGTTATGGGTGTGGGTGTGGGTGAGTGTGTGTTTGGGTGGACATCCACATTTATGATATTGACAAGCAAATTGTGTTGTTCGCATAGGCAAGAGCAACAGTGAAACAATGGAGTGATTTCAACAAATACCAATAAAGTTTTTGAGGAACTGACTGAAATAAAAAACTATAACGATTTTAGGAATATAAAGTATATGCAGTAAATCGTCATAATTAATAAAGCAAGTTAATTGACTAACTGCAAGGCTTTTCAAGTGCTTGAAAATTAAAATAGAATAGATAGAATATCGCTCAACTAAATTGATTTAAAATTTTTAAAAGTTTTTTTCTCTAATATATATTTATTTATTAGAAAGTGCCAAAGCATTTTTGTCTATTATCTCTCTTGAGTCTTTAAAAATTTCAGCTACAGTTCAGCTCAGACAAAATATAGAGAATATTTTGACTAGTGTCTTGAAATAATTTATAAAAATCACATTTAATGAATGAATTGAAATGAATAATATTTAATAAAAATGTTTAGATCTCAAAGTCTTCTTCGCCATAGCTGATTCATTTTAGTGATCAATAATATTTGCTTCAGCTCGTCTAAAATCTGCCCTACGATTATCGAACTGAAAGAAGAGTAAATGCCGTTTTATCGTAAAGATTTTAGTGTAAATGCCAAGAATCAAAGCATCCTCATGTTAATTTAACTGAGACATAGCTGAAAATTATTTTATATATGGGTTTATTCACTTCATTATGTATATTTGTCAACTCAATTAATTACTATATGATATGTATGTATTTGTAGAATATTTACAATATATTGTAATATGATTAAGAATGAATGAAATTGATTAAATTTTCCATCAAGATAGCCTAACGCGTAGTTCGCAAAACCATTTCTGATTGTTGGCCATAAACAATTCATTGTAATACAATAAAATACTTGCCAAATAAACTATATACTAAACAGTTAAAGTGCATGCATAATTGTAGTTTATAGAGAGTAATGTAAAGGAGATTAAACATGGGTTGATGACAAAATGTTCACTCAATATATTTAAGCACTTCAAAGGCTTTCAACACGCCATGACAGCTTGAAGGGCGTAAAAGGTTAATAAATGGCATGCAAATAGCTCGCAATTGTAAATCAAATATAATTCAAGCAGGAATCATTCCTTTAATGAGTTCTTGGCTCAAGCCCTGCATTGTTAATTTGTTGAATGTTATCGAGCGTTAATGCAGCTTGTTCTGCACTTGCGAAGCTAAACGCTCGCTGCTCCAATTACCCAAAATATTTTGGCCGACACAGTCGACCACAAGATTGTTACTATGTTCAGTGGTGTTTGGGTATGTGTGTGTGATCAGGTGGTTCTTGTGGTGTGTGTGTGTGTGTGTTTGCCAGACGCTTGCAAATTTCCGTTGCGGTCTGTGAAGTTTATTAGGCCAATCTGCACGCAATCAGAGCCGTTGCATATTTTCGTACTCGTCGCAAATTTCCGTTTAATTTTCGCCGGCGACAAATTGACGTGAGTGAATGAGTGTGCGTGCCTGTGTGTGTGTTGAGAGAATGTGTGTGAGTGCTGATAAAGGCATAAGTGAGACAGACACATGCCGCTCACATGCCAAATCCCTCGACAAATTGTCATATAATACGTTACACTCAGCGAAAAAAGAGGTTAGTTGCATATGCAAACTAAAAATATCTGTAACTGCTGCCAAAACAATTTGAATTTAAACTAGTTTTTAGATAAGATCTATCTGCATTAAAGAAGAGTAAAAATACATATATGAAATAACTTATTATTAAATAAATTTTATAATAAGTTTATCATTATAATATTATATTATTAAATTCAAATTTAATTTATAGAAATATTTTCGAATCTGCATTTACAAATGAATCAAAATGGTTGCATTATTCGATATAATCCTTCTTAGCATTTCACACCTTCAGCTTTTCTCTGAGTGTAATCATAAATCTGAGGCGAATGACCACAGAATTCACACTGGACTACAAAAAAGGGATAGCTGCTGCAGCGAGCCACAGGGCAGGGGCAAGGCTGGACAAATCTGTGCTGTCCGAGTTGTTGCCTCGATTTACTGGCTCAGCATCTCTATGCCACTGCCACTGCCACTCCTATGGCCACTGGCAGTGTCGCCCCTCAGTGCTGTTAGCTGGCATTAATGGCATTTTGTCATTTCGCATGCAAATCTAATATTACGTATACGTTATGTGTGCTCGCCAGAGCTTCTTCCTGTCTGCCCGCCTGCCCGCCTGCCCCTCTGCCTGAGTGTGTATGTGTTTGTTTGTTAGGGGTTTTCTACGCTTCAGGGCGTTTACTTAACGCTCTGGGGCTTTTGGCCAACAATTTGTGTCTGTTGGATCCGCACTCTGCTCTGCGCTCCTCTGCTCTGCTTGCTTTGCTTTGCTCGACTGTGGTGTAAAATTTGATAACAAACCACCAAAACTGGTTGCTCCTGCTCTAGTTGCCGTCGCTGCTGTGTTTCCACTTGCCATTTCCTCCTGCATAATTGATGCATTGAAAGCAAGAGTTCACTCCTCAACGGCTGGCATATTAGTTGCCTTGGCAAACAGCAAGTTCAACTGTGGGCGGAGTGTGAAAGAGCTGTTTCAGCAGATACTAGCCAAAGGACTTGGGCATAGAGACTTGGGATTGGAGTGTGGTACAGCGATAAAGCATTTTTCCGTTGTGCTAAATGTAACTTCATTTTTCTTCTGCTTTATATTCCATATCAAGACTGCATCAGATGATATTAATGCTTAAATTAAACTAGTTTCACATGTGTGCAGATTATGTGAACAAATAACCAGCTTAGCATCTGACTATGACGAGCAGGAATTGAGTTTCATGGTAGTAAGTACTTGGCATGAGAACTACATTTGTATCAAAAAAATTTAAAATTTTGAAGATGCCTCGCTCAACCAAATCGGCTGAGTGTCGCTTTAGTTTTCACAAGGACAAGTCAGGAAGTAAGGATATGAGGGGAAAGAGAAAGATAACAAGAGGGTAGACAGAAGATATGGGCTTTACATGGGAATGTCATTCTGATTCTCTGCTATAAACAGTTTAATAGTCGCAATTTTATGATATTTAACATATAAAACTTAAAATTTTGTAATAAAATGTACATAAAAATTTATGTGAATACTCTAATAAGAAACGAAGACTGAAAGCAGAGACTGAATTTATACATGTATCAAGAAGAATAATAATAATATAATAATACAATAGCTATACAGCTTTGTCAAAGTTATTCGAGCTTCGAGTTTTTAATATAAATTTTAGGAATTGAACTAAGTACCTAGAATACTCTAAAAAAAAAAATTAAAGTTAAATTAATATATAATAATTATTATATAATATATATATATAATAAAAAATTGATTAAAATTACATTTTTAAATTTTGCTAGCTTTAATGAAACTCAATTTAAACACAGGTAAACGAAATATTTTAATCTCGTTTTTCGAATCTATTTGACGTCCAGTTAAATTTGCTGTTTTCACCCAAATGTATCTTTATCTTTATCTCGTCGCATTACAACGTTGTATTTACCCTCGCTGCTTTGGCAAACTTGCTTTTTTGCTAGTTCTCGTTTTTTTTATCACCTTTTGCTGGGAAACAATTTTTAATGAAGCACTTGAGAGGCAACACCCGGCTGCAGGGACGACTGTCGACTCGTCGACTGTGAATTGCTGATGTGGCCAGAATAAAGTTGAAAATATTAACAACAACAGCTACATCGACACCAACAACCACACTCGACAACAACAACAACAACACTCGACATCGACAACGAAATGGCAGCCCCCAGGCACAACTTCAGTTCAGCTGCGGCTGTGTCCGTGGCTGTTGCAGGGCCAAGTCAAAGGTTCACAAACCTATTGACATGTCAAATAATAATCCCTTTTGCCCCCCTTCCCATCCCCGCGCTCTCTCAGCGACTGCCCTGCGTTGTTATTTACACTTATGTGTCGGGCTTTGCCCATTTCCACTATTTCGTTTTCCATTTCGTGTTTCGTTTTCATTTTTTGCACACTTTGCTGTTTCACCCAACTTTCAAATTGTCTGTTTGCCTGCTGTGTCT